>NW_008824414.1:1469448-1503440 GCF_000699105.1 Pygoscelis adeliae | reverse complement strand
CTGCGGAATGTCTGACATTTCAGTGTTTGCTCTGTACTTTGAAATGACACAAAAAGTTGAAATTCCAAATAAGATTCCAGGACTATCGTCCAGAAAAAAAAAAATATTATATTATTTAGAAATGTCAGAACTGACGTGACGTGTAGGTGGTTTGAAATGCTGAAGATCAGAACAGGAGCTGAAATGACGGCAAATTCTTACTTTCAAGTCATTACATTATTAAACCTCATTTCCGTGCATGCCTTGTGTTATGGAGACAGCACATGACCTCTACCTTGCTGGTGGCTGGCAGCAGAGAGAGACTTGGGAGAAGGATCTCAATATTGTTTCTCTCTTTATAGTCCTTCATGTAGCCCCCATAACTAGCTTGAGAGGAAATATGGGCTAGCTGGGCCATTTTATGTCTTACAATTGTTGGATGCTCTTCTTTGGACCATGCAGCCATGCCCCTAGGTTAACACTATTCCCATGGACTCAGCCAGCGCAGAAGTTGCTCTTTGCTCCTGGGCATTAAGGTTCTCCTGAGAGCACAGCCATAATAAAGAAAAAGAGCTGAACGGAGCTGCACTTTCCCTGAGGGGAATTGAAGCATATTCTGAATTGATTTGAAACCAATCCAATCAAAAGAATGAAATATTCCCCAATCAGGTCAAACTGACCAAAATGAAGTGTTTCATTTCAGGTTCTTCTCCCCCCACCCTTCAAAACAAAATAGAAATTAAAAAAAATATAAAAAGAAGAACACAGAAGGTTTTCAGCACAATCACATTCTTCCCCATGGGAAACAGCAAATCTGTGGAAGTGGCAAGTTTCCTTGGAAAAATCTTTCTCATCAGCACTTCTGTGTGCAACCTCCAAAAAGTCCATTGCTCTGATGTGAGGGCTTCCCAGGAATTATGGCTCAGGTGCTTCTTGTATCTGTCCCTAAGTCAAAATCCCGGCTCAGAGGATATTTCCCCAAATCCACTGCAGAGAACAGCATGATGTCCATCCTTGGACATCATGAGCCTGAGACCACACCATACCAAAAATAGGATTCCACTAAACACTGACCCCCCCCATCCCATCCCTTTTCTTGTACTTGTATTTCTGAAAAAAAAAGAAGTATGTGTATACATACATTACAGGTGTATATGTTTGTGTGTGTGTGTGAGTGTGTAAAATCCCATTTTTCATTGCTAGAAAACACCACCATCTTTGGGGAGTATTGCTGCCTAGCAGGTGAAGCAGGAATTGCACAGCATCGAGGCATTTTCTCTGTTACATAGATCTGTGGCTGAGTGCTGAAATGCAGCCATCTGTGCTGAGCCAGGCATGACAGCAACACATGAGGGTCCTGGAAAAGAAGAGGAAAACCTAAGGCATTTTCCTTTTTCCTGACTGCACAGCTCGGCTTGCAGCACCACCTTAATATCTTTCCCATACTTGCTCTGACGCTGCCTGGAAAACGGCACACAGTTATTAGCTCCACATTCTTTGCAGCAAACTGAAACATTGAGAAATGATAAATTAGATTTTCAGAGGACTTTTCTGAGAGCTGAAGACATGAATTGCTAAACGCCTTCTCCAACAGTGTCGAGGGATGCTCTAGGGAAACAGCAAACAGAGAGTAGGTGAGAGAGGGCATCCTTCAGCACTCAACCACCAAAGCACCTTTTCTCCTCCAAAAAACTGGCTTTCAGCAAATCCCTTACAAGGACTTCCCGTGTTATACCAGCTAGCCAAGGAGTTGTGCAATTAGATGTCAAACATGTTTGGAGAACAAAGTGTGTAAACGGGATGTAATGCAATACTACATGTTTACTTCTGAACATGAATCCAAGCAAATCCACCCATGGCCACTTCGCAAGATGAATAAAATCTACCAGCTTAAGACATCTTGCAGTATTTCTTCTCTCTCCTCTTTCACTAAAGAACCAGGATGAAATGTTTCTAATAAAACGCTCTTTTTTTTTATACATATATATATCAAAGTTCAAATAAATCTTTACTATAATCAGAAGAATGCAGAGAATTGTAAAAGTTTAGAAGGGGTCACTTCTGACTGCCCCCTACTCCATAAAGTACAGTTTGATGTCCTGTAGTTTATAGCCGTACAAAGCCCAGCTCTTCTGCATTCAGATTGGCTGTTAATGTTGTAATGATGTTTAACTGCTGACAAATGAATTACAGGTGGGGAGCGCATTGCCCATTTAAGACAAGGACTGTTTAAGTAAAAAAATCTGTCATTTTTATTTGGTTGCTTTTTTTTAATGTTTCTTTTTAATTCCCTCAAGCAAACAGATTAAGGAACATCATAGCCTGTCAAGTAATGTATGTTTGTAAAAACACCACATCTCTTTGATGCGTCTATCATGCGCGGGAGAGGAGAGAGAGGGGTTTTCTTTCACTTGCAGTGTAGCTTCTTTTTATTTTTTGCCACTAATTATGGAATTTCTCATTAAAATAACAAGAAGCATGTCTGGCTGGGATTCCAGCACATGTTTTCACTTTTGGAAACCAATGGGAACCGTATGCTTTCTTCCTTCTTCCATGTCCCATGCAGTAATGGCAGCGCACAGCCCAGCACCAACATCCATGCCCTGCGCCACCAGCCCCATGGCCGGGCAGTAGGAGAAGACACTCTCCCAAATGCAGACCCAGCTGACACCAGGCATGGGGGTGATGCCACGTTCACCGGCTAATTTTAAACTTTCAAAATTCATGCCATTCCCCAGGTTTTGGGCCTGATTTTTATTTCTTTCCCCCTCTCAGGCCTTTCTCCTCTCTTATTCCTCTCCCTCCTTGTCCCATTGCATTTTTTTCTCATGGCAAAACTAACTCATGCAGACGGTGATTTATAAACTCTCCTTGAACGCCAAAGTGCCATGAACAATCATTTCCCTCCAGTTTACAGGAACATTCAAAGTGCTCCGAAACATATTTTCGACATAACTCATCACTTTGAAGATGTGTCCAAGCTTTTGTTTGTGTTTATTGACAGGAAGTTGTTTTTCATGGCTCAAATCGGGAGAGGGATGATGGGGAGGAGGGGGGCGGAAAAGGAGGAAGGGGTTTTGCCAAGCGGTTGAAGCTGTACCCTGCAAAATCTGTCCCTGCATTCCTGGCGTGCATGTCAGCTTCCCCCAGCCACCCGCCACCCAACCCTGCTCTTCTTTTTCAAGGGGGAAAAAAAAGTCATCAGAGCTTAAAAAGGGGTAAATTAGAACAAGGATGGATGCAGACAGGTGAGAGGGGAGGAGAAACCTCTGTTATCCATCATGGCTATGGAAGAAGAGGGTGGTTTTGGGGCACTCCTTGGCCCTGGAGAGCAGGGGTGAGGCACAAGCCCCCATTTTGTCTCTCGGAGGGAGGGTTGCTGGGGAATGGGCCAGAACAGCAGGATCATCCCCTTTCACTACTCGGAGTCTTAGGGGAAATCGTGACTCATGGCGGGGAGGAGCGGGAAAGGGGGGGGGCTGGCTGAATCACCCTGTTGTGGCAGGGCAGGGCTCCCTATCCTTGGCTCTGGGGGCTCACAGAGGGGCTTGTTGGGCTACTCTCCATGTAGATGGGCAAGAGGTGTGCAGGGTGGCCAGTTGAGGATGGGAGCCCCTCCAGGTGGGGCCAAAGGGTGAGGGAGGAACTGGGGGAACCAGGCAGATGGTGATGGGAGAGGGGCAACACAGATGCCTACCTGCTCACTGCTGCATGCAAGGAGAGAGAGTCAAGCACTCCTAGTTCCCACCTCAAGTCCCAGGCAACATCTTCAGGGTGTATTCTCTGCTGGCTTAAACCATCCTGAACTTCAGTGAAGAGCAGCATCCTTTCTTGAAGGGCATGGTGATACTCATCTCCTGCTCCACGGGCTGGTCCTGGTGAGGAAGCCAGCAGAGGAGCAGGACAAGCCCCCAGGGTGCACAGGGAAGAGGCAACAGAGCCTACGATGAGGACCTCAGCCAGTCAGAGAGAACTGCCATCACAAGAAAGCACCATGTGAAACACAGTGGATCTGTTGGTCTTGACCTCGTGGACACATTCGAAACCACTCAGCAGCCCTGGCACAAATCACTGCCACGCTCTGTTTAACAGGGAAAAGAGAGATTTTAAACAAGGTTGTATCAACCTTTTTATATTGATAATGGGACTGGTTATTATATACTGTGTGCCTGAGGTTCTTCCACTGAAAGGAGCGTAATACAACACTGGGGGCAATTCTTGATTCCACTTACTCCCAATAATTATTACTTCTTGGCTTGTTGCTACACTATATAGTGTAATGTTATTGCTTGGAATGGTATGTTAACTTAGTTTTTACTGATACCATGTGTTCCCCCGCTTTTATCCCAGTAGTGTGTCAAGAACTGTTTTTCTAAGGATGGTCAAGGGAATATGATTCTAATATTACTGTAGATGATATAAAAAGTTTTATAGACAGTATTCCATGTTTGAACTGGGAGCCCAGAATTCAGCCACGAGGGCCTTAATCAGACATTAGAACTGCACGTTTTGAAGGCTCAGATTGGCTGGTGAGGTAGAAAAGGCACTCACTTGATTACAGGCAATAGCCAGTTTGAAAGTCAAGATGCTAGACCTGCACTTAGAGAGAAACAAAACAAAAACCTCTGAAAGCCAGGCTTATAATATGCAATTTCAGGCATCATTTGGCTCCAGAGCATGATTTAAAGCAGCCTGAAAAATACACAGGGACACATTGCTTGCTGTGTTATTTCCATGAGTGGACCCATAAAACTGTGCCTGTTAATGTGACAGTCACTGTCTTTGCTGGCAGAGCTGGGGTAACACTTAGGTCCTCCAAAACTCAGAACAGAAGCTGGAAAAGGAGCTACAGACTAAGGTGTACTGACGATTACAAAGGAGCTTTGCATGATGTCTGGCCTGGCAACAAAAAGCTGCTTGCAGAAGTGGGCTTTTTTTTATGTCACTGTGCAGAGATGTGCAAGGTAGGGACTGGGCAATGACTCCCTGCTTGCTCAGTCAGACAGGAAAGCTCAGACTAGCTCTGCACAGCCCTGTGATGCTCCCAGACAATGGCATTGTGCAGAGCACAGCCCCACAGACACTGAGGAGGAGGACATGCAGGGACTGCATGCTCGCTCACGGCACTCAGAGCAATGCCTGGGGTGGGAGAGCAGAGTGGAGCTGGGCTACTGAAACTTTCTCCAGGGACTGGAGCACAAGGATTTGTTCCACTAGTTTCTCTGCTTCATGCCAACATTTGCAGTGCCATTTCTTTCTCAGGTCTGTGTCTGGAGTTTATGGTTTATCCACCTTTGGAAGCTGCTGGTTCAGCTCCTGTGAGCAACTGCAGCAGACGGGGACTCTGCACATCTACCTCTGCTGCATTCAATATTTCTGTGTTTACTAACAGCATGCTTTCATATTCAGTCATCGAGGTATTTCTTGATATGTTTTATAGTAGAACATGTCCAATGTGCAAAAGGAGGGGACTTTGAAGGCAGATAGCAACAGCAGGCAGTGTTTTCCAGCCCTGCCAAACTTTTACGAGCACTTCCATAATGGCATTTCCAACACTTGGGCCACGACTGTAGTGACAGTTGACGCCTCATACATCATAATCTGCTTTCTATTTAAAAAACAATGACACTGTTTTATTTATTGCAGGCGATTACCTTCACACGGGACGAATGTGCCTGGAAATTCCAACACTTTTGTCTCGGCAGCAGGCAGGCTTGCACTGTCTGACACTGTGTTCATCATTGCAGTCATCACTGGGGCTGCACTCTCCTCATTTTGCAGATCACTGCATTGCCTTGAAATGCTACACGCCCGCTACTGGCATGATTGCTGGAGTTTCAGAGCTTTCCTTGGGGTTTTTGGCACCCTCGGGTGTGTCTTTTGGGGGTTAAGGAGAAAAGCTTTGCTCCTAACCCAAGAGAGCTTCAATTGTACTGCAAGCTGGCGGCGCATTTTCCTGACTTGGTGACTGCTTACACAGGCTCAGACAGATGGACATCTGTTTTTCTCTCTCTGGACATTCCCTTTATTTTGCTTTCAAAAACTCATCAAAGCCAACTTTTGGGACATCCTGTACTTGTCTGCAATTCTTTCATCAGTTGCTTGTTGTAGTTTGCATGAAGCACAAAGGAACTAGAGCTTTATGCTTACCAGTAGCACCCAGCAGTGAGAGACAGCCTGGAGTGAGGCTGTGATGCCTCAGGAGGGCCAACCAGTGTGGGGCAGGGTAGTACAGGGTGAGCCAAGGTGATGGCTGGAAGGACAAGGCCTCCCTAGCAAATCAAGGGCAGGGGGTATGAGTAATGTGGTGGAGCAGGAGCTGCACAGCAGTTCACCAGGAGGGAGATGAGGTAGACGGGCTTCTGGTCAGCTCCTTGCTCAATCACCCTTGGGACAAGGAGAAGTGGGTGACATCAAACCTATCAACTCCCACATATACAACAGTGAAAATACTTCTACTCACTGGCTTATCTGGCACTCCTCACTTTAAAAAGTGAAGACAAAGCCTTTTAGCTCTAAGGTTAAGAAGAAAGCAAGCTAGTGTGAACAGATCTTGGATGAAATGTTAGCTTAGGTGAAGTCATTTGTTCATAAGCTTCAGCCAAGCCACCGACTGTACAAAGCACAGCTGGGCTCAAAGCAGGACAAACACCTGTTCTGGAGATCTTCCAAAGCCAGAACTGTCCAATACTGAGTGTAACTGCCCCAAAAAACCTAAGTCTCCCCAATTCCTCCTCTTCCTACTCATACTTGAATAATAGTCTCTCTGTTAAAAACACACAGAAGTACACATCTGGACTGTCTCAACCGAGGAAGGTTGCTCTCATGCACCCCTGTCTGGCCTTCTGAATGTACCACCCCTCCCCCGCCCCCACCTCCCCCATGTCCTCTGAGGCTTTATCTACCAAGCTGGGGAGACCCTTGAAAGCCTGGCAAAAATTTCTGCCCATGTCTTGCAGTCTGGCTAGATTGACCCATTTCTTTGTTGATGTAGCCTTAAAAAGAAATCACTATAGAAAGAGGTTCCCTTTACCTTCTGCAGAAACAAAGCTCCTTGCTTCACCCCAGGTCCATCAGATCATGGAGAGTCCATTGGAAATGAAATCTTATATTTGAAAACCATCAGCCTCTGGAGATGACCTATAGGATCCCTTACCAGCATGAACTAAAAATGAACCGCTTGGACCACAGACACAGGCAAGCTCTGCTGCACCCCTGGCCAGCTCAACTCCCTTCCACTTGACATCTTGTGATGGCGAAAGAACACTGCTGCTACCCATACAGTCCCTGCTGGGATTTAATGGCAAAGGATCCCATTTTGGGCCATTGGGAGCCTCATTTAACTCCTCAAGATATGATTTGCTTTGCAATACTTCCCAGCATTGATACTGGGAAGACCTTGGTTCTGGTTTCAGACTGCTTTTCTTTGCACTCTCCACTCCCCACCTTTGTAACTCTGTTTTCCCATCTGCAAAATCAAGGTAATGCTCTAAAACTCCTTTACAAATTGCTCTGAGCTCTCTGAAAGGTAAGTCTGAGGCATTATTATTCCATAGGACACACTGGTTTGAAAGCTGTTGGTTCAAAACTTTATAAACATATGAGATTTAAGCCAGTGAAGTGTGAAGAACAGTCTATCTGCAAGGTTATGGCTACTGCTCTCGGTTTCCCTCTCTCATGTGGTGTACAAAATAAAAAGCCCAATTTGAATGGGAATGGTTTGCAAATTAATCACTGTTTCTTAATGAAGAGAAAAGGAAAAATAACCTGCATACATGTCCACAGCCACCATTTGCAGGGAGAGCTTGATAGTGGCTGCCGAGATTCGGGGTGCATGCTGCACACACCAGACATGGGAACAAGGGGGCCCTAGGTAATGCTGAGAAGATTGCTCTGCCTTATTTATTTTTCAGACAAAAACCTGACCTGGAAAGCATCAACATTGTTCCAGCATGAGGAGGTTTTTTTTTTTTCTTTTTGGGACTGACATGCAATCTTCTGAAACTGAAATTGAAATTTTATGCTTCTGAGGGCTTGGGACATCTTTTAGGGATCAAACCAGTGCTCATCTCCAGTCCCTCCACAGATGAGTAATGAGGCCAAATACTTTTCTGGAATTAGTACGACGACAAAATGACACTGTGCTGCAGAGCTGTATTTTTAAAGAACTAATTGGATCTTTTTGTTATTGTTGTTGTTAGGTTCAGTTATGGAGTAGGGGATCCGATGGGGGGGGACACCATCCTCCTGTTGATCTGCTAAATGCATCATCTAAATACAATCTGCTCTAGCAAACAGGCGAGCCCAGGGAGATGAAGGAAACCACATTAAAACCATGATGAAAGTTGCCTCGAGGCTCCTTATGTCACACTTGGGCTTTGGGCAATTGGGCTTTTTTATTTCTTCCCGTTTTCTTCCGTTAATAAACCAAAACCTAGCATTCTTCACTTTGGTATTACAGGCTGAGAAGACCCCTCAGCTTCTCCCCCTTGAACACATACACAGGCACATGTGCGTGCACACTTGTGTTGCCTCCTGCCCAAGCTGCAAACCAAGGGCACATTAAAGGCTCACAGGCAAGAGCGATTTGGGTTCCTGGGATTTTTGGGCCTTTCAGCAGCTGATGTGCCTCATTTGGTGGAGATAAAGTGAATTAAATGGGAAATAGTCAGCTAAACACTGGTCTGGGCCAAAGTAGACAATTCCTGTTGACACCAAGATCCCTTGGCACCTCCCAGTGGCTCCTCCAAGGAGCTTGAAAGCAACACAGAGAGGGAAGGAACAGTGCCAGGTGGGGACCCTGTGCACCCTATGGGTATTACCATGGCTCATGATGCTGGAGAGGGGAGAGAAAGAGGCGAACCCCAAAATGCTGTGTTATTTCTACCCTGTTGTGAACTCTCTTCAGCAATGACACAGCTAAATAAAACTCACACATGGTTTATTTTTGGATTAGGCCCCCCCGCCTCCCTCTGCTCCCCTCCCAAATTAATTTATGGTGCTATTGTTTTGTACTCTGACCTACCACACCAAAAGCTTTGAGCTTTGCAGCTCCCTCCCTGCTCCTTCCATCACACAGGTGTAACTGCTGTAAAAGTGAGGGAGAGGACAGAGAGGGAGGAAGGAAACAGAAGAGAAAACAAGGGGAAAAAGTTGAGGCTGCAGACGTACACATCTGCTTTCTGACTAATTCAGGGTATGGCACACCCGTATGGGTCCCTTTTTATTGCTAACATTCCTTATAAGTTAGCAACATTTTTTTTATACACCACCCCCCCCCCCTTTTCCTCCAAACTTCAGATGTCCCAGAGGAATGTTTAAATTATTATGGAATCCCAGAGGAGTTTGCCGCTTCCCTTTTTAATTTGTTCCATGCTAGTTGCTGGTTTTTTAAAGCAGTGCCCAGCTTACTCTTTCCTAAAGGCAAGCCCAGGGCTCCTTGTTCCGGCTCTGGCACAGAATTCATTATAACTTTGTTCCCCAAATCCCTATGGGTTTATAATGTAGCTATAATAATTTACTTGATGCTGAAATTTGCGATTACCTGCTCTGATTTTTGAGCTTTCGTTTAAATAGAAATGCTAAAAATACAGACTTAAGCCCATCAAAAAAGGCATTATTGGCCGTTTTTCACTTGGCCAGCTTTCACAGGCAAGCTGCAATCCTGTAAGGCCAACAAAATGCCTGGTGTTATCTAGCCCTAGGCACAGACTGATGTCTTTGCAGAGCCAGACAGAAAAAAAATCAATTTGTAGTAAAAAGGAGAAGGCTGGAACTGGGTTTTGACCTTTATGGTCCAGTGACAGCGGGCAATTGGGGTTGCTGAAGCACTATGTGGGACTTGCTGTTTTTAACCTCATCAGCCCTCTGCGCTCCGACCACCGCTCCAAGGTGGGGGAGTGATGGTAGATGCTGAGAAATTGGCCCAAGGTTGTGTAGAATGTGCATAACAGGAAAAGGACTTAAATTTATTCTTCTCAAAATCAGGACTGCAGCTGCTGGCCTTCCTAATTTTTTTTTTTTCCCCATCATGAGCATAGCACAGAACAATTCTGCCTGGCTCTAGTCCCCCTGTAATCCTTTTGTCTGAAGGGAAACCATCTCAATGGCCTTATGAATGTCCCTTAGCAACAGTTGCTTCCAAACTAAAGGCAGAAAAGCCTCAGACCCAGAGCAGCCATGAGATGACTGCACTAGGAAATGAAATTTATAAAACTCAAAGGTGTTTAAGAAGTCTTTTCTAAATATGGCACAAAGAAAGAAAAAAAGGAGATGTCCAAAGAGCTAGGAAGGGCGATGCGTCTTGAAACATTCCTTGTTAATTAAGAGAAGGTAAGCAAATATTGGCCACACATGTCCTTAATAGCGCTAGTTAACACTCTTAAGCCCAATATTTTATCAAATCAAGTATTGCTTCTTCATGTAAGAGATTTGTTGTTCATTAAGAAAACAAATTTCAATGAAAATGCAATGCTATATTTTTGTTGGTGAACGCTACTTTCCAGCCAGCTCTGCATCCAAATGCCTTTGAATATTAGTGAAGGAAGTTTCCTTGTCACTGATGAGACAGGGCCTTTTTGGGAATCACGTTGGGGAGAACAGTAACATAGTGCTGGTCTTCCAAGCAAAGAAGGAGGATTCAGATACTGCTCTAAGAAATCTCCTCTTACCAGCAAAGGGGAATTACACTGAGCAGGGAAAAACCTGCAAACAGATCACCAAACCCAACCATGTTTTGGAACATGGTTGATCTAATAGAGCTTGTCCATGTCTGTGCTATGCTTGACAGTATAAAGGCAGGGCATTCCCCACTAGGCAAGAGAGAGATGTGTTTCAAACACCTTTTATGTCAGCTATCAAGTTGCTTAGGACTTGGCCCACTGAGATGCTCGACTCTAAATTGTCAATGTGTGAAGCCTCAGATGCTGCCTAAAGCCACTGGGTGCCTCATCACCTGACTCAGCAGTTCCTTGTACCAGCTGGTTTGGTTTTCAGTATGCACAGAGATCTCCTCACAAAAGCCAGGTAGGTCCCAGGAGCTCATCTGAAATTCCTCAAAAGACTCATTCCCTCAGGCACACCCAGGGCATGATGAGGACACATCACACCAGACTCGTGATCCCACAGAGGAATGAGCATTTAATACCAGAGGAAGACCATGGGCCGTGAAGCAATCTGAGTGAGAAACCAGAAGGTGATTTAAGGGCATTAGACGTGCAAGGTGCTGCAAGAGCCATCCAATGAGGTGTGAGACACAGCGTTGCCTTTATACGCCTATTACTATGAGCTGTCTCTTCCTACCTATGGCCATTTCTGGCATGGTTTGGATCTCCCTTCCCCTAGGGAAGAAGGGCTAATACCCTGCTGTTGTGATGGGGCTTTCCAGGGAGCTCTTGGGAGGACTGGAGGAAGCTTCACCACAGCTTTGACACAAGGCATCCCCAAAATAAGAACTTTTTTCTGAGGTCTGCCAGCTTCTTTTAATGCATGGAGAAAACCATGAGTTTCCCTGGCAAAAACATCTGACTTTGGTTGGATGCTCATCCCAGAAGTCCTGGTTCACTGGGACTTCAGATAGGTCCAGTACACCACAACGCACCCCCTGGATATTTGTGCAGAGAGCTGACACTGTTTGTGCCGTTCGGATGCTTTTATTTGGGGAAATAGCAGCTTTGGACAGGTCTTTGTCTGAGAATAGAGCAGTTCAGTGTGTTTCTGCCCAGATAATTACTCTTACTTCACGGACTCCAGAAAGACTTGAAAAGGGAGGGAGCTCAGACTAGTCCTAGAACCTGATAATCCTCTCTGTGGTGAGGGGCAATTGCTGCTTTTACACAGCCCTGGGAATAGCTAGGGGGCCATTAACTTGTGTCACTGCTCTGAAGGCTCGGCGAGGAAGATCTCAATGGTACCTTAAGCTGGGTGAAATATCCCCCCTGCCACTAAAGGGCGTGTGCCACTTGCCTGCTTTCACATTTCATTACTCATCTCAGTCCCAGGCTTCAGTTTAAAAACATTTCAATCACATCAGCTCCATTAGTTTGGTTTGTGGGGGTGGGGGGTTGGTGGTTTTTTTTTGTTGTTGTTTTGTTTTCTAATTTCATTGTGATCGCATGGCTCCACCCATGTGCTGCTTTCAAAGACTCTGTTCACTGGTACCCAAAATCAAAGGTAAAACTTAGGGGTGGGCAATCCCCAGGAAATGAACATCCACCGACTCTCCTGTGAACTGAGACAGCTGAAACTATGTGCCTTTATGGGGAAAATTAATTTTATGTATAATACTCCCTTCCATTTCTATGTGTGGTGTCCATGCTGTTTCAATTTCTGTGTGACAAAATGTATTATTGATAGGAACCAGACCTGTGGCTGCTTTAGTACTTAGATATCTAAATACTTGCCTGCAAGTACCATCTATCACTAAAGCGAAAAACCATGTCACTTGCAATGTCCTTTGGGAAGGAGAAAACCACAATTCTTTCAAGATTTGCCAGTTACTTTACAAGTTAAGCCTGTCAGTTTAGCACTAAATCTTAGACTTAAAATGGTGAAATGAAAAAGAAAAGGAAAAAAAAAAGGTCCTTGTTTCAAAATGGGAAAATTGAGTTTGTCTGAGATATTTTATGCTTGTGTTTGGGACTCACTATGATTGATTCATGGGTTTGGGAACTGTGTGTGCTGACAGCTCTGAGCATCCTGCCTTCACTTTGCAAGCATGGAGTAGTTCTACTGTAAACAGGCTGAAATGAAGAGATGGGTGAGTAAACAGTTGCGCTCTCCGGCTTGCCATCACCTTCCACCTGTGATCCATGGGCTTTCCAAGCAGCCAGCCTCCAGCTCCACCAGAGAGGTGAGGGTTTCCTTACCCTTTCTGCAGCCAGATGCAGAGATGCAGAGATGGCTGGAGCTGCCCGCAGCCACCCAAACCACCAACATTACAGTTAAGACCAGAAATGTGCATCCCCTTCTTGGACAAGGCATGAGACCTTTGCTGGAGAAGGGTTGGACCAAAGCATTTCAGGGTGTAAAAACTGGAGCAACACAGATCAAGGAAGATGGGGTCATCTGGTTGTTTTGCAATCAGGAGGTTTGCAGCAGGATGAATTTAATGGGACTCTTTTCTCACCCTCCTGCCTGTCCCAGCAAGACTCTGGGCAGTGAGAGGCAGAGGGAGGGAGACTCAAGCAGCAGTGTCATCTGTGGCACTGGCCCACAGGCAGCGGGACGTGACTGTCTCCCCCTGGCAGCCAGATCTCATCACTGCATGCCTTTTAACCTCACGTTGCAGTGCTGGGGTTGGTACTAGGCACTTTACAAACATCTGGAAAACAAGCACGCTGTAAATTTGCTGGACACAAACTCATCACTTTGGCCCTTCCCGTGTGGTTATGCCATGGTGAGGTAGCGGCTGGCCTTGTTCCCTCCATGCTGGGCATGTTTAGGACCATAAATCATAGGACTGCACTCACTTGGTCGGGACAGAGCATCGCTGGTGCCACTGGAGCAGTGATGAAGTCACAATGTGAAGAAGCATGCTTAGTATGCTTTTGTCATTTTCCTTTGCGAACACGTTAGCATATGTACCTTAAAAGATCGTCTGCAGCCAGAGATGCCCTCAAGAGACCACGTTGACAGACTGGCTTGAGGACCTGCTCAGATTTTCTGCAAATACTGCAGATCCACATGAGCTGCATCCCTTGTGGGTGGTGTTCTCAGGGCGCTTCACTCTGGTCTAAATGCTCTGAGTCAAGCAAACCCTGGATCTCTCATCCCAGGTATTTGCTGGAGCAATCCTGGCACAGTGAAGAAGAGGATCAAGCTGGGGAAAGGAAAAGGCTATATTTACACTGCTCCCTGTCAGGAGAGAGACCACAGGATCTATGTTTGAAGGAAGAGGGTAAAAAATTCTCATTCACAACATTTAATGAAAAACATTTTCTTTTTCCTTCCCACCCTGCCCCTGAGACAGCTTTCACAGAAGTGTCAGTTTGCAATTTATTTTTTGTGGGTTTACTGAAGAGCAGAGAAGTCCATCTTTTCATCAGTAAAATAGTAAAATCCCACTAAGTCTGGTGAAGCAAAAATAAAAATAAGAAGAGTGAAAGGAAAGAAGGGGTTGTTTCCTGGGGAAGGTCTAATACCATTTTAGCTCCAGTTTCTAGCAGAGAATTAGTCCTACTTATTTTATTACTCCTAGGGGTCTAATTGTCATTAGACCTTAATTGTATCTTGGCTTGCTTTGCAAAGCAAAAGAAAAAAGCAGCCTGTGCTGGCCATTGGATGCAGTCATCTGCTCTTTTGATATGCATGTGTGTGTGTCTATTTTCTCCTTTCACCTTTACATCAACTAGCAGGCAGAAGCTGCTGTGATCCTACTGCACCGGACAGCTTTACCGTCTAGACAGCTTTACAGCATGTTCAAGGGCTCAGGCTCCTGAGACTGAACCAACAGTGTTGCATGGGTACATGGCTGAAGCTGTCTGAAACAGATACAGCCTTCAGAGCTGTTGTTTCATTTCTTCTGCCACCCCTTTTGTCTTGCTGCCACATTCAGCAGGTGTTGCTCTTCCTTTTGTAGTAGACCCTTTTGAAAACACATCAAAAAGCTTCATTAGGCAGAAGAAAAGGGATATTTGCTTAGAATATTAGTTCCCTAATTACCATGTATAATCTTCCATCACTAACAAATGGAAGTGGCCGTAAGGGTTGTATTTTTAAAAGCTTAATTGATCTGAATCAAGTTTCAGATTCGTAGCCAGATGAAACTTTTCTGCTTGTGCTTGAGCACAAGCTGATTTCAGGGTAGCAAAATGAGTGGCAGCACATGCAAACAGCATCCTCCCTTTTCTGTCATTTAAACTCAGCAAGTGACCGCTTGACCAAGGCGCAAGGGAGGAGTGCCGGGAGGCTGAGCAGAGAGTGAAATCCCACCATCCCTTGAAACAGGCTGGTGCTGGTACAAGGTGGGATCCAGCACAGGATCCAGCAGCTCCTCAGGAAGGTGCTTAGGGGCTCCAGGCAGCCTGCACCAGAGCTGAAGCTTGCCCTTCATTCACCGTCCTCCTTCCCTTTTCCCCAAATAATCTATGCAAACACCAGTGACAAAACCTGGAAGATTTTCCCCAAACTTCTTTTCTTTTTTCCTTAATTACCTTTCCTGTTCTCCATGGGATTGGTTCACCTCCTGTTTTTTTCATGCTGCAGAGGGTTGGCAGTGCCTTGGCTGCTCCTCCATGCACCACCTTACAGAGTGGCTTTGTGTTGGTCCATCCCTCCCCTTGCTGTGAGCACATGTTCAGACTGAAGGGGTTGATTTCTGGGTTTGTGGTTTAGCTTTCTAATGATGCGTGAATGCTGGGGGCAATTTGTGTTTTTATTTTTATAAATAGATGTTCTGTTTCCTTGGATTTCTGGTGGTGTGAGGTTTAGCACATTCATTACTCTCAGCATTTTAGGGCTGAAAAAAAAAAGAAAAATAATAATCAGACAGTTCGTGATTTTTCTTAATAGCATCCAGGGGATGGAAAGCGACTTCCTCCCTGCCAAAGCAACAGTGATTCAAAACATGAGGGCTGAGTGAGCAAAGTCATAGCATTTCAAGAGCAATACCAGTAGCAAAGTCTACAGTTCTTCCCCCGTGGCTAAAGAGGCAGGGAAAAAAGGCCTGGGACCAGCTGTATCATCTAAAATGTAGATGCATTCAGGAAGACCATTACCACAACAGCGTTATCACCTTCACTCTGAGATGAAATTTGTTCATCACACCAGTTTTCTTGGCCCTCATGTAACCCTGCATACATTTCATGCTGTTTAGGACACATCCATATCTGAAAAGGGTCCACCACACATATTTAGTGTTAAGCACGTGCTTCAGTTCTCCCTGAACAGGGTTTTTTTAGGCACATAGAAGCATCATTCAGAATGATCAGGGACGCAAAGGCAAACTGAAGTGAAGCTGATTCGTAACTGATTCTAATGCAATTGAAAACGTAGATCTTGCAGTAAGTTTGCAACAGCACTGACAATTTCATGCATCAGCATATCACTAATTAGCACAACATATCAGCATTTCTGCTGGTGATGTATAGGGGAGTCAGGAGACAGAATAAAACTCACCATTAGGAGGAGAATTATTTTTTGATCATGTCTAGTATAATGTACTTTATCAGATACAGGTAAGGATTAACATGCAATCATTGGCTTTTGGATGCCTTCACAAATCAGAAGTGCAAGGAATATCCCTGGGCTCCTTTACAGTTCCCTTCCCTTCACCTTGTAATTCACAGAGGGTCCTTCTTATCTGAGCACTGCAGCCATACAGAAGACTGAAATTCTTCTGCACCAACGTGGCTTTTGTTATGTGGTGTTCAGAAATGCTAAAACAACTCCTGAAAGAGCTGTTTTAGCTGATTTTGATGCTGTGAAATCTCACTGCACCGGAAGTGTTGAGCTGCTGCCGAGCTGTCTAAATATTTGCATATTTCTGGAAAAAACCCTCTGTTCCTAATATACAGTATGGTAGCATCAGCCATGCTGAGCTCTGCTGGCATCCTGCTTCCATGAACGCAATGGCTTTGCTGGGCATGGGCTCCCCTTGTGGGGTGAGAGGGTGGCTTGCTGTCCCTGTTCCTTGCTGATTGAAGACAGCAGCTGGGAGGCCTACTGTTGATCAGCCTTGCCCCACAAATTAGCTGCAGCTAAGGTCAAGTGGTTTTGGAAAATATGAGACCATCAAGCCAGCCCTCTGAGCAGGCAGTGAGCCTCCACCATAAGAAAACCACAAACAAAATCAAAGCAAACAATGCACAGCCCTCTGACCGGTGGCTGGAAGTATTTCTGTGAAGAAATTTGGAGTTTTATTGAAATGAAGAAATTCAGATGCCCATGAGGAGATGGCTGGAAAGCAACTGGATGGTACTTTTTGATGGTGTCACCCTGTTCCCACAGTGACTTATGGTATCCTGTCCCCACCACTTGGCACCATCTCTGCTAGCTTCCTATGACCTTGGTGGCCTCTCAAATCTAGGCTTGACCGAGATCAGCAGATTCATAGCCCTCTCTGAAGCCCTCTACAGTTGTGGGAGCCACATTTGACTTTTCTGTAAGTGATGTGGCACAGTGTATACACAAATACACAAGAAGCAATTCTTTCCCGGGGTATCAAAAGCATCTGCAATGCTTCAGTAAGCACACCTTGGCCTGGGTCAAAGTCCTGGTGCTGTGCAGGTACAGAGGGATTCTCAGGGATGCCAAGAGACCAGCAAAGTCCCTTCCTGGTACCCTTTCCTGGGTGCCTCTGCTGGAAAGGGGATGGGGGTGCAAAGCATGTAGGGTCTTTCTCTGTACTAAAAGGTCAGAGCTACAGGGTCATAATCAGAGCTGTAACCTTAATTATCCATGGTGAGTGTTGTGGCAAGAAACAATGCAAAAAACTTGAATTGCTCTTTCGATTTCTCGGTAAAACTGTCAGGACAGCCCTGCCTGCTCAGCTTTGTATTTCCTCTCCTGCCTGACCACATCCAGCTTTATCCCCAGACCTGCATGCTCTGGGCGCCAAGATGCGGGGTGAGGGGCTCAGGCTGGGGGAATCTGATGGCTGCAGGATTTTACCTAGCCTGTTGTGTTGCCGTGACAGAGGGCAGGCAAGCTACGTGTGGTCTGCAAATAGGGCTGCATCATTCCTCAAGACACTGCAATCTTCCTGATTGCATGACTTCATCACAGCGCTGAAATCTTCACAATTTATGGGGTTTTTCATGCAGCTGGCTCTTGTACAGGGTTTCTTTTCTATTTATTTCACATTTTACATGACTTTTTGCATTTTGTTTTTAAATGAGTGGCTCCCTTTCTCATAATGCAATGCTTTAATTTTTGCAATGTGTCCAAGTAATCGTGGGAGAAAATCTCTCTGGAACAAAGGGAAAAAAATGCTGTACACATCACATGATGGGCAAAGTCTCTGCAGCACGTCTGAGAACATCCCTTTGCCAGGGATCAAGCAGGCTTTTCAGATACACTCAGTGGGCCGTACACCATAATGGCAACACACACAGGCTTGACAGCAATGCGATGGTGGGCTTGTAGTACAAGTTGGGCTGCATTTCTGTTGCATTTTCTTGCTCCTGACCTGGTAGGAATTTGGCATCTCTCACACCATCATTGCATATGGATTCTTGTGCCTGGCTGAGGTCTTGGCACATCTGCCGGGTGTGGTGGGCATGGCTGGAGGACATGGCCTCGTTAAGTCCACCTGCATGCCCAGACGGAGAGGTATCTTTCAGCAAACACCAGTGGCTAGAGTTGGGGGAAGAAGTGGATCTTTAGCCTGACACTGCCCAGCGACTCTTTTCATAAATACCCAATTTCCGCATTTCTGTCAGTTAACGGAGTAAGTTAAGCATCAAGCTGCTTAGTCTTGTCAAACAGTTGTGGTTGCAAGGTCACCAACAAAGAAAACTCAGATGCAGGAGGAATCTGAAAAGGTACTCCATGCATTGGCTGTAGCTGTGCAATAGTTGCCAAGAGAGGGATTTTGGGTTCAGAACACCTGAATTCCACTCAATTCCAGCTTAAAGCTCCAAGTCCTTACCCCTCATCTGCAAGAAAAAGAGGAAAACTCCCAGAGGTTTGCAAAAATAATAAAGGTGAACACATGCAGGTCCTGGGACACATCAACTCATTACTCTTAGAGCAGTTCCCAGCAAGATTTCTGCTTGCTTTCTTACATGGTCATTTATAACTTCTATGCCATCTCAAAGTCCCAAAGTGTTTAAGAACAGAAAATCCACAGAAGACAGGAACTCTGGCCTTCTGTGCAATATTAAACACCTTTTTTTGCATCCTGGAGAATATCTTGCAAATACTTACATCTGATTTTGAATCTTGCTTTCAATCCTGAGTCTACCAGCCCATCCTGAGTATTGAATGCAGCATCCCTAAGGACCATATCTGATCATTATGCCACTGCATGCAGCAGGAGATGCAAGAAGTCCATGCAAACATACCCATAAAGGAAGACATTTGTCATACACAGATACCTGGATCTTTTCTGCTCCTAAAAAAGCCAGCAATAATGCTGTGCATTTCTGAATGTCATCTCTTGGATCTTCCTCCCTTAACTACTCTACCTGTCTCTACTGACGGGTCTATCCTGGGCCATCAAACACTGTGCAGCAGTTAGCATTTGCGAGTGCCTGCTGTCCACAAATAAGGTATTAAACTTTTTTTTTTAAGTTAACGAGTTTTAATTTTACTGCGCTATAAAGCCACCTAATTGAAAAGCTCTCCACATGGATGAGATTAGCTTGTCAACCAGGAACCATCACTGTTAGCTGAGTGGGAGATTTGCATGGATAGCTCTCATTAGAGCTAATGCAAGTCATATGTGGCAAGAGAGTACACTTCAGAAGAACTGGGTTAAAGAGCATGTGCAGTGAAAAAGTGGGATACTTGGGTGAAGGCTGGGATTGGATGATCTTTAGGTTAAATAAAGCTTTTCTGACAGATGTCCCACAGCTTCTAGGATATGGATGAGGAACTCAAAAGAACAGCAAACATTTAATGTGCCCTTTGCACCTCCTTTCTGTCCCGATGCTCTGGTCAACAGATAACTGTCACCTGTAGTTGGCGATACCTGGAATCTTAGGCCATGGTGGCAGAAGGTGTACAAACACATCAATTGGTCCACACCCCAGGGCATTTGTAGTTCAAGATGTGGGAAGATGCAAGAAAAACGGAGGGGGAAAGGTGGCAAAGAGACAATGATGGCCAGCAAAAACCCAACAGATAACAAACCCAGGTATCAGCAGCAGTTGTGTTAATTACACTTCACTGGTATCATGCCAAGGACCTGTTTTAAGGAGAAAATTTAGAGAAGGGCAGAAAGCTTGATCACTGTAGGGCTCCCCATTGGTGCAAGGAAATTCTGAAATGTCCTCTTTCCCCTCCACAAAGTTCAGACTGGGTAGAATTAGTGACTTTTAGCCTTTCATTCCAGATTTCCAAGCTTCCACTGGTCCCATCACAAGGGCAGCTGCTACCAGGCATCTGTCAGGATCAAAAACATATCCAGGATTGCATGCAACATTTGTACACAGCCACAGTACATCTAGGGCACTCTTGCATGATGGCAAGTTGAGCTACACCCTCTCCGCAGCACAGCTGAAGAAAACCAGGACACTCCTGGTTGCACATAATAGTAAGAAAATTGCAGGGAAGCCCCAGCTCCAATTAGGACCCACGTTGTTGGGAGCTGTCCAGACACAGAGCAAGAGTACTCTGAAGCCACGAAGAGCTTCAATTCAAGATAAGAGACAAAGTATTTCCGTTTGTAGATAGAGAGCAAAAGCAGACACATGAGGAGTGGGATTTTTGGAAGGATCCAGCTGCAAAAACCTGGCAAGGACTGGTTTGGAAAATCCCTCTCTGACATGACTGCAGTCACAGAAGAAGGCAGGAGCAAAGCAGAGATTTGCTTTCCTACCTCCTCATACCACTTTGACTGTGCTGTGTCATTGCTGTGAGGAGCCTACTTGGATGGTGCATGCTTGATGCAGGGATGATGCACATGGCTTTCCCTTTGGCACACTGGAAAGCTTGAGGTCAAGACACAAATTGCTGAAGAACATTTTGAGCAGGAGCCCTCACATGCTCATAGAAGTAACTGTAGCATGAACACCCTGCCCCAGATGTCAGAGACACTATCCTGCGCAGTATGCTTGTCCTTTGGGCACAGCTAGTGGTCCCTCACCTCTGCTCCTGCCCATTCATCCCTACTGAAAGCTACAGTGCCTGTTTTCTTGCCACTGATCTAATTTGCAAGTTTGTCTTTTCAGAGGCGTAGGAAGCTGAAGGCAAGCTAACAGACTTTGTCTGTCTTGCATTTGGCTTCATCTCTGACCCATGAAAAGAGAAATGCTGTCCTTCTTATGACTTCTTGGTCAATCCCATCAAAGCCTTGCCAGCTGACCCAATGCTCTTCTCTCTCCCAGACGCTGACTGTTGCTTTTTCCTGTGCCTTAGTTTATTCTCAGCCATGTCACTTGAAAGGATGATGAAAGCTGAATGACCTCTACTGTTTTCTCTCAAATAATTTCTCCAGTCACCTCCCTGGATTGTCTCTCAAGACAGAACAAAAGGTAACCAATATGACATTCGCTGGTGGCATACGCAAGTGTCCCAAACTGCAACCACCTCCAAAAAGTTCTAGGTTAAAGCCCTTGTAAATGCATTGGAAACATCTTTTCATCCCTAAAATAAATGTAGCTTCTGAGGAAAAGGAGACTGCAGCCTGCCCATCACCATAAGCATTTGCCCCTGGGCAGACGTCTTTTTCCCAAGGGAGACCATGAAACAGAACTGTGGTGGAAAACCAGCATGCTGACAGTCTAAGTAATTAATCCTGTCCTAGAACAAATTCTTGGTAGATGCTGTAATGAGCCAGCTAAGCATGTTGTCTACAGAGGAAACAATAAAAAAAAAAGTTGCAAAACAGATTGTCTTGCAAAATCCTTGCCCAAGAACTCCAAACCTGCAATAATCTTTGGCTCACACCACAAGAAAAGGTACCTCTGGCTTTATCTTTCACCAAACACTTCCCTCACTGCCAAATATTTTAAAACCTCACAGCAATATGCTTCATATGTCTCCCAGACTGACTGCAGGTCAGGGGAATGTACAGGGGAGGCAGGGAAGTGAATCAATTAGGCCAGCAGACGCCTAAATGCCATTTGCTCCATGTACCTCAACCACAGTCAAATTTCATCCCTGGAGCAAGACTCCCTCTGACAGCTTCTCCAGCTGTTTGCATCTAAGAACTCCCCAGTGGAGAAACCAGGTGTCCTATCTGAGTGTGCACACACACTGTCAGCCACCATGCTTTTAAAAACCGAGTATAAAACAAAACCAAGAGAGCAATGCGCAGTCCATCAGGTGCTATCTACCTCATTGACCGGGGAAAATGGCTTCAGCATGTGCCACAGATATGAAGCTGCCTGTTCCTAAGGTCTCACAGCTCAGAGCCTGCACTAAGTGCCTTCCCCCCACACTCCTCCTTTCAACTGCCAAAAAAAGGGATGTACCTGGTTTTATTCACTTTAACATGCCTGAGCATATGCTGACAGTTGCTTCACTTACTGTTGCCATTGGAAGGGACTGGCAGAGCTGGGGCTGCAAGGTGAGAATTGCACCAGATACATCAGGGAGTCAAACTGGAAACATATGGATGAAGCATGAGAAAAATGGGGGATAAGTTTCATGGCTATTCAAGCCTGACCCTTAGCCCCTACTTTCATTTCTCACAGTCCTGCTCTGCTCCAAACCACCCTTCCAGCATCATTTTCCTTCTCCTTGCATGAGGTCACTGTTCACTGTAACTCTTCCCTTGTATTTCTCTGATGAGACCGACTGGTGCATCCTTGCAGACTGAAGAACTGCAAGAAAGCAAGGCAAGCTCCTTCCACAGCACGGGAGAAGTGGCTGTAATGTTTTCATTCCTTTTTTTGCTTACAAAACCTCAAATGCAGCTAGGGAACTCGTGGAGGAGGCAGCTGCTGCAGGGCAACGTGCTGCATCGCTGCAGCCTGTGCATCCATCACTGAGGGAAGCCAGACCTGGACAGTGCAAGTTAAACACAACAGAGATAGTAGTACTGATATTAATGAGCAATTAATCAAACCCAGGAATTCAGCCCTACTTTACACAGACCCGAGGCCATGTTCACATGAAACCAAGAGAGATTTACTTCCCTCCTGCTCTCTACTCCCTTTGTTTTAGCTCCACTGGGATAGCAAAAGCAAAATCCGCATTTAGGAGTAAATTAACCCTCATAGAAGGGTTAATTGTCAAGAAGACAATTACTTCTTGATATAAGAAGTAGGAAAAAGAATGTCCAAAACCTGCCCAAGCATCAGCTGGTACAAGCCAAATACTCCTGTTGGGCTTAAGTGTTAAACAAGAGGAATAGCACCGATTTCAGCATAACAGCTGGACAGATGCAACTGACAGCAGATATGGTTAGTTGAATCTATATTTGTCATGGTGCAAGAGCTAGAGGAAAGCTAGCTTGGACCCCTGGTCCTGGCTTCCTGCACAGAGCTGGAAATAGGCAGCTGTACCCTCTAAAAAATCAATTACCTTTTTTATATCCAAACTGAAAAAGTGCAACAATGAATCACTCCCAGCCTCTCTTGCTGGACCCTTTCAGCCACCTCTTTCTAGGACTGCCTGAAACATTTTAAGAGGAAGCAAAGCAGTAAGAACAATTTAAAAAGTCACGAGAGACTGGAAGCCTGGAAATTTAGTGTCCCTGGTTTTTTTTTCTTTTCTTTTAAAAGAGTTGAAGAGACCCAGCAGAACAGACTCCTCTCATGAGCCATGGGTGACCCTGCTCCACTGGATGCAAGTTAGTTGCATGAGTAGTATCTTTAGCTGAATTGTCACATCTTGGATGCTAGCCTATATTCGCACTGGGAAGTGTCTGGAAGAACCACAAAGTGAACTGTGATCTCCCAAATCCCAAACCAGTATTGCTGGACCATTCCCCCTACTTGGAGCTCACATTCACGTAAAAGAAATGGGCCAACTTGCCCCCTCCCTCCCCAACCCATCAGGCTTCCAGCAGAAGACCTGATCAAGGAGAGACTCTCTTCAACTTCAAGCTCTCTCCCACTGTTTACATTAGTCTCTTTCAAACCATAAACTTGAGGTTTACTACACAGTTTCCTACTCTATTATGGGCATTTACAGTGGCAAGAAGGTTCATTACAAACGTAGGGTTTCAGTTTAGTTTAAGAGAACATTTTAGGAATTGGTTGCAGGGTGGAGAAGAAGAAATAACTTCAGGTTGCCACAGATTTTCCTCTGGCCTCAAAAGATACATTATTATTTTCCGGTTATCTTAAGGTTCTCCCTTTAAAATTTGCTGAGATTTTGATGCAGCTCCAACTGCAACAGTTCCATTATTTAGCTATTAAAAAGGTGCTTTGGGCAAGTAGCCACTGGCTAGAAAAAACAAGGGAAGGTATGACCAGGAAAATGTTAAAAAACAACCCACAGGCCCCGCACATGAGAAGACAGCAAGTAAAACCTCCAGAGTGCTGGCATTTGGTTCTTTCATGGTCTGTTTGCTAACTTTTCCAACAGAAGTCATGCAGGGAATGAGGCAAGTCAGGAAACTGTAAAAAGCATCGACAGTTGGACTTGATGATCTTAGAGGTCTTTTCCAACCTTAATGATTTTATGATTCTATGAAAAAGCAAGAGACTTTCATTGACAACAAGGAGAAGCAGCTCTGCTGTACAAAATGCTCACAAAATCCTCCAAACCCCAGCCCCACTTGCCCAAATCCTAGCTGATGGGTGGTTGATCCTAGCCTTCCTTCTGCCTTTATGGGAAGGTGGCCTGTGCACATGTGGTGAAGAAGTGGTGCAACTCCTACTATGAGCTTGCCTCTTCTTCTTCACTGGGCTTCTGATAGGTGTCACAGCTCTGAAACCCCCCAAACTAGGGATGGAAGTTCCAGGACATATCCTTGCCTTCTCCATGTCCTAAACACATAAGTTGGTTTTTCATACATGAATCTGATGGTTCTTGCAGGGGAAAATAAAAAGAGAGCTATAGCAAAGAGATCAGGTCGTGCATCAATACGAAGGGCTTGGGATAGGTTCTTATTCTAAAGTGAGGAGTAAAAGCAAATTTAAGTTAACTTGGCTTTACTCCTCCCTTTTTGCCATGTGCTGTTATCTTTAGCGTCAAAGAGTTTCCTGAGCAGTGAAAAGGAAATATAAGAACTCAATGTAAAAGTTAAGAAGAACCAGAATTGGAAATAATGGAGCTCTAGTTTTTCAGTGCAAAGATGGGTCCAACGTGCATGTGAAAGCCATTTTGCTGAACCTTAAGTGTGGATTAGCCACGTAAGAATTAAAAACTTTGCTGAAAGGCCAAAACTTTCCAGTAAGAGTCACCCTTCGCAATGGATCTACAGGCAGGTGAGCCATAGAACTTAGACGCAGGTCTTGTGGACCTAAAACACATTGAAGGACAATGATGGGCAAGCAACCATGACTCTCGGTATGAGCTGTAAAGTCTCCTGGTTCAATCCCAGCTACAAGCCTGCAGCAAAGATGAAAAATGGCTCCTGGCACAGCATGTTCAGTGCTTTTGACAAAATCTGTGAGGCTTTTTCCTTCCAGCTCAACACAGTCATGTTCTGGCTAAGAAAGAAACATCATCTATGAAGGAAATGCTGGAGGCATCTAGAATGGTTGTCCGCCCAAACACAGTCCTATGAAACAGGAGCAGCATTTCAGTAACACTTCAAAGACTGCACTTATCACAAAGGCACCACTTAAGAGGATCCCTTCTCCAGGGAATACAGTCTGCTGCACAAATCAGAACCCAGGAAGAAGTAGAAGAAGCCAGGGTTGGAGTCAGAGCACCTCACAGGGTGCCTCATTGCATGCTTTTATATGAACATGAGGTGTATCAGAGCACTTCATTTTATATTTTTAATTGGGGTAGGATTCCCATCACGCCTCTTTCATCTGTTCTTTTTTCCACCTGCCTTTTATTTTATTTCTGGCTCTTTATGGCCTCCCTTTCCAGCTGCTTACTATTATCACCTACGATTCTAATCCCCCCTTAACTGCTCACATAATCACCCCTTTATTTGGGAACCTGGATTCATACCCTTTGATCCACAGGTTGTCCTTGTATTTCCTGATCTCAGGAAATGCCTCTTGTTCCTGATGCCTCTTGTTCCAGGGCATCCAGTGGTTTCCAGTGTCCTGGAGCCCTTGTTTGCTTTAGCCTGTCCTTTTTTGCCACAGCATGGGAATGAAGTAAATAGCACCAGAGCATGTGTGATTGACCTAGCCTCTTTGCTCAGAGACAGGCTGTAGTTTGCATGACCAAGGAGTCATTTAAATTTGCTGAATCCCATCTCACATGATATGGATGGGCTACAGCAGCAGTTCTGCTTTAGTTGCCATGTGTCTTCCTACCACTCCAGTTGTGCAAATACATGGAGCAGCCTGAAACTCACTCCCAAGTAACTTGGTGTACAGGGGTTTGGCCATGTCAGAGTGACCACGAATCAGGGTGAAGTATTCTGGTGTTAGGAAGGACTGCTCTGGCTCCATGCACCAAGTCTTTCTTTCCCTGCTCCTCCTGACCATGCTTGCCCATGGCACCAGTCCTTTCTGTGGGTGACTCACATGCTTTGGGTAAACAGCTGTGCTTACCCCACCAGATCTCTTTTGTTCCAACTTCAGACAGGCTCCAGACATGCACTTTGCTTCTGGGCTCAGCCAGAGTGTTTTGATGGAGCACTTACTCTCCATTTCCGTGCTTTTACCCCTTGCTTACCACATCCTGATCTGTCACCAAGATCTCAAAGATGTCAGTGAGCAAGGATTTCTGCTATCTCCTTTTTTGGCCAAAAATTTCCACTGTCAGCCTTTCATTTAGAAGATTTCTGTATTTCATAGCTCATAGCCAAACAGACCACTGTGGCAACCTACCCTCTCCTCACGCATCACACAAACCAGAGGACTTCCCTGGATCAGGCACAATAGTTTACATCTGACTGCAGCATACAACCCAGGAAGGCATCAGAGATATGACAACGCCAGTGCAAGCAGAGCACGTTGATTCATCATATGTGGTCTCTGAATGATGTTAGTAAATTACAGGCAAGCGGAACTGCAACTCAGTGAAAAAATGATATGTGAAATGAAAATATTGCAGTGGATATTTCCAATCATGATTTAACAGACTCCTCAAGAGGAAAGAGAAGAGTGAAAGGACCAGCATGCAGGGAATCTTCTTTAGGCACCAACAGGGTAAGCGATCTTAAATTGCCTTATGCATGTGCCAAGAGCTCCTGAACAGATGCAAAGGAGCTCATCCAAAGCTACAGCTCAACAAAGATGACTATAGTAACTAAGCGTAAATGGAATGGAGAAGGAGACCAATCCCTAAGGCACAACAGAGCTCCACTGATGGTTCTTGTGGCTTCTGCCCCTCTGGCTGGCAAGGAGCCACATCAGATACATTTTAAAGTTTGCATTTTCTTGATGATGGCTTCTCCCTGTAATCGCTTTCAAATCTGTAGTCAAGAGCTTCATCTTTCATTTGAGTAATACTCTCCCTTCTCTTTTCTCTCCCCATGGATAGCTCCATCCATGTGCTAAAGTGCACTAAGATGAATCTGAAAAAGAACAAGGTATATTGCTTCCCACATCCAAATGAAGCAATTTTAGTGCAATCCGGGAGCAGCATGGGAATTGTGAGAATGGGAATTACCTTCCTCATTGTAGAATCAGTGGAATTCTGACAGTCTTCTCCTGATGTGATACATCCCTATGTCTTCACCTTCTGGATAAAACTTTCTCATATCCAAAATTGTTTTCCCCAAGAGTTATTTATAGATTGGGAGTGAGTCAACACTTGCTCTTCTTCCAAGGAAAGTCTGTTTTCCGTCTGTCTTCCCATACCCTCTCCCTTGTATTGCATCTTCAATTGAAAATGGACTCTCACTGCTGATATTACATGAAAGAATTAGTCAAGGGGACCATTTTTAAATAACAGGTTGAGATAGACAGAAATCCTCCAATGTGGCCTGAATTGGATCTCACCAGATAGCTTAAAAGGAAGCATGGTTAGCTAAACACCAGCTGTAATGTAAATCATTGTTAAAGACCAAGAAAGTTCTGAATTCGGGGAAATTGTTTTTCAGAGATGGTCCTAACTGGGAATATCCAAACATTTGAATTTTGCAACATGCAGATATTTTCTTTAAGTGGGGAATTTCTGTTAGTCATTAATGTTAACATTTTTGTATGATTAGGTCAACAACACAATTATTCAGCCTTCAGATCTGAGACAACACAAGGTCATATAAATTTCAGGTGATCTTCTGACAGCTTGCTTTAAATGATGAATTTTTAAAGGAAACTGAAATGTATTTTGACTGCTCTGTGAGTGATTCATGATTCATCCATCTGATTCACTCCCATGTCCAGTTCCTGGAGCTACCGGGATATGTTCCACCTCTCAAGAAATAGATGTGTCATTTCTCCTTTCAAAGGATATGAATCAGCTCAGTTCATCAGAATCATATCTTCTACTGTAAATTACTATAACACATACATGCAGCTATGAAGGTAGTTCAGTTCAGGTTTGGATTATTGGGGGAATAGGTGGGGACAGAGTGTAAGTCCTCTGCAATAGCTTTAATCACAGCTTCTCTGAGACGTGAAGGATACTGGAGGCTTAACATAGGAGAGGAAAACACACAGAAACCTTTCATTGGAAAAACTCTACCTCTACCTGGGGCTTGGGAGTGAAGCACAGGTCAGAGCAACCCCAGTGTTGGCTGGACCTCTTCTGTTACACGAGTCTGTCAGGCAAGCAGTCATCGTTCTCTTCCAGCAGTCACAGAGCTGATTCAAACCCACCCTGCAAAGAACATTTTCTGTATCATCTCCTCAGGAGAGCATCCCCCCCATGGGCCCACTGCATGCAACCTAGAGACTCAACCAAGACCACAAGCCCAGAGTGACCCCATGCCATCTTGGCACCCCATCCAAGGTATTGTCCAATGTCTTTCTTATTAAGCAGCTTCATTAGGTGGTTCAGAGTTTACTTTTTCCAAACCAAGGGATGGGTACTGTTTTAAAGCCACTGCAGCAGGGCGTAGCAGGCATGAAGCTGCTTGTGGGGTAGTAGTGCAGCTCAGTATAAGTATTCACATGAGCTAACTCCAGTCCTACCATCTTTTAATTCTGCACTGGGGCAACAGCTGCAAAAAGATGTTCATGGTCCTTGAACAGGAGCTGTGTACACCACAGGGAAATTAAAGCAGGCCCTTCCCCTGCCAGTTTTAATCTCATGACATAATTTCTCTAATTTTCTAGTCAAAGTCCTCTGTGGACAGACAAAATCATAAGTTTTTGCAGAAGGAAGGAGGAGACTGAAGCTGTCAAGAGAAACAAAGCCTCCTGTTCTTTTTCTGGTTTGCTTTGCAGAGTACCTCCAAGGGTGGTGAGTGTCAGAAAGGCAACAGGGTAAAGTTATACCAAAAATATTCCTTATGCTGGCTGCTATGACACATTCTGCACACCTACAGGAGAAACACCTGGATGTGTCCTGTCAACCTAACAAAGTTGTTAGCAAAGTACATTTTACTGAGGCTTTATTATCTCCAGCAGTGTGTGAACAAGAAAGGACCCAACTTGATTAAGGTCTGTGAAGGCTTGTAATCAAAGATACACTCTGACACAAAAGCAACAAAAAAAGAAGACACGGAGTAGGAATTTTTTCACAGAGAAATAGGAAAGAGATAGAAGGAAACACCATCTTACCATGCAGACCATCAGCTGAGAAGCCAGAGAGGTACCACAGGAGACTTAGGCTGGGTTCATGATGCTGATATGCATGCCCTTGACTTCGTCTCTGAGGAGCCACTCCAATGCAATCCATCACCTCAGTCCATGTAGATCTGGACCTCTGCGGCTCTGTTTCCTGTCCTAACCTGCATATACTTTAAGCACAACACTGTAAATTGAGAGCATGCAGATGGACACCACTGAACCCCAGAGTCCCAGTTTGCAATAAGACAGACCTCTAGAAACTACTGTTAAAGTCCTTAACGCTTGTTTGCATCAGAGCACCACACACCATGAACAGGGAGACATGGACAGGTCTCACTGTTATCCTGAAATCAGAAACCAAAGCTCAGGTGGAATTTCCTAGCCAGCAACTTGATTTCCCAGTCATCCATGCCTTCCCATCCAGGCTGCACTCTCATGGCTTGCTTATCGCAACCAAAACCTGCTCACAAGGTGCTGGTACTGGACTCTGTAGTGATGTAACATCTGTAATATGAATTCCTAAACAGAGTCATGAATGAACAAGATATTAACTCTATCCTCTCAGAAAAAATATTCTGCTTTCTGTCATACTGTAACAAACATAGGTGGGCTTAGTGGGGAATGCACCTCTGGGGACTTCCAGGTGATGTTCAAGAGCTCAATAGAATCATGCCTGTGGTTTCAGTGGAGGTCAGATGCCACCACATTTCAAAGCTGCCTGCAAAAGTAAAACCACTGCAACAGAAAACCTACGAAATTTATTAAGTGCTCTGGGAGCAGAGATGATCAGGGCCAGCTTTTGGGTGCAGCACCCTCAAAGTCATACACCACCAGGGTGACCTGCACATTCTCACCTTGCACCACCCTGAGCACACGAAACACATGTGCCGTCTGTCTGCCTTTGCATGCATGCTTGTATCACATGGTGTCAAAGAGCTGCATAGGTGGGAGAGTTAGGTACTCAGAAGCTGGAAATGCCTGATCCAAGCTTATCTGGGCAGCCATAATTCAGCTCCCCATGCAGTCTTTTTGGGAAACGCAAGGAGTCAGGTTACTAAAGGCTGTATCAAAGCACATGTGTGAGATTACAGTGGCAACTATAAATCCAGCATTTCCTAGCATTTGAACACTTGACTTCACCTACAAAAATTTAAATGGTTTCCTAAGTTTCCTTTGGGGTGGGGGGGAGCAGAATTTAATAAGTAAAAGCCGCAGTGTGCTAGAAGCTCATATCTCCAGCAATGCATGAACTCAAATTGGCCTTCATTGGCACCCCTCATAGTACTTTCTACATAGGACACAACTGCTATTCCCCAGTGGAGGCAGGATGCTGTGTGCAGGTTCTTTGTTATGGTCCAGTCCCAGCCAATGGACCCCAGATGAGACAGATGTCCCCCCAGAGGACCGAAGTCAAGGGCCTTCCACACCTCCAAACCCACTGTTCCTAAAACACAACACGTTGTGCATTTCTAAGAGCAGAACCATGCCAATACGGAGTATTTTCCACAGGCTTTCAAAATCCTTTTGAGCACTGCAAAATAGAGGAAGGAAATGGCAGGGTTTGAAGACAATTAACTGATGCTGCACACCACTTATGGGATGAGGAGAGGATATTTCTCAAAGCTCAGGGTCATACCTCTGCTGTACGGACAAAACCTGTTTCAAGGAAAGGACTGAGAGGTGTTAGCAGCTTTGATCCTCTCTTCCACCAACCTGGGAAGACACAGGTCTGAGTAGTTTTGTATTGAGGCAGTCCAAGGCCCAGACCCAAGCTTCTGCTGTGACCTTGAGCGGCCTCTCAACCTCTGCTATATAGATGCAACACCCAATGAGATCACACAGGAAGAGGTGTCTACAACTATCAGACACCTCCATCTGCTTTCCTTCCTTCCATGGAGACTGTGGTCTTCCACTCGCATCCATTTGCAGCCATAGTCCCCCAGGGACAGGTCTCACATTGCAGCACAAGGCAGTCATGTCTAAGAAGGCTGTCCTGATCATTGCCTCTAAGGAATGCTGCCACTGGACAGCCCTCTCTTTGGGGCCAGATTCCTGCCCTTATGCACGGGCTGCTGCTCCCTATAATGACCTTTTAAGTACTTCCTGCCTGCTTCGAGACCATGCCATACCTCTCGCACACGACATTCAGCTTAACGACTCCAACAGCCTGGAAATAATGAAAAAAAGCCACCTCTCTTCAGTTTTTTAAAAAAAACACATGCAGCCCCACAGTGGCTGCCGTCTCCAGATGACCATTTTTATGTGCTTTGCAAGAGTTCCTTCCTCTTCTGCCCCTGTTCCCAGAGCTGCGGGCTGGGGCAGACCAGACCCATCTCGCAGGGGCATGGTTCTCATTTCCTAGGCAGAGTCCACAGTAAATTGCTCCTTCATGGTCTGGCTGCTCCAAAAAGTCCCAATTAGACGTCCATGGAAGGAGAGAATGGCAGGATTGTTACCTCCCGAGGAGGCCCTGAGCAGAGCTGCAAGGGGAGAAATTCTTTTGAGGGTGGTTGGGATTTGATTTTTAAGTGGCCGTGGCTGTTTTAGGATAATGCCTTTGGGGTTTTCACACTTGCTCCCTCATGCCAATTAGACCACTCTCATTTTTTCTGCAGCGCCATGGATACCAGGCACCTTCTTGTTGCAATTACCAGTGAGCCTGGCTCTGACTCCCTGTCATTGGCATCACCTCCTACTCACTGAGCGTCCAGGACCTGCTGCACTCAGTGTTTGCTTGCTCACACCCCCGAACTAATCTGGTGATAAACCCTTTTCCTCAGAATGAGCATTTGCTGGGGCAGTGAAATTAAAGTTTCCTAATGCATCTATTCCCAGAGTGCCACAGAGTCAGTCCCATCCTGTCAGCATTCATCACACCACTTCAGACCTTTCTAACTCCTCTTCTCCCTCATTCCTCAGAGACACATAATCTTCTGCCTGCAAAGTGCTCCTAAGCAAAGGAGCCTGTGGGCAGCAGAGAACCAATTGTTCTTTGGCAGGGAAAGATTCATGCCACTCCTTTGACTGGGACATGCGCGAGGGAGCGGTGGCAGGGCTTTAGGCTAGGAGACAGCAAGGCCTGGCTTCAGATTGCATGGAAACTAACTGTGATGGCCATCCCTGCTTTGAGTAAGGGGGGAACAACTCAACCGCGGAAGAAAAAAATTGTGCCATGAAATAGCTCCAACCACCATGAAGTGAATTCATTAGCGAGAGAGAAAAAACTAAAGGAGGGAAAAAAAAAAGTTATACGTTGGGATGTTTTCCGCTGGTCATTGGTGCAAGGATTCAGGTACATCTGGCCTGGCAGGCCACTCCAGCTGTGAGCAGGTCCTCAGTTTTCCCAGATCTCTGTTTCTATTAGAAATACCATGTCTTGGCTCCCCATGGTTGTTGTTCTTGGGACACCTTTGGTAGCCTTTATTGAGAACAAGGGACATTTCAACTGTTCTTGGGTGTATTCTAGTGACACGAGGGAACAGGTCAAGGTTAGGGAATGGTTTATGCCCTGCCATGGGTGGGTCAGGGTTGGCATCTCCCCACCATGTTGGGGCACAAAAGTCTCTGTTCAGACTTGCTCTGTGTCTCAAATGAACTGCTCCCCTTGTGCATGATCCTTGCCAATTGAACCGCTTCAGACTTTACACATGGAACAAAAACAGGATTGTAAAGGAAAGAGCTGGACACACCAAACTGCACAAGAGGGAGAGAGATGGTCAAAATACCATCTCACCCTTTAATGCCTAAGATACGCACACTCCTTTTCTCCCCCCCACAGCGATTACTACAAAGCATGGAAGCCTAAGGCATATAATTGCCCAATTTGCAATGATTTTACGTGAGATTTGGGGATGTCCCTCCTCAGCTTCCTTTGAACATCCACCCTTGCACCTGGCCTCTGGCCCTTGGGAGTGTTGGAGCAGTTATATTATCCTGCAAGACTACCAGCTGCCTCTGCCTCCTTCCTGCTCTGTGTCTCCTCTCCCCTCTCACCCCTTCATTGCAGCCTGCCGCTGTTCTCTATCGCAGGTGAGAGGCTATGTGAACAACGGGGAGCAAGCTTGGGAGAATTATTTTTAAACCCATTAAGGGAGTCACCTAGAGTTTTATGGTGCTCTGGTTTTAAGGCTCGGGAGAGCCTGCATTTGATGTGGAATATATAGCCTGCAGGCATCATTTCACAAAGCGTTCACCTTTTACCCCACGCTGCCATGCCAGTTGCCAGTTATCTCACTTTGCTTTGATGTCTCCCACACTAATACTGACAATGCTGGTGAAAGATATCTCAAGAGATACTTCATTACGAAAACAAGACCCAGAGATACAGCTGATGTCTTCTGATCATAAACATCCTAAGGTGAACAGGGAAATTTTCCAACTTCAAGGGCTCTTTGGCTTTTCTACTTTTCAAGTCACCAATTTCGTCCAGGACCAATTTGCAGCAATGCTAATTGTATATTTTCCCTGAGCTGTGCAAAGTTATAGGCCAATTATTTCTCCTCCATCCCTGCGATGCATGTGGATTGCTGAAAAAAGTATGAAGGAAGAAGCCAAATCTTTTTAATGAAGCAACAAATCAGCATCATTCCTTAAAGTCAATGAAAAAAATTATCAAAATATAAGCAAGGAAATGCAGGGAAG
>NW_008824414.1:1454887-1469435 GCF_000699105.1 Pygoscelis adeliae | reverse complement strand
AGCAGGAAAAGAGTTAAACTGATGCCAAACACTTCTGGAGATGAGGAGGCATGAGGGGACTTTGCAGCAAAGCTACATATGCATTCTCTGTGTTATTAAAAATACAGAGTAGCTGCATGCAAAGTAGCTGTTGGAGAAACATGGCAATTTATTCAGCTCTCTGTGGTCTTCTGTTTCAGAGTAAATTGTGTCTGCTGCCTTTATAATCCCAAAATGTTGATATCCTTACAATTTAAATTTCAATTTATAAATTATATTTCTTCTGAGTAACAAGAACACAATTTTACGCACATCAAAAGTTTGGGAAGTCTGCATTTTCCCATCTTAGGATCCTTTGGGACACAAAAGAGGGTCCAGCTTTAGAGAAGATCCGATTTGTAAAATGCAGGTGCACTTTCAGAATTAGCTAGGATATCCACCCCATTTCAAAGCTTTAACTTTGAGGAAGATAATCCTGGGATTTTTCCCAAAACTAGGAATCCAACTCCTTACTTTGAATGCGAAATCCAGGTCTGCTTTAAGTGAAGATTCAGAATTTTAATCATTACAACTAAGTGATGAAGAAGGGAGAGATGTGTTGTGAACATCTCATAGGTCCACCACAAGGTTTGTGAACCAGCGTCTCCCAAATCTGTTTCCTGTGTTACACTAAGTGTCCTGAACTACCCTGATTTGCGACCAAAGCCAGTCCAATTGTCTTTTATGGCTGGCATAGAAATATGGTTCAGATTGCCCTAGGGTCACCCAGAGCATGGTTTTTGCAAGGTTAGCTGATCTAGAAACTAAGGAAAACATATGGTATATGCTGTCATGCAGAGGCAGTATGTACACCAGTCTCTTTTCCACATTGTTCCCAAACATTCCTGACTGCCATCACATTGCACCGTGATTGCCTAGGGAATAGAAAAAAGACATGCAGAACCCTGTTTTCACTATAGACACAAGCTACTTACTGGCACATGGTTATAGTGACAGGCAAACAAACTGCCCACAACAGTGCTAAAGAAGAATGATAATAGAATATAATACAAACATTATAATTAATATTAATATGGTCTTTATTAATTAATATGGCATATAGCTAACACAGAACCAACAACCCCTCCCTTCTCCAAACCCACACTCTTTGGCTACAGCCTCTGGTGCATTAACAACATCAGATACAGATGCCAAGTTAATAAGCCTTCCCCAGACACGCACAATTTCAAAGATCAAGCCTCACCACCGAATTCTTCAAGGTTTTCCTTATAGAGGAGAAGGATTTGACCACAAAAGCTTTCTAAAGCCACTCACCTACGATAGGACAACCCATCCTATTTCTACTGAGTTCACAGTCACCAGTTGTTTCCAAGCTCAAACCTACAAAGATGCCAGGTTCCTTGTCTTGAAAGAGAGACCCTTTTTCTCCCAGAGATGAATTTTCTGTCACCTTCTCCTTCCCAAGGAAGGCAGACACATGCCTTTTGCACTGGTGGAGTGGTTATAGTGCACCTAATGCAGCTGGGCTCTAACACCAGAGATGATATACAGAAGGAGGAGCAACCAGTGCTAATAAAGCTGTGCCAAGATCTAACAGCATAGAGGATGCTCTCAGAAGGACAAGGCTGAAATTCCAGTACTATAAACAAACAGCACCAGGAAAGGAAGAAAGGCCCAGATAATAAAAACTTCAACACTTGGCCAATGGCAAGTCTGTGGATCAGACCTCTGAGAAGTCACACTTGTGTTGCAGTACCAAACAGCACCATCATGACATGACTTCTTGCTGTGTTGCAATGCTCTATTGGCTATTACCTGGGCCCCAGCAGAAAAGAGACCAAAATAAGCCATCTCTTGGAGGCAAAGGGAAGGGATTGTGTGCTTCCCCACAACATTTCCACCAGGAGAGCCTGTCTGGGTAAGAGACTAGATTCTCCATCTACATCGGTGCAACTCTGTTGAATCCAGTGATGTGATGCCGACGTGCATCTCATGCCCTGGCAATTCCTTGGCATTTGCATTAAGACCACAAATCAGTTGCTTCTCCACTGTGATGACTCACTACAAAAAGCAGCAACCAGCCAGGTTCAGAGAAATGATTTGGAGGTGAAAAGCTCCTTAACCTACTTTGAAAACTCCACAGCCCTAAACTATGTGATCTGAGATACAATATTTATGTGCAGCTTATAGATCACAATACAAGCAAGTAGGCCAAAGACCTATCAGCTCTTTCATGTATACTTGGCAAGGTTACAAGACAGCAATTCATTTCCCTGGGACCTTTTACTTCCCTATAAATTCCAAGAGCTGCATTTAAAAGTGAATTGGCAGATACAATTTTTTATTGTAAGGAAATTTGTTTTGCTTCAGCAATAGGCAAACATCTTCAGTCATAAACAATGGAAGGGAGGGTAATTTCCACCAAAGCCAGCCTTAGTAGGCTAGTGGTATCTTCATGCAGAAAGAAAAGTTGGATTGTGTGGTGAAGTACAAAGAAGTTCTGCAGAAAGCTGAATAACAGTTTTTGTCCGGAAACCCGAAAGTGCAGGCACTTTTGGAAGGCTATGGAATGTGTTACAAGTTGTAATCCTCCCAGCAGAACCTCAAAAGCCTTGGCTTGTTCTGCTCTTTTAAATTCAGAACTTGACAGCTATTTAACCAGAACCACAAGTGTTAGAGGTGGAAAAGGCCTAGGGATTATCTAATCTATTCCATGACTTGAACAGAGAACAGCAACGCTAAAACTGTGCTGCAAAAGTGATGTGAAAATGCCTGCGTAAGAAAGAATCAGCAAAACCAGTGCTGGAAGTCCAAGGAAGCACATTCCCCTTGGCTTCAAACTCGTTAATGAAACTTTCATCTTGAGTAGCTGCTATGGTGTTGCTTTTGACCAGAAGGATGATGGCACTATAATCTGTGCTGCTTCAAGGCTGTCAACAAATGCCCGCACATGAAGAATTAATCTTTCCAAGTGGCATTAACCCACTCAGCAGGTTCCCAGCTGGGGAAAAAAAGTAATGGCATTCATCCACTACCAAAACACGCATCTTTTATACTTTTATAGCAATGTTGCTTTGAGTCTTAAGAAAAAACTCTCTATAAATCACATAATAAAATATATCCAGACTGATGGTTTACAGGAAAGCTCAGTAATGTCAAGGGTTTTTTTTGGGGGGGAGTGTTTGTGGTTTTTTGTGGGTTTTTTTTTGTTTTGGGTTTTTTTTTGTGATAATCCAGCTTAAAAAAAGCAGTTTTCTTCTGATGCTGGAGGTAGGAATAATCCATACTGTGTATGGATTAAAAGTCTTGCTCACAGTTTAAGTATTTGAAGTTCTATCAGCCACTCGCAACTGAATTCCACCATCACTCCCTCCTTGTTTTATTGGTATTAATATTTGTGCTTTGCAGGTCTGCTGTAAAATGGATTGTGGTTTGCTGAACTTTTCACCCTACTTCTTCCACAGGGTTGGGAGCTTGCAGGGGGACAGTTCAGTGAAGTTACTTGTGTACTGGTTAAGAAGAGAAGGTGATCTAGGTCTTGACCCATAACTTTCTGAGTCTTCTGAATGATGGCTTAAAGATAACAGTCTCTTTCTCTGGTGAGGCAGGTAGCAGGAGGGTTGGATAGCAGAGGAAGAAAATCAGGCAGAAGTCCAACCCTGACAGATCTTAATGCTGTAAGGGAATAAGGCATGGGGAAAATCCCTCCAAACATCCATTTTTAAGGAAGGTGCCCCTCTCTCAGCTTACATAAAGACCTCTTCAGATGAATTGTGCTGGGACTGCAGCCAAGGAAAGCCATGAAATGAGATAATAGTAACAGGAAATAGAGTGAGATCAAGTAAAGATTCACACACAGTTAGAAATCCATTCAATTCCTGGCTGCCCTCAGCAACAGATCACAGCAACTGGTGGACATGGGAAGACTATGCTGCCCTGTGTTGCCACCAGCTTACAGAGTCTCCCCAGCGTCTTCCTTCTTGGATACACAAGCAACATACGGATAAAATCGCATCTCTTGTTTCATCCTTTAAATCCTCGGTGGCCTGAAGCAGATTTTTTCCCATGCTGGATCTCCTGTGCTCACAGATGACCTTGATGCTGGAGGCTGAAGCTCCCTCGTCTGCACAGTACCCTTCCCACCCACCAGAGTAACATGCACATCAAAGCAAGAGCAAAAGTCTGCCTTTTGGCATGTGAGACATTTAATTCAAACTCGTCCCACCCCTGAGCCGCAGGTTGAAATCCAAGGCCTTCTGTGGCCATCTACATTGGACTGCAAGAAAATTTGGTTCTGCCCTGTATTATGCCTTTCTGATGGGAACTTCGGTACCTCAGCACAACATCAGCTTGGACACAAGTCTCCTGGAAGGACTCAGTGCCTTTCCTTGGATGTCCCACTGCTCCCACAAACATCTCTTGGGGAACAGGGAGGCTTAACTCCACCCCGGAAGCCTATTAAGGCAGAATCAAACTCATTTTCTGGGTCACTCCCATTCCTCAGATCTTCAAAGGGGGAGTGAAGCTTTGCTTTCAAAGCAGCTTTTGGGTATGGTGAAACATGCTAGTAAGGTGGCAGAGGGGGGCTTGGTTAAGACCACACATTGCAGCAAAAAGGCAGCCCACCACTGAAACCCGCAGTGCCACTGCAGCGGCCTGAAATGTGGATCTGGAGGCTTTGGCTTTAACATCTGTGCTAAACACACAGTGAACCCATGTTTTCACGCACAGAAAATCTGCAAGCAGATGGCTACCACCTCTGGAGTGTTCGGCAGTCCTTCCTCTGACCCCGACTTTGCGTGCCACTGTCCTTATCGAAAGGAGTAATGACACATCCCCAGCTGGAATGCAGGCTGTGTTGGCATCCAGCAGCCCAGATGCTTTGCTGAACTCTCCCCATCCCTGCACTCTGCAAGACTGTGCTGGGAAGATCAGGAGCAGATTTCTCCTGAGATTTCTGGCCCTCCTCCTTCCAACCATGGCTGGCAACTCCAAGAGAAATGCCTCTCTTATGTTTTGGCACTTCCAGTGTTGGCAGGAGGCAGGAGGGAGGAAAACAAACCTGAGGCTCCCAGAAACTCCATAAACAAACAAAGATTTCTTTTCAATGTGGTTCTGAAGAAAGCCAGAGATCTGGGGAGCAGAAGGAGGAGGGAGGATTATAGCCTTAGCATTAGCGAGTGTTTCTCCCAAACACAGAACAAAAACGAGCCTGCACCTCTCCTCCACATTACACCATCGTGACATCCAACTTGGATGGCAAGATGCTCTAATTGTGAGGGAGAGATCCTTTGCAAAGTGCACTAAACATACTTACTTGAGGGTCTGCCTTGCCCGAGGGCATTAGACAATGCTGGCAGGCTGAAGAAACTTGCTGCTTCAGCACAAGAACAATGGACATGTTTGGGTACATCACAGCAGATCAGGCAAGTGCTTTTTCAGGTGTGGAGGCACATCCAACATCCCTGCTGGATCATGGAGGAAAATGGATGCAAGCTCCTCTTGCACAGGAGCTCTTCTAGAAGGAAATTTTTCTGTTATCCCTCTATGTATTGAGGTGGTCTAGACAATAGCTGCTCTTCACTGAGCATGTTAATTATGCCCCTGAGCCCAGTGGGTGGCATAAGGAGAGTCTGTGCTGTTCCACATGCCTGTTACACTGAGACTATAAGACAGAGAGGAATCAACTCAGAAATGGGTGAAGGATGAGTTTGGGAGGCCACTCAGCTGCTGGTAAGGCTGGGGAAGCAGATGAAACATGATAGGAAACCTTTCTTTGTGAGAGCTCCAGTACCTGTGGTAAGGCAGGTTTTCCCATCTGGAAGTTCTAAGCAGACCTGCAAGCTACTAGATGTTTAGGAAGAAACTGCTTAATAGTTTCCTCTTCTCCTTCCTCCTAAGAGCTGCTGGGATTGTTGCTATTGTTAGAGCATTCTCACTGCCCTTACCCAGGCTCCTGACACTTTGAAACTGCCCTAATAGCATATTCTTCTTGGGACTACAGCTTGATTTTGTCCAGGGTTATCTTCCTCAGGCAGCGCAGTCTGCTGTTACTCACAGATTAATTAATGTCATGCTCACATGCATCGAGCTGCATGACTTTTACAAGTTGTACTGATGAGTACCTGCTGGCCCTAACCCTAATCCCAACCCTGTTGATAGTACTATTTTCTTACAAATCTAAACCAATTAAACTGATTCACCATCACATACTGCCCGTGCTTAAGTACTTGAGCTTAAATATATCCGATTTCTTTTTTCCCTGGAAATGGTCGTACCTGATAGAACCAGTTGTTAAAAGATGATTTGTTTGCCACATTGATTTAAGTAAGAGTAAGTTCAGGCAATCACAATCTCAAACACACCGGTTTAGTAAAATGCTGCCTCCTGGCCAAGCGTGCTGTTTGGCTGCGGAGTCCCTACTAGACAGATGTGATCTGAAAAAAAAGCCAGATAACAAGAGCTCAGCTCTTAATCCCATCATTAATGAACAAGTAAGTCATGAATGAGTCACTTCTACCTCCCTGGCTTAGTTTCCCTACTAATAAAAATGAATGACCTTTTATTTTTTCCTCTTTTTTTTTTAATCTACTTCGCTGTGATGTTCTGCAGACTGATTAATGAGGTGTTTTTCTGTGAAACAAGGCAAAAGGATGCTGGTCCTGGGAACAGTCCTGTGGAGATGCTGCTGAAGAAGTGCATATTGTCAGGGGTGACACAACAGAGAGGCCAGAGACTCAATTTACTGCTCTGCAGCCTCAGGGCATTATATTGCTGATTCCCACCCAGTAATTTTCCTTTTTTTGGATTGATTTTATCAAAAACAACTAGGGCTTCTTCAGAAAGGCACCTCTTGCAATGTAATGAAAAACTCTATTTAATAAGACCAACTCTATAAGGGTTATTATCTCCCTTGAAAGCTCCACGCAGTACAATGTACAACTTGCTGTTACATTATTTAGGTATGCATTTTCCAGGAAATGGATGCATATGTTTATATGTACGTATATACTCACTTTGACATTGGCTTCTTTTTTCTCTGACTCCAGCACAACAGTTCAACTGCTTTTGGAAACAGTTCACACAACAACACAAAGAGAATACTGCAAACTTCCGCAAGAGCTTCGCACGACTGATGGGGCTTGCTGTAGGAAGGGAAAGCACACATGTACCCAGCCTTCTGAAGGTTCGGCTGTGTTTTCTGAGCCACAGACCGGATCCTGGTATAAATTAACATTTTCCATTCCCAGATGTTCGTTCCGCCTTGTTGCGACACCTCTTACCTAGTTTCAGGCTGACCTTGTGCTGGGCTTGAGACTGTTCACGAGTTTTTTAGTCATTGTTAAGAACAAGGAAAAAGAAACAAACATCTGGTTAGCAGAGCTGCCAAGTGCGCATTCCTTCATTGTTTTTCAACCTTTCAATCCTTTTGTTTTCGGCCTGAAATTCCATTTGATAAATGCACAGAGAGCCCAGGGGCACTGATTAGATGCAATTCTGGTCCTGACCCATGCCACCGCTCCACCAGCATTGCCTCAGTGGAAGCACAACTGATATCCACAGACCCCAAACCAGGAGTAAGGGCCTTGTGAATCCGTCCCAACTGTGTTTACGTATGGGGGCCCGATCCTACTCCCACTGAGGTCAATGGGAGCTTTGCCACCAACTTCAATGGGAACAGGATGGGGCTTTAATGTTGTTACTGCATTGAAATGGTGTTTGAGCCCATCCTCTGCCAAGATGTGGGCTTCTCAGTTTCTATAGCTGTAGTGTGTTTTTTTTTAATTGGAAACAACAACTTCATTGAATCTTGGCCCGTGGTGCTGGCATAGCCTGATCAGACCAGGTGGGGTTGTTCCAACAAAGGCTCGTGAAATATCAAACATAAGAGAGGCCACATGACAACAGCTTCACCTTCTTTACCTTGGCTGCACAAGCTTCAGCCTGCTGCACCTCCACATGGGTGCGTCCTCCTGGACCACAATTGCTCAGACCTGCATGAGCTCGGACCTGGGTCCATCCTCCCCAGCCGTGGGCACCTCGCTACAACAGCAAAGTTAAGGAGAAGAACTGCCTTAGATTTCATCTGCTGATAGAGAGACCCCTCCAGGGGTTGATTCAGATCTTGAGCAGGCTGTACTGCCTTCCAGAGGCACCTGTCTTTTGCAGGACCCTGCTAAAAAGAGACACTAAATTTTTAGTTGAAGCCAGGAAACCAGGATCAAGAGCTCAGTGTGAAAAGCAGCTTTGAATCCCTTCAGAGAGATATCCCAGGGCAAAGGTAAGGCATGAAAAAACTGCTGTGTTCTCAAAGAGATATTTTAGCAAGGCATTGCATTAGCTGTTGCTTGGAATAGCAAGCATCTGAGTCTTTTAAAAGCTTCCCTCTGTTTTTTATTTACGTGTGAGTGAGTCTGTGTCCCTGAAAACCAGATTTGAAGATCATTAATCTGAGACAAGAAAGCGCCAGACTTATACAATGCTGTCCCACCCAGTTGTCAATCCTCACCGACCCCAACCTACGCAACAACTGACGCTGTGAAGCGGGATTGTACCGGACTGGAAAGTCTTTCTTTTCCATCAGAGACGCCAAATCTGTGGTGTGGCTTGATGATCCAAGTTGACACCGGCCATGAGAACAATTCCATTTCCTCCCCGCTGGTCACTTCCATAAATGCCAAGTTTTGGGCAACACAATGTACGGCATTTCCAGCAAACCGCTCAATGATCTCATTTGCATTGCCTTTTTTTTTTTTAAATGCTTTTTCATTCAGCCATACATTTTAGATTAAAAAATAATAATCATGCAATCTCTCAGGAAATTGGGCTTTCAAAATCGGGACACAAAGAAGCATGGTCCAGTGGAGATTTGAGCAAGCAGACTTTACAGCCCTGCAACCCCTTGTTGGATACCCTTTTTCATTAAGATTAGTTTCAACTTCTGGCCCCTGCTCTCCCATCACGAGTCAGTTTTTTACCCAATGCCTTTCCAATGGTTCCCTCATTCAAGGGAACTACAAACTCAACAGCCAGTTATTAATTTCACTTGTGAATGTACTGTCCTCATTGAGCTTCGACTCTGATTTAAAGTGATTTCTGAATGAGGACGTTACAGCCCAAAAGAGAGCTCTTGGCTGCCCAGTTCTTACACACAGGAGGTCTAAACATTATCAGTGAAGTTGCTCAGAGAGCTTCCAATCTCATATCTCAGAAGAAAAGGGATTTGAGGTGAGCTGGAGAATATAAATGCAGAAGGACCTTGGCATACTGGACTTGTCCCGGCATTTCATGAGCCTAGATGGCAATGCCCTTTTATCAGCTGGAAGGAGGAACAATGCCACTCACAGCTGGAAATTACATGGTATTTGTATCAAGAAATCTGGACAAGTATAGTGGAAACTACTGGGCAGTTCAGCTTTGTGGAAGGAAAATTGTTAAAACTTTCCTAAGCTTTCTATCAGTTCCATCTATTGAATCCTACCAATTCAGAGTGGCTTAACAGCCTCTGCAAACCAGCAAAAAGCACCCATAAAATCTTTAATAAAGAAAACATTTTGGAAAGCCAATTTGACCAGGTCTTCTCCAAATGAAGGGACTACATTCAAGCTTTGGAAATTCTTCCTCTGTGTTGTACAGATGCCCTCTCACTGACCCATAACTTCATTTAACTCTCCTCAAGAGGAAGAAAGGAATCCCTGCTAAAATTATTAGTTCTTACAAAGAATATTTTCTTTGAGGAAATGGCCAGCACACGTGCTTTGCTTTCTCAAAGGACTCCCATGAATACAGCACAAATTCAGTACTCCTGCAGCTAGGAGACTTTTTTTTTTCCCAAAGGCAAACATATAGCAGTACCCTGCAATACTCTTGTCTCTCCTGTTGCACTTCCCATGGAGGTGCCACAGAGCTCAGCATATAGACCTCCATTGGTCTTCATTCTGTCTCTCACAGCTAATTCGGACACTCCGTGTCCCTTGGTCCCATATCCCGCTTTGGTCCCATATCTCACTTCTCTCAAACTACCTTTGCTTCTGCAAAATACAAGTCTGTAGGTGCAAAGCATAAGGCGTTCGGTGGGTAGCAAAGATGTCCGACAGCTTTAATGCCCTTTTGTTTAGCTGCCTGCCTGCCCCCAAAAGAAGTGTCATAAAGTGGGAGATTTAGACCTGAAACGCAGCCCAGGGTCGTTAGCTGGAACCCCACCACAGCCTCATAAGACAACATCTGCCCTAGCCTTTAGAGGGGAAAACCAAACCAGAATGAGTTTGCACAACATGTAATCAAACACAGTTGTTCTCAAAGGCAAGGAGGAAGAGATTCGTGCCGTCCTAGCATCCATCCAGGGCCCTATGTCCCCAGACTCCGCCTAATGTGATCTTGTTCAGCTTTTTGGTCGTATTTTGTGCATGTAACTGGAGGATTTTCCCCCTCGTGGAGGTTTGCTAACCATAAGGGTTGCAAAGAGCACAGAAATATTAAGAGCAGTTGACAGAAGAGCTCTCAGGGGGATGCAAAGACTCCTGGCTTACCACTCAGTGTACAGGCCCTTAGGATAATGCATATCATCTTATTGTTATAATTATTATTACTTTCATTAAAGTAGAGGAGATGAGAGACCCATAAGGGGAGGAGAGCCTGAAATCATGCATACCTTTTTTATGACACCCAATACAAACTGTAGTCCGAGCCAAAGCACCCAGACAGCCTATCTCATCAAATCCAGCAGTAGTAGTGAAAAGAGACCTACAAGTTATTTGATAAAATGCCACATTATGAGGTATCATGGCCTCAGACACAGGAGACTTCAAAGCTATTCCCAGCTATGGCTCTTACACAGAGTTGCTGCACCTTGGGTGCATTTGGGTCCTGCACTTTGGCCACAACCACGCCGTGCAACGCTACAGGCTTGGGGAAGAGTGGCTGGAAAGCTGCCTGGCAGAAAAGGACCTGGGGGTGCTGGTTGACAGCCGGCTGAACATGAGCCGGCAGTGTGCCCAGGTGGCCAAGAAGGCCAATGGCATCCTGGCCTGTATCAGAAATAGTGTGGCCAGCAGGAGTAGGGAAGTGATCGTGCCCCTGTACTCGGCACTGGTGAGGCCACACCTCGAATACTGTGTTCAGTTTTGGGCCCCTCACTACAAGAAGGACGTTGAGATGTTGGAGCATGTCCAGAGAAGGGCAATGAGGCTGGTGCGGGGTCTGGAGAACAAGTCTTATGAGGAGCGGCTGAGGGAACTGGGGTTGTTTAGCCTGGAGAAAAGGAGGCTGAGGGGAGACCTCATCGCTCTCTACAACTACCTGAAAGGAGGTTGTAGCGAGTGGGTGTCGGTCTCTTCTCCCAAGTAACTAGCGATAGGACGAGAGGAAATGGCCTCAAGTTGTGCCAGGGGAGGTTTAGATTGGACGTGAGGAAAAATTTCTTTACTGAAAGAGTGGTTAAACATTGGAAGAGGCTGCCCAGGGAAGTGGTTGGAAGTCACCATCCCTGGAGGTATTTAAAAGACGTGTAGATGAGGCGCTTAGGGACATGGTTTAGTGGGCATGGTGGTGTTGGGTTGACGGTTGGACTCGATGATCTTAGAGGTCTTTTCCAACCTTAATGATTCTATGATTCTATGATTCTATCTCAGTCCATGTTCAGCTTGCTATTCCAGAGCACCCAGAGGTGCTTTCCAAGCTCAGAAAATGCTGTCCATTCTGAGGAAAGTGGGTACATTTTCTTTTTGTTCAAGACCAGAACAAAACCCCCCTCAACTCTTCATTTCCCCACAGTGAGGGGGAAATGCAAGGCATTTTTCCCATGCAAGGCAATGCTTTGACACCATGAGCTCAGTCAATTCAAATATTCCACCCCGAGATTTAATAATCTTTTAGCTGGGGTATCTATTCCACTAAATAAACACCATGGCTGCTGAAATGAAAGCATGAAGCTAGAGGCTGCACACCAAAACCCACTCTGGTTTGCTCCCACTGCCGGATTTTGCAGGGATGCAGGTTTGAGAGCAGTGACTCATGCCTTCTGCTGGCAGAGCCAAAGGGAGGAGATCTTTGGCAGCAAGAGGAGTCAGGGTAAGCAGAGTGAACATCTGCTCATGGCTGAAGCAGGCACAGTAAAACCATAACCTGTCATACTATGAGGAAGACACAGCATTTCTCAGGCTGCTACCATATTGATTCCAATGAGTGCTGATTTAGCCTGTTGCATCACCCAGCCAACATGGCTACCAAGTGTTCTTGTTTCCTAGTATAGCCATATGCAAGCTGAGATGATTGCATATATTTGTATTGCATCTTCCTATCACACTTCAGACCAGAAATCAGTATAAACCACAGGTTCCCCAAATAAGAGGATGTTCATTCACGCGGTTGTCATCTCAGGCATCACAAAACGTAGCCTACTCACTTCTTCCCAATGCTGTTCAAGTACTGTCACCCCCAAAGCAGCTTTCTCCATCTTCAAAATGTTGCTCACTCTAACATGTTCTTGGCAGCTCCACACAGAGAAGTCATGCGCATGCAGCTGACCTTGAGCAAGACACAGTGTCACCTCCATCCCACATTCTTCAGCTCTGAGACGAAACATCTCAGAATCTGCAACAACAAATAGAAACATATTAATCTTTCTGATCCATCTTTCTCTAATCCACCAAGGAGTGTCCTATAGCTTGTGACTGCTGGCTTATTACCCAGTCCTCCCAGAACACATTAATCACTTTAAGACATAATAAAGCTTTCTAATGAAGAACAAACTACAGCTGTTAGGAAAAAGCAAATGCTAGGCTAGCTTTTGTGGGCATATCATATAGCAATGCTAATACAGTGAACTTCCCATTTTGATGCATTCAATTGACATTAATTAGCACAAAGACAAGCTTTATGACTATTTTAATATTTTCTTTTTGTTTGATGCCTATGAGACACTGATGCTAAAGAACAATGCACTCAGTGAGACACTGATGCTAAAGAGCAATGCACTCCATTGAAGTCAGTGGGAGGCAATGGTTAAGCAATGAGGTGAACTCTTCAACAGACTAGATTTTAACCCAGGTTGGTAACTTGAATTAGTCCCAAAACATTAACCCCACATGCCTTGTCTTCACCTCTGTCTCTGTTGTCTACAGCAGATAGATACAGCCAAGCTGCACAAAGCCATGTACTGTAGAGATACCCATGGTTATCTTAGCAAAGGTGAGGCAGTTCATGTAGAGCTTGGAGTCACTGGAGTTAGACTATTCTTGGTACCAGCTTGCTCTACTGTGACTACATGACCTGTTGGTCTGAAATGTAGCCCAAGAAAGGGAATGGCAGGAAGATGAGGACACATGACTTATATGGAAAAGTTAAAGGGAGCCATGCTGAGCCCATCAACTAAGTAAAAGGCAAAGAGGAAGACAGAACATGGGGACAGACTGGAGTCACAGATACCAGTGGAAGTAAGGGAAAAATCAATTTGAACGTTAGGAAGTATCTTCTAAAGCCAGAGTGCTGTCTTACAATGCCCTATAGCATGCAGGCTCTGGCTGCAAAATGCCTGGTTGCCACCTAAGATCTCCCCTTCTCCAGGGCAGTAAAATGTCAGATAAAGAATCTACAAGGGCCAAAAAGTGCAAGGGGGCAAATGAACCTGACTACAGAGTTTCTGCAGCTTCACTTCAATGATAAGGGTTACCAAGAAAGACTTGTGCTTGGTTACATAGAGGGCAAATGAAGAACCAGGATTTTCATTTCTGTGTGTTCATGTGTGTGTGTGGACATGGGGAAGTTTATTGTCTTTATTTGTGGGTTTCCCTGGTATTTCCACCAAAAAGGACAGTGCTTTGAAACTGGAGACTGGGTATGTTCCTTAAGAACTGGAGGTGATTCCAGAATGCGATTATATTATAACTAAAGCATGACATTTCCCACTACAGCACATCTAGAAGGAATTTTTACATAGTTTTACTTAAGACTCCAGAGTCATTTCAGCCCAATGCAGGCAGCCAGTCACTTTGGAATACCAGCTGCTCAGAAGAGCAAAGACTAGTTAAAAGAATGAAGTATTTAAAATTTCATTTTTTAAAGAAGTGACTTTCCTTTGTCTTGCTTCACTGATTTTCAGTGAGCTGAACAGATTAAGTTACTGCATCATGAGCAATAGTTGAATTACGATCATGAACATACTTTTCTTTGGTAAACTTGTAAAGAAAATGAATACCATTTTTCCACATACCTGAGGAATAAAAGCACTTGTGGAGAGGAATCTCTCCCACAGGGAATCCTTGTGTACTCTGCAGTAGTATTTTATTAAGAGCTGGAGAGTTCAAGGGTCTCACAAATGTAAGTTTTCAATTAGCTTTCCATTGTGTCCCAAACAGTCTCTAAATACTCAACTAAACTTTAATCCAATCACTTGATTTGACTCCAAGCATGATTTATCTTTTAATCATCATCTGTTCAATGAGGGGGGAAAGAAAGCAAACTTGTTCTTGGCCCATCATGACTCATACATGATTTTACTGCGATCAGAGTTGTGTTTTCCTTTTGGCTGATGCCTTGGCAATTGCAAGCATTGGCTTTGGCTTTCTATTTA
>NW_008824414.1:1446102-1454855 GCF_000699105.1 Pygoscelis adeliae | reverse complement strand
ATTCCTGCTCCTTTTCCACCTCCCCAAAATGTTGAACAGCACTGAATGTTTGTCCTTTATACCTTTTCCCACTGAGGCATGTGATTTTTTTTGCAATATCTCAGTGTTGCATTAATCAAAAGTGTCTGCTATTTGACCTGCACTCAAAATACAAAACATGTTTTAAAAAGGTGTTCAGTATTTTGAATGAATGGCATTTTCCTGGAAGGACATCTTACACAGAGAGCACAACAACAGTAAGACACAAACCAGTCAGAACCTTCTGGGCATCCACTAAGAGCTCAACTGTTGGAGCTGGGGCAGTGGTGTTTCCTAGCAGACAGAGCCTGATGGGATTTAATCCTTCCTCCATGTGGCTGACTTGCTGGCCTCCTGAGCTGGTACCCATGGTGTGCCTCAGTTTCTCCATCTGAAAATGAGATTTTTCGTGCAACAGCTTTAAAATACTGTTCTCCTTTTCATAAGTTCTCCATAACAGCTGAATGTTACATGGCCACCGCAGCATATAAACTCTCTGGGGGAGCTGCACACTGCCATACGTCCCTCTGGGAGCTGCAGCACTCTATTCACCAGCCACAGCTACACCATTTAATAACCTACCTCCCAGAAACATCCCAGCCATGTGCTTTTGACTTCATGCAGTAGCCACAATTAAATGCATCTCTCCAGCTAAAATAAGGAATGGACCCAACCTTTGCCCATGAATGGCATGAACTGCAGAGCCTTTGAGGTCTGAAAGTGTTGTGCAATGTCTTCCCATGCATTATTATTCATGTCAGTGGCTTGTGCAACTCACAGCTCCAGCTGACAGTGGGGGCAGAGTTTGCAACAAGCTGCTCTCATCACAATTTGCTGGCTGCCCAGAACTGTGAAGTAGCAGAACTCCCCAGAGCATACACATTTCCCAAGAGATTTCCTGTTTAAGTCTTCCTCACAACGGCTAGAAATTTCAGACAAATTCCATGAAGACTGACTCAAATTTCAGTGCAAGGCTAATAGTGCTTGATAATCTTCTCTGAGTGCCAAGTTTTGGAAACAGAAGATTTCATGAAAAGCTAAGGTTTCTCCTTTTTTTTTTTTTTTGTGGGAAAAACAGAATACATAGCCCCTACAGACTAAAGACAACTAGCCTCCCCCAAATACTTTCAGACGGAAAAGAAAGGAAGGCTTTAAAAAGCCTTTAAAAAGCTAATGTCATGACCTAATTGACCAGTTCTGTTAGGCAGAAACAGATACTTGTCTACAGGTTTCACAGGAGCAGCCATACTGTGCCTGGCCAGGAGTCCACAGTCTCCTGGCTCTGATGTAGCCAGTAAGAGTTGCTCATGGAAAGAGTACAGGAATCTGCTCATGCTAATAATTTCCCTGGCATCCTCCCCTAGCTTCCAACAACTTGCAATTTAGGGACTTCTGGAGCTGTGGCTGGTTCATGCTGAGATTGCAACTATTTGAGTCAGGCTTCTTTCCTCATGGGTTTTAGATGCAGCCTTAATATCTGGGCAGCAAAGGAGACATGCACAGGTATGTAGAAGGAACCGTGCATTTGCAGACACTCCCTTGTCCAAAGCTTCAGTAAACGGACTTGCTTGTGGCCTTGCTGAATAAAGACTCAAGTAACAAAATAGACGCACCTTAGCACCCTGTAGGCCAGCTTAGAGACTGCCAGGGAGGCTGTGGTCACTGTAAGTGATATTAATCTCCTGGAAGCTGGTGTAGAAGTGTCCTTGTCCCATTCATAGGCAACTCATCCCACCCCTTCTGATTTCCTGCCAACATCAGTAAAGAGAGCCCATTCAGCCAGTTCAGGTGTCAACATCTCCTTCATAGGCAGCTGAAATTAGCTTTACAAGATGACTTTGTGATCCAGCTTCCCATGCAGGTCCCTAGTCAACAAGGAGTAGCAGTTAGGTGTCCCACTGGGAAAGCAGCACTGGACTGTGCTTCCCTGATCCATCTCTATCTGCTCACTCCTTCAGCTGTAGCTGAAGTGTAGCTTCAGCTTCAGTGTAGCTCAGAAGTGCTGCTGGCAGGGGTCCTGTCTGTGGTCTGGGTCTTCCCAGTGGTTTTGCTACTGGGGAGAGTGTGCTCTGCCTCCAGGGGATTTGCTAGTTGGTTCCCCAGTGCCGAGCCATGCTTCAAATCTGACCTTTCTGACCGGGCACTTGGCAGTATATATGGGCATGGTAAGGTCTTTGGCCAGGAAATCAGACACATGCCTTCAGTAAAGACAATAACGACCTGCCAACATATGCAGATCCTTTGGTGGTCTATCACTTGGAGACTTTGGATCAAGACTGGATGTATCCTTTTAAAAAATATCCAACTGCAACAAGAAGATCCCTGCTGGGCTTGAGGCCAAAGTTGTTGGGTAACAACCAAAGGCGTGTGTTATCACAGCGATCAGACTAGAGGATCTTAATGATTCCCTTCTGGCTTTAAATCCTATGAAAACTTGCTTCTTGTTCATGCTGAATTCATAGAGCAGGAATTCACACTTGGGACCCTACCCAAGTAGACTGGCAGCCACCACAGCAGATCTAAACACCTTGCTTTTTTTAGGGTGGGAGACTGCATTTGTGCTGCTTGGGAATGGGTTTCAGGTCTTTTGCTCTGATGCTTTTTTTTTTTTTGCCACTTGCCTCTTTCTTTCATGCAGTCCAGTAATCATGACCTTGCTCTTCTGCAGACCTGCCCCAGAAAATGGTGCCACTGCTGATCACCACTGATTCAGCACAGGGAGGGAAGGATGGGAGATGGTGGAATTAAGCTTATTTTTGATTTAGGGTGATTCATCTGATCTGAATCTTCCCTAAGACTCTGGCTCCCTCCTTATTGCTGTGAGACTTGTCTTTCACACAGAGACTGCTGGTTCCTGTCTTTGATCCAGCAATGACCTGCCAGCAGGAAAAAGGAGGAAACACTGAAAAATAGAGTGCGATCATCATCAACTGAACATCCCTAGAAGGGCACCGTGATGTTGATCATCCCAAGCCTCCCAGGTAGGGCATGCTGGTATGGGGTCCAACTGCAGATCTGTGTCCTCACCAACCATGCTCAGTAAATGGCCCATCCAGGTGGTTTCAAAATCACTTTTTAAGACTTAATCTCTGCATTTTCCATGGAGTACAGCAGGCCCCTCACAATCCTTCAGCTGTCCCCATCTGCTACTGTCTTTATCCCCACATAGATTTAGGAGAGAGTTTTCTCTTCCAGACCAGTTTGTCATTGTGGCTGGTGTTTGATCTTGTTCCCAGATTTCTGATTTTTCTCTCCTGATTTCTTAGAGACATTTTTGCAACACAAAACAACCCAATGGAAAAAAAAAGACTCTTCTCTCCCCCAGTGCAGCATCATGATAACACGGTGTGACAGCTCTCCATTAGAAACAGGTTTCACGCGTGCTCAGTCCTGCCACTGTGTCCTCAGCAGTGGCTGTGGAGCCAAAGTGGTTTTTCAGAGAAAATTGCCCAAAGCTGCAATTTCTGACAGGTTCATTTTTATCTACAGCCCAATCGGTAACAAATGCACCTTCAGCAAGGGCATGACGGGTGCTGCCGCACTTCAGTGCCTTCTTAGCTTCTGCCTGAGACAACCAAGGCTACAAGGGACTGAACTGCATCCAAAGCATATCTAAGGTGGTTGGTAGCAGCCAGGAAGAACCACCTCCCAGATGGAGAGCAGGGCTGAAGCATCTTACCAGGTGGAGGTTTTTCCAAGCTATTGTTCCTGTTTTATAGTGTGAACATGTGCTGGCTTCCCATAAAGTGGCAACAGCTGTCAATCAAACAGACATCACTCTGTAAATCTGCCCGGGTAACTCTGTTTTCAAACCCAAGGTCTCCAGACAGGTCTATGAGGTGCCGCTTGTGTAAGTAACAAGTCCCAAGGACCACTGTGCAGGTGCAGCGAGCAGGAAGGGAGCGGGACTGGGCGGAACCAGCGAGCAGGTTCCAGCCCGGCCAGAGCTCTGCCATGAACCACACCAGCCTGGGCTTCAGGCTCTGCTGTCTGCTCTGGTGTACAGTGAGAGCCTCAGGCTCCAAAATCCCACAAACATGTCACATCAATGGGAAACATCATGAGGTTTCTGACAGGGGTGCAAGCTGGAGCTGCACAAGCATGGGTCTCTTCTCTGTCCCATCCTTTTGGCTGGGCCCAGCTGTGTCTCCTCATCAGCTCTCTCCTTAGGGAAAGCAGAAAGGCTAATGAAGAAATTTGCCTTAGTACAGATATGGGAGACAGAATTTGTGTTTTTTTTTTTTTAATATTTTTTCATTAAATCAAGACCACAAACAATGCAGATATTCAGGATTTCTTGTACCCAAAGAAAGGGCACCTGGCCTCCAGGAGTGGAAAACCCACCCCTTTAAAAACTGTTCATGCACCTTGCAGAAGGCATGTTTTCTGCACCAGTTTTGCAAAGGGTCTGAGATTTGATTTCCTCAAGAAGAAAGGGGCAGAATGATTTTCTTAGTTCCTGATGGCTGAGTCACTTACCCATCAATGGGAGTGGGGTACGTAAAGTCCCTGCTTTGAGATAGCCAAATAAAACCACTAATAATGGAACTGTATGTCACATGAACAGCAGTTCTTCCTATCCCTGGAGATATTTCTCATTGGTTATGGAGACAGGATTATTCATGGGCACTATCTGCAATCCCTGGAGGCAGTGTTATATTAACCTTGCTAGGGGTATGTTTCAGGTGGATGAAGAAGACACAGTGAAACGCAGGACAAGCAGCCTTCCTAAGGCCATTGCACGAGGAACACCACTTTCCTTCAGAAGTTCCCATGAGCACTTCCATCCCCTTGAGATCAAAACTGTACAGCTAAGCACAGGCCGATGTAGATGTCGTCTCCTAAAGATGACCGTTCACTCAAATAAACAGTCACAGACCCCAGTGCAGTGACTTGGGTGAGGAACTCTTTGGCAGTAAGAGTCTAGAGGTCACCCCCAACTCATAAAAAGCTCTGTGAAAAAGGGGAAATCATGAGTCAGTGTTTTTATTAGAGAAAATACCTTCCTTCTCCTAGAGACTGGGATTAATTTTCTATAACTTTGCAAACACCCTGCAGAAAGGTTAAAGTGACTGTGTTCACTTTTAAACACCAAAGACTTTTAAAGCAAAGACTGTCTCGACTAGTTTATACTAATAACGAAATAAATCAAAGTTGTATTAACAATCATTCACCAATGCCTTCCTGCCTTCCTCCACAAAGCTTAACATCTGATGTTTCTACCCTGCAAATAATAAAGGTCCTGTTACCTTTTTCACTTAAAATCAACATCCTGCATATGCTACAAAGGTTTCGTTTCACAATAATTTGAGCATCTCAGAAATAGCCATTATTCCTTTGAAATTCTCTTGCCCTGGAAATCCTTGTTCTGCTTTTCATTACATTGTTACATTTGCTATTGTTTTAGGTTAAAAAGAAGCACATTCCATTGTTAAATGATAATACTTGCACTTTTCTTGCCCCCAGCACTTCACAATGTGCCCAGTAGTTCAGGTATCCCAAGCATGGCATGTGGCTCAAAAGAAGGTATAGGAGCTTGGTGGTCCACCCTTTAGCTGTGGCTGTAAGGAGCTCAACCAGGCAATTACAAGGCCAGCTCAGGTCCTGAAGATCCCTTTGCATAGCTGTAGTTTGGCAGTGCCATTACTAACACACGTTGAGTGAGCTACACCACCAAGAGCTGCACTCTCCCACCTGGATAAAGCATTCCCCAAGATTTTTGGCATCTTTCATCTGGTCTTCTCTGTTCATCTGGGACCCAATTCCCAGCTCTGATGATGAGCTGCACAACATAATGTTGGATTAGCAGCAATGACATGATGGACTTGTTGTACTTTGGAGTCATCTAACTTGAAAGTAAAGCATCTGGTCCTTTCTACATCTGTTCTTTGTCCAGGCCAAGGACTGACTCCCTTTATTAAGCAATTGAAGATGATGGAAACATGCTCAAACTAAATTCCCAGAAAAAAAAAAAAAAAGAACAAAAAACAAAAAACCAACATTTTGCCAGAACTGGGAGGTTTCGCTGACTCCACTAAAAATATCATTGGGTAGGTTCCCCAAGCTGAATCTGAAATAAGGCCAATGGGACAAGAAGGGAAGAGAAAACTTTACCTCCAAAATAACCTCAGGAGACCCTGTTATCTTTGAGATACAGGTACAGGGTAAGAGCTTTCAGCTGCTAAGGCACTGTGAAGAAAAAACTGCAGTGGAAATATTCCCTGAAAACAGGTTTATAACCGAAATTCTATGAAATGGGTGAAATTGCAGAGTCTGCTATTGGTGGATTTGTTTAGATGGCAGAGAAAGGGGGACAGGACTGAAGAAGGTAGTTCCCAGCATGAATAGGGAAAATTCTAAAGGGAGGCATAGGCACCTAGACCTGGAAGAATTCAAACCCAAACGACAATGGCTTCATTGCCTATTATAGACATAAACCCAGGACAAAGTTTCTGACTCAAGAATTTGCTTTCATTAGACCCTACTGATCAAAAATGACCAGCAGCCAAATGTTATTTCTGGATCCCACTGGGTCTGAAGAGGTTTTGGGGGAAATGGTGGTTGAGCAGATCTTGAAATTATACCAACATGTCATAATCAACACACCTTCACTCAGTGTGGTACCCATGCTACCTCGTTCCCTGTTGGAGACTCCTTCATCTTCCAGACAGGTGCATAATTAGCCCAATTAGTTGTACATTCCCTCTTTCTCTGACAAACAGAGTTGCAGAAACACTGGGAGTGCAACAGGTCTGAGGTTGTGGTAAGGGTTGTTCATATGAGGGATGGGAACCTCAGCTTCTCTTCTGAGACCTGACCTCTTTCATAGATGGCTTTCTAAGGGGAAATATTTTCTTGCTTTTCTCTTTCTTCCTCTACCCTCCCCCCTTCTGCTTTGTCCAGAGGCTCTCTAAGAGAGCCAAATTCCCCTTGAACACGCTAAAAGTAGGCTTGCTGGAACATCTGCTCTCCATCTGTGGAGCCAGACATATCCCCAGGCAACACTATTAGCAGCGATGGATCTGGAAGAGAACATTAAGCACTGAAGAAGCATCTGCTGAGAAAGAGGAACCCAGCACATAAAAATAACCATGCTATTTGCTGAGCCTCCTTGTCTCTGCCCATTGCTCCCGGTGGACAACTGTCTCCTCCAGAGCTCTGTTCAGGAGAAGACCTGCTGTTCTTTTGCCGATTTTGGTATTTCCAAGTGTCTTACTTTTGTGCCTAAGGTGGCCAAATGAGCACTACCAAGTGCTCAGTTAAACTGGGGAGCCATAGAAGCATCTGAAAGAGAATCTGGAATCTGGGAACTGCAAAGCATCCACGGGAGGCCAACAATGCAGCAGCAGTGCTCCAGACGAGTTTTGGGTAGAGGTGGTGCAGCGTGCAGAGGTAGGGAGCTCAGGCAGGAAGGTTTTTCTGCTGCCTGTTTTCTGCATAGCTGAGCCCAAATCTGCTTACAAGGGTGTAGAAGGGACTGCTGGGATCAGACATGCAGCCCCACTGCCAACCATGGGGACTGTAGTAAATTGTTTCTTTTGGGAACATTGCTTGTACATGACACTGGGAAACACAGTGATACAATTTAAAAGAAACCATTGCAGAATGAACTCCACATTGATTGGCCCAAGTTCAAATATCAGCTCTGCCACCTGTGACTGTGGCCATTCCTTTCACCCCTCCCGCATCCCCTTCTGCCCTGTAGCCAGCTGCCTTATCCCTTGTTGGGATTCATCTGGAGCAGAAGCTGTCTGTCACTACGGACTTTCACAGTACCAATATTTTGTTGTTGGATATGTTGGTATCATGACAACTGATTTACTTTGTACGAAACTAGTACAAAAGTTGTGCCCTGAGCTGACCAGAGAAAGCAAGACACATTTTCATTATTTAACCACTATTGCCCTGTATTGTCACACTTGGTGTTTTCCTTTGTCAAGCAGATTTACAGATAATGGGTTTCTTGTTCAATTTGCACAAGAAGGAAAAAGATAGTCCTAGTGTTTCATACACTGCAACCTTCTCACATCTACTCTTTGCAAAAATCTTTCCTGCAGCCTGTTTTCGGTTGCCTTAAATTCCTGGAGCAGGTAGAATTGCCACAAGGCAAAATCCCAGGTTACTAAAAAGAGTCATTAATAGCCTATGTCTTATCTTAAAATAAATCCCTCTATTCACAGGGCAAAGGTACCAGGACTGCATCCTAAGTCATTGTTAGATGAAGGACCTGATCATCAGCAGGAGCAGGCTGTCCCTGTACGCCGCAAGAAGAACGGGCGGGGAAGACGACCGGCCTGGCTGAACGGGGAGCTTTTGCTGGGACTCAGGAAAAAAAGGAGAGTTTACCACTTGTGGAAGAAGGGGCAGGCGACTCAAGAAGAGTACAGGGATCTCGTTAGGTCGTGCAGAGAGGAAATGAGAAAGGCAAAAGCCCAGCTAGAACGCAACCTGGCCGCTGTCGTTAAAGACAACAAAAAAAGTTTTTACAAATATATTAATGACAAGAAGAGAGCCAGGGAGAATCTCCATCCTTTATTGGATGCGGGGGGGAACATTGTCACCGAGGATGAGGAAAAGGCTGAGGTACTTAATGCCTTCTTTGCCTCAGTCTTTAGCAATCAGACTAGTTACCCTCAGGGTACTCGGCGCCCTGAGCTGGAAAACAGGGATGGCGAGCAGGATGAACCCCCCATAATCCAAGAGGAAGCAGTCAATGACCTGCTACACCACCTGGA
>NW_008824414.1:1442950-1444720 GCF_000699105.1 Pygoscelis adeliae | reverse complement strand
TGAGGAAAAATTTCTTTACTGAAAGAGTGGTTAAACATTGGAAGAGGCTGCCCAGGGAAGTGGTTGGAAGTCACCATCCCTGGAGGTATTTAAAAGACATGTAGATGTGGCACTTAGGGACATGGTTTAGTGGGCATGGTGGTGTTGGGTTGACGGTTGGACTCGATGATCTTAGAGGTCTTTTCCAACCTTAATGATTCTATGATTCTATCCTTTTTGATCCATTGAAAATGCAGGTCATTTTCTGCTCTCTGGCTCTTTATCTGAAGCCATTGAGATTTGTGCTTTCAGCTGTCCTATCAGGAAGCTGTCTGTGTCTCATAAACTTCACAGTAGACGTCTCTTGAAACTTCACACAGCAGCAGAACATGAGTCTGTGCATGAAGTCAAGCATTTGATTAAGTGTCTTGATAAAAGTTCTTTATGACATGCTTCAGGAAAAGCATTTAGGCTTTCTCTAACTTAAAACATGTTTCCATTCCATTCATTTAAGTCCTTAAAATATCACTTAAACTATTTCTGAATGGATTTAAACATGGTGTTTCCACAATTAAGTATTGTGGAAATCAAAGAGACTGAAGCACCCACTTATATTATGCTTTTGCTTTAAAGTTCTGGTAGTGCTTAACACCTTCCACCCCATTTGTCCAGAACCCCTGTGATGCTGGACACCTGCTACTCTCCCAGTTTCTAGCACTTCTCAAGATGTGGCCCACCTGGTCCATCATTCTAGGACTGTACCCATTGTGGTTATTACAGCTGCTGTTATTTTCCAGTGCGCAGTATGGTCTGAGGCAGAGCACTGAATGTCTGCATTGCCCACAAAATGTGTAATTTAAGTATGAATTGGAAAAAAACCAAATGAGGTGGTGTTGGCTTACTTAATATGAGGTACTACTGTGTTCCAATTTAACAGAGCAGTACATCCCACATCTTTATCCCAACCATTCTCTTGTTAGAAGTACAAAAGATGTCACTGGCTTCTGCTGTCAAAGAGGGCAGAATCATCTGTTTCTGACAGCATTATAATAGCATTGTGTTTGTCCAGCCATAGGAGAATGTGGGGCTATTAACACTTTACCAAAAAGATCAAGGACTATATTTTGTTTCTTCCTTCAGCCACTCCTAACCAAAACCAATGACAATAACAACAAAATCCCTGTGTGAACCCTACTCTAAATAGCAAGTGGAGAGACTGAACTTGTGGAAGAACTCAATAACTGCTTCAATGGATTTTCCAGGAGAAAGTCAATAGAAAATTCATTCTTTCTTGTTACATTCATTCGTATTGTTTGTAGTCAACAGCTAATAAAAAGAGAAACACGTGTACTAATTAGTTTTGAGTGGAGAAGAATAGGATCATTCCCCTGCTGAGGAGCCACGAAGTATTTAAATCATGAGTCCCACTTGGATTTGCAACTGGGAAACTTCTGTGATAGTCTTCCTCAAGGACACAACCAGGACTGTCTGCCCCTGTATTTTTTGGGGTGGGAGGTGTTAATGAAATTAGAATCTCATTTTCCTGATGATCAGTTTAGTCTGAGGTTGTAAATATTTCCATTAGCTTGCTTCAGACTGGCGCAGAGGATGGAGGAACTTTGTTACAGCTTTGAGCAGGAAGACCCCACTCCTGAATTTCTGTTCTGGGACCAGGCAGATCCCAACTCTCACCTGGACAACTTCCTACTGGACTGCTCCTCCCTGCCAGAACAGTTCTTCCCTTGGCCCTCCCCTGCTTGCCCGCCCGCCATGGGGGAGCCGGCGGGCGGA
>NW_008824414.1:1438215-1442894 GCF_000699105.1 Pygoscelis adeliae | reverse complement strand
CGCGAGAGGAAGAGGATGCTCAACATCAACTCGGCCTTTGACGAGCTCAGGTGCCATGTACCAACCTTCCCGTACGAGAAGCGCCTCTCCAAAATTGACACGCTCCGGCTGGCCATTGCCTACATCGCTCTCCTTGGCGAGATCATCCTCTCCGGATGCGATCCCAAATCCTATGTGGAGCAGTGCCTGAAGAATAGTGTGCAAAGCCAACAGCGGGCAACCTGGAATACAAGCGGTGAGTGAGCGAAGGGTTGTATTTTTGGGGATCACAGCTATGCTTTGGGTTGTCAGGAGGAGTGAATCGGTCCAATTGCTTTTGAATATCCACTTGTCACATTCAAATGGCTCTGTCAACACACAACTCCATCTTAAAAAAAGAGTAGTTAAGTAATGTCTCAATAAAAAAAATCCAACCTTGTCTTCTACCTTTAAGGATCTTTTTCTTAAAAAAAAAAAAAAGGAAAAAGAAAAAAAAAAAGAACAACTTACTAAGCTCGTGGGAATGGTTCCTTTTATAAACAAGATTAATGATTTTGTTTATTCTCAGAATATATTTTTGGACTTCTTTTTTGATTCTGTACCAAGTTGTTCTTTTATAATGCAAACTGATGGAACCTGTAGAGAATCTCTTTATTTTCTTCACAAGTTTTCCTTAGCTTGTACCTGACTGAGAAAAACACCTGGCTTTGAACATAAACAGAATCTCATTTCTTAAAATACATATGTTCAAGTAACCAAGAGTTTCTCAGAGATATTACAGTTTAACACAGAAAACCAGGATACACAAGACAGTGCACTCAAATTTCAGGTTTGTTTCAAAGTATAGGGGAGAAAATGCCTATTTGCAATTTACGTTCTTACATGATTATTTCTATTTTAAAGTGAAGGACTGTTATTCTGTTTTCTATTTGGCTTGTACTTAATCCTGACTTATGTGGGATTGAACTTTGTGTTTGCTTCCACCAGAATATGTTGCTTTCTCAGTCCACCATATGGTGAAGATGGGAAATTGCCCAAGTGCCCAACACGGGGCCTCAAGTCTCAGATAGAAAGCAACAGGTTTTGTGTTACTTAGCAGTGCAGAGAGGAGCAGAGGGGGATTTTCAGTAGTTCCTGGCACTTTGCATTGTGAGGTAATTAACCACCTTTCTAACTCTGTCCCTTTGCAGTATAAGTTCCTTTGGATTTTGTCACTTTTTGGAAATGGGCCTTGAAGCATATCAGCCTCCAAAAAGTGCAGCATAAGTAGAGAAAAGCCATTCCAAGGAATGTTCCCCTTTCATTTCACAGAGCAGTGTCAAAGGGACAAAGCCTACAGGGAAAAAAGCAATCCATTTACTTTAAAGGAAAAGTTAATTAAGTCTTTTTGCCTTTCCTATTAATTTCCATTAGCTACATGCCTGGGAAACTGAATCCTGATCACAACTTTCTTGACTACGGAGAACATTTATATTTTATTTTCCAGCTGCCTCCACCTTTAATAGATAAACAGGTTTTAAAACAACACAAATGGCTCTCATAGTTATCAACTCATTTGTCAGGCTTCCAGTTAACTAATATTTCTGAAGAGCTCCACTTGGAAAGATCTAAATGAATGAGGCTGCTTTTCTAGAGAGGCTGAATAGTTGACTTCTTAAATGCTAATTTAAGTGATTTTAAATTCATGTGGTATGTCTTTACTTTGTTTTCCTTTCTCCCTTCTGTTCTGTGCAGATCTGACAGCCCGCCTGTCTTGGGTAAAGTGGGATTAAGCGGTACCCAGAAGAAAGATCTTTAAAGGCAGCTTATTGCAAAACCTGATGACCTGACTGCTGGGTACCGGCTGTTAAATTCTCAGTACTGCAAGCAAAAGCATGGCACTTACAACTTTACTTATTGTCACAGATAGCTTTCTTGCCATGTGTCCAGCATCCAGCCTCTTTTGGTGTTAATTCATTGCTGTGTGGGGCCTTCTGCTTCTCTTTCTTCTAGTTTCTCACACACTGATAGACTGCTCTTGCATGAAAATAACAAAACAGATTAAAAATCAGTGTCATTACAATCACAGCAACAACATTTTCTCTTCCACTGGATGAGAACAGTGTCCAAATCACATTTCCAATGCATGGAAAAACCTACCCCTGATCACAAGAAAAAAATAAGCACCACCTGTTGCAACCTATTACTTGGCTTAAGATGTCCAGGGCCATAACTGTAAAAGTCACCAGTGATTTAGAGCACAGAGACCATGAAAGGCCCAGCTGTCAGGAGGTGAGACACAGGTCTTTCTATCTGTGTGTCTCTCCAAAATTTCTCATGCCTTCCTCCCAGTGTGACAACTTTGGGAGGTCTGAGTCCAAGGCATTTTGGCATCGAAAGGCCAGTGACTGCTAGCACTGCGGCACCATCTCCTCTACACCCCTTGTACATGTCAGCTTGAATGCTCATGCAAAGAAAGCATCTGGCTTTTACCATTTTTACAATAATGTTTCTGGCTTGTGATTTTTTGAGCAAATGCCAGCAACCTGATGCTGCTCCAGCAACAATCAGGAAGGCTCTGATAAACTCTTCCAACATGAAATGCCACCCACATTCCTCCAACAACAACATTGCCTCCTGCAACAAAATAGAGAGGCAAAGAAGTGTGTTCACACTTGGAAAATGATTACTGGAGTTGTTTTCACAGAATAGCCATCCTATTCTGCAGCCCATGGTAATAATGAGGGTTTTCATATTAGCAAAAATAAAACCATGAAGAAAAGCCTATAGCTGTTTCTGACATAATTCTCCCATATTACCTGAGTGTACCCTAAAGCTAATATTGTGTTTGTCTGTTGAATACATTTTTTCCCTGTCAGTCCTATACTGTAAACACTCTGAAACAATTTTTTAGTAAAAAGCCATCGCATATCTTGCATACTTCTCTAACACCCTGCTAGTGCATTCAGAGATCTGAAACCATTCTGCCTTAATGTACTTTATCATGGCATTTCTTAGCAGGTAGGATGCTAGATCTAGATAAAAGAGAATGTATTTATTTTAATGTACTGATTAGTTCTCCTCATAGCTTTGATCTCTACAAAGAAAAACCATGTCAGGAGCTAATGGTTTTGGGGGGAAGCAAAAATGAGGGGAAAACTGAAAAGCACCTTTTTACCTTTTCAATTTTTCTGTCAAAATAAAAGAAGGAATTTAATCTCAGATGCAACAATGTATTTCAGTCAACTTAGAATAAAACATTTCATCTCAAACTTTTGACTTTCTTTGCTTTTTCCCCCACTTAAGACACTTGCATGAACTTTTACAGGAAACAGTGCCTGAAAAGGTGAAAACCTTAAAAAAACACCTGAAAATACAATTTTCCACTTTTACTTACTTCTCTACTCATTTTGGTTAAAAAAAAAAACCCAACAACAAACAAACAAACAAACACAAAAACCCACCACAAAAATACCTATTGGATTTTACCTGAATAAGTAAATAATATAAATCTCTACAATCTCTAAAATATGAAATAATTGTTTTTTCCAAATCTGTCACTCTCCTTTGCTAGAAATGCAGCAGGTACTGCAGACACAGACCTGGCTGGAAAATCAGGGCACATGGCTGAGGTTCCTGTTTCTACTTTATCTGCATGACTTGGGGCATGTCACTGACGCGTTGATCCACTCTCCTCTTGCTCCTTTGTTTACCTGACAGTCCCTCCAAACCCACAAATGCTTTGCTGTGTGCTCTTGGGCATTGCCTCACAGGAACCCAACTGGGACCTCCAGTTGTGTTGCAACGCTAGTAATACTGAAGCCACGTCTATTTTTCCTGCAACGTTAAAGCGCTCCAAATGGGGCCACATAATACGTACAGTGTATCAATGCAGCACTCCCAATGCTTTCTTGATCTTTTGGATATGAGTCCACCTTTCTGCATCCTGAAAGACCTAGGTCTGTGTTATCATTCTGCTTCAGCTCATCTCACAGTCTGAGCTTAGCAAAGCTCAGTGGTGGCGAGGGTGAGAGGTACTTTAAATCCCTAGTGACTACCCACTCAGATGAAAGCAATATGAGATTGACGGGACCCACAAGCCTTGAGAGGCCCCTGTGCAAGACCAGCAGGTCAAGTGGTGGGCATGGGGGGGTCTCCTCACTATCCTCCTGCTGACCCACAACTGCTCACTGGCGGCCTCTGTACTCATGAAAGGGTGGGAAAATAATATGATCCAGGTTTGCCTGGCAGGGAGACAGAAGCAGGAGGCTGTTTTTTTTCTAGGAAAGTACGTGTGATGGCACCCAGAGGAGGCCACTGCTCTGAGGGAGATGCGCCTTAATCTTTACCTCAAAGAGTAGGACTTATACAACCATGAATTCAAACTCTTAACTCTTAAATAGCAGGACAGAGGCAAATAAAAGAATCATTAAGGTTGGAAGAGACCTCTAAGATCATCGAGTCCAACTGTCAACCCAACACCACCATGCCCACTAAACCATGTCCCTAAGTGCCTCATCTACACATCTTTTAAATACCTCCAGGGATGGTGACTCATCCACTTCCCTGGGCAGCCTCTTCCAATGTTTAACCACTCTTTCAGTAAAGAAATTTTTCCTCACGTCCAATCTAAACCTCCTCTGGCACAACTTGAGGCCATTTCCTCTCGTCCTTTCGCCAGTTACTTGGGAGAAGAGACCGACACCCACCTTGCTACAACC
>NW_008824414.1:1432054-1437834 GCF_000699105.1 Pygoscelis adeliae | reverse complement strand
CCTGGGCACACTGCCGGCTCATGTTCAGCCGGCTGTCAACCAGCACCCCCAGGTCCTTTTCTGCCAGGGAGCTTTCCAGCCACTCTTCCCCAAGCCTCTAGCGTTGCACGGCGTGGTTGTGGCCCAAGTGCAGGACCCGGCACTTGGCCTCGTTGAACCTCGTACAGTTGGCCTCGGCCCATCGATCCAGCCTGTCCAGGTCCCTCTGCAGAGCCTTCCTACCCTCGAGCAGATCAACACTCCTGCCCAACTTGGTGTCATCTGCAAACTTTCTGAGGGTGCACTCGATCCCCTCATCCAGATCATTGATAAAGATATTGAACAAGACCGGCCCCAATACTGAGCCCTGGGGAACACCGCTTGTGACCAGCTGCCAACTGGATTGAACTCCATTCACCACAACTCTCTGGGCCCGGCCGTCCAGCCAGTTTTTTACCCAGTGCAGAGTACACCTGTCTAAGCCAGAGTACACCTGTCTAAGCCAAGAGAGGCTTTCTCCATCTCTTTCCAGAGGGACTGCTTGACCCTTTGTAAAGGAGCATGGCACACTGACCAAGAAAAAGCCACCCTGACACTCTCCCTCCCTCCCACCTGTTCTGGCAATGCGTCACTGAAGGTGACACAAGTGTCACAGTTAGCAGCGATGGGTGGTCAGAGATGCTTGGTGCTTGGGTCCAGGATCCCCAATCACCTGGCTGGGACCTAAAGGAAATGAAACCATCCAGCCCATTGCTTCTAAGCTCTGCAGCACACCTGGGAGCAGTCGTCACATTGCCACCTTCCTGGTGAGATTAAGGCAGGCTCAGTCTCATCAGTGGGACCACAGACATCCTCCCAGGCCTGAGAGACCTCCGTACCTATCTCAGAGTCACACTCAGTAACCCAGGACCCATGCTTTCACTGAGGCATGCAGGGGCAGGAATAGCCATGCGCTGTTTTTCCAAAGCCGGAAAAGCCTTTCCACAGCAGACCAAGGGTAGCAGGCTATCCCAATGCCACAACCCCAAGCACCTTTGGCCAGAGGAAGCCCTTTCAACAGTCCAAGGCTCAGCCATCTATGCAGTTTGGTTGCCAGCCTGCAGCTCTGCACCAATGGGAAATGCAAAGATCTGCATGTCCCCATTTCCTGAGATAACACTACCATCCTGTGTCTGCAAAAATGGCACGATCTGTGTCAACATGGGAAGGGGAGGGCTGAATCAAGCCAGCTATTTAGAAAGTGTCCAAATAGACCCAACAGGGCTTTCTGCAAGTTTTCATCAGGATGTATATTTCTCCAGGGTCCTTATTGATGGCAACAGGGAGCTGTGACTCATCCCTCCAAGATGCTTTCAGACAGACCCCACAGGTCACCGTAGTCATCAAGGAGCAACAACAGCATCTCTAGTGTTGTCATGGCTAGTGGTGGAATAGCCTCCATTTGGGAACATATCTGTTGTAAAAGGTCCTTCACACCAAGCTAATTTTGGGTGTCCAAAATCCCTGGCTCCAGATATCCCTCATTTCAATGGTATCAGAGACTGGACTATCTACCTTGCCCTTCTTTACACTGCAGCAGAGGTCTGTGCTGGATACAAGACAATAATGCCAAGTTATGAAACAAATAAACATTTGCTGCAGGCACCTGGTTACCAGCAGAAATCTCTTTCTTTGCCCTTTGCTCCAGCCAAGAAATCCTAGATAATTACTTCTGAAGCAGGCTGGGTGTGTGCAGTAGCAGCAGGAAAGCACACTCATATAAAGGTAATGTTGGGCAATGTCTCAGGTTTGTGCACTTCTTGCTGTGGACCAACAACTAATCTGGAGATTACATTAGTACCAAAAGCATCCTAATGACAAAAGCAGGAATAATTGTCCTGGAACAAAGAGATTTTCCTCAACGTGGTGACTCCACCTAAGGAAGGCTTTAGCTGTAGCTGTCAGCTAAAGCTGAAGTCCTCCTCTGATGTGCAGACTCACACCACTGATGCTCTATGCTCAAACAACAATGCCAGGAAAGACAGAAATATCTGCTGAGATTTCTGCAGCCCAGTTTCACCATAGGACCATGGAGGTCCTATGGGACTTGCCAGCTGTTTGAGTGCAGCTGGCCTGTGGTCTGCAGGCTGGCAAGCTCTGTGAAACACACTCCTGTGGAGGCACTCCCACCTATCACTGCTGCTGTCAAGGAATCATTGCAGAAGGCATGACTTTGAGGAACAGGCTGCTGGAATTTGATGATGACTCTAAGTTTGGAAAAACTGTAGCAAATAAATCCTGCAGCATGATATGTAAGAATTGGGATTTGGGTTGAAGTCAAAACCAGGAATAAAAATGTTCCTTTCAGGAGTTAAAACTCTAATCCTGGGCTCTTGAGTCAGTAAGTAGGAGTCAATACATTTATTGCCACCATTAAATCTGATGAAGCTATTTCTCCTCACGCAGACTCTGCTTTGACACTGGTACCGTTCCATCACCTTCAGTGGAGCCACATTTGATTTATGCTGGCTGGAGGAGACAGTCCACCTCTGTCTGTCCTCCTCAAGCTACCTGGAGTCTGAAAGACTGTTACAGCTGATGCATCAGCCAAAGGTGCTAAACCAAAGGATGCTTCTTGGGTGATGTCTTGTTAAATCATTTGGGTGCAGCTGGCTGCTAAAATGGTGAACATGTCAAGCCATCAGATCACTCTGTTTCATCCTCTCTGATGATCCCATTCATTTGGGATGAATGAAAGCAAATGAAGAGGGTATCAGCTCTCTCTGGTTGAAGGAAGCCAAGCTGGTGCTATGGTCCTCTTCTTGCTGAATGGTACAAAGGCAACTTGGCCCTTCAGGGTTTTTTTCCAGGACAGCTGTTCCTGAACAGCTCCAGGTCTGGGCACATTTGTTCTTAAATAAGCCTGCCTTTTTCTGACTGCACTTCAGCTCCTGGAAGTGAACTATAAGGCAGAAAGACCCAGGGGGCAATGATTTCTGTGCACTACTACTACACTCCACGTCAATGCAGGGTAATTGCTGTGTGCAGACATGCTCCATGTCCACCCATCTTCTCTCCTGACAGTTCTGGCTCATTCCCTGTTTCATGCTTGATAGCAGTTTGCCCAGTTTTCTGGTCTCCTGTCAACAGGCTTGAGTGGCAGCACAATGTGATTCTCTGCCAGGGAACTACTTCTGATATTTACCCTCATTTTTCTGTTTCTTCATCTCACCTCTTGAACCCTGAAATTTTATCCCAGGAACAACAACTATAGAGTTCCCATAAATTATACAGATTCTGTTTTACACACACACAACCTAATTGTACAGCAGCCTATACATAGTAGATTACTATGCAGAGATCAAGATTTTAAGATGACTTTATGAAGATGGAGGCCTATGCGAACTCCTCAGTTCCATCAGCATGTTCCCAAAGGAGCACACTGACTTTCAAAGCAGCTTTCAATGACCTCCCTGGTTTGAGAGTCAGGCTCCCCCTTTCCTGGTGTTTTCAGCTCTGCTTCCTTTGCAACGCAGCACAGAACAGCTCTGCTTTTTCCTTGTCCTCTAAAAAAGCAGCAGGATCCTCTCACCAGAAATTCAATGGCCAAACCTCCTATGGAAGGAAGCCAGGAGGTGCTGAGGAATGGTACCCTCGTATTGCAACCTCTGAGGACCAGCATAGGGGCCCATCAACAGCAGAAGAATTGTTCACTTGAAACACGGTCCCTGCTTCCAGCTCACCAGGGTCCTTGCCAAGAAAAGTGAGAATGATTTGTCACACCTTCCTTCCTCAAGAACTAAACTACTGACTCTTTCTGAAACAATACACCATGGTTCTCCTTCATCAGCTTGGAAACTCTGGAACAAAAGAAATCACATCCCCACTGTAAAGAGAGGAGCTGTTCTTTTGAGAAGATGTTGCTAGTTCCTTTAAAGGACAGGCCTGGGGGTGAAGGGACAATTTCCTTTTCCTTTTTTTGCCACAGACCCACAGTAGCAAGGTTCATTTCCAAGAGCCCTACTATGCCAGCATGGAAAAAGGACTTTCATGTTTCACCTGAAATGAGACTGGACAATTGGACAACTTCATATTGCTTCTTAAGTGTTGCCAGAGCTTGGCCACTGAAGATCTTGTGATTCACAAGCTACTTGACCTGTGGTATTCAAGATTTGAAAATGAATGAGAAGCAGGACTGCCTTCCAGTAACCCACAGCCCTGATTTAAAGAGAACCCTCTTAGGGTCACTCCCATATTGCCTGTACAGAAGTTGGACAGTTTGCAAGGTGCTCTTTAAGTGTTTGGTTGACTGTGCTGAAATTTTCAGGACAGGGCCTTCAGAAAGGAGGCTAGACCCCAACAGCAAAGCGTTGTGGCACCACAACATTTTGTTATGAAGAAAGACATGGTCCTAACAGGCAGAAATCTCTCAGCATGAAGAAACAGCTCAACTGCACAATGATGTTTTTTATCGCATTTCAGTAGCCAAACACCATTCCATGCAGAAGAGGCTCCAGTGTTAGCTGCATCCTGTAAAGATGTCTGGAGAACACGGCCCCTACCACAGCCTCATTCCTGGTGGATGAGAGGAGATGGCCTTACACTGGCTTTGTACATAGTCCTGTACATCATCCTGCTGCACTTCATGGCTGTCTTTCCAAATCTCTCTCCAGCAATGCAAGATCAGACATAGTGGCTAGTTCCAGTTTGCAAATGGATAACAATCTCTGAAGGTTGGACATGGCTCCACAGCTGTTGTCATGATGATGGATTACCCCAGGCTGTAGCTGTCTCCGCTCATACAACCATACACACTCTGCTAGATCTGTTTAGGAGGAGGAGGCTGAACTGTAGGGAATGGATGTGTTAAAACTCTGTCCTAAGCCAAACACCAAGCACTGTGTCTTCATACCAGTCCCTTTTCAGATGCTGAGCATCGGTTGATCAACAATGTTTTTCCTCAAATAATAGGAACATTCAGTACCTTGGGAGCAGGACAGTCAACAAAGGAGCTCCCAGGTAGTCTTTTCTTCAATGCCTTCCTGTTGCAGAGAAGAATAAAGTTTCTCTGTACCTCTCATGCTGAAACTCCCTAGACTTAAGAGTGCTACCACCATGGTCTGACCTGGATCTATTTGCAGGTGGGATGGCAGCCAGATCTGGTGCCATATGGTGGCTGGTGGCAGTTCCTACATTGTGCTCATACAGCTTTGCAGGTCTCTGCATGTGAATCTCAGTCCATGTAAAACTATCTTCTGAAGTAGAAGCAGCAGCAGGTCTGCTATTAACAGTTTGTATTTCTTACCCAGCTTCACTGGCCACTTTCTTGGCCCAACAGCTGATGTGTTATTCACATGACTGGCACTTCATCACAACCTTCATTCACCTTCAAAACATCCAACCTTCATTTTGTGCAGGATTTCCTGGGCGGTGGGCCATGCTCTCACTGTGTCGACCATGGGCTGGTGTGAAGGCATGGGATGTGACCCCAGAAGCTTCCCTGAGGAAACAGCAGGAGGAAATTACAACTGCCTGAGGGTTTCTTATAGGTACTGTTGTCCTGTGGGGCCTTGGGATCTGCAGCAGCAGCTGTTTGCTCCTAGGTCAGACTTTGCAAAGACGGCAAGGAGTCTGTTCCCTTTGCATGACCATAGAGCAGCTTGGCCAGGGCCAACTACTTGGTCAAAGCAGGACCTTGGACTCTCCCTGTGGACACTCCTTGGAGCAAGACAGTCAGTTTGCCCATGTAGGGAGGCAAACAAGCAGTCAGTATTGGCTTTCAAGAGGAGGTTAAATATAGAATCATAGAATCATAGAATCAT
>NW_008824414.1:1414520-1431941 GCF_000699105.1 Pygoscelis adeliae | reverse complement strand
AGAATCATAGAATCATATCCAATCTAAACCTCCCCTGGCGCAACTTGAGGCCATTTCCTCTCGTCCTTTCACCAGTTACTTGGGAGAAGAGACCGACACCCACAATATATATATAGTCAGCATCCTAAATGCCTTGTGGAAGTCCCCTTACAACAATCCAACACATTGCCCTCCTTTCCCAACTGGGTACCCTCAATAAATCCGTGTGTATGGACCCAGAATATTGCCAAAGGGGTTACCAGCAAGCTCTGACCTTTGGGAAGAGCCTCCCAAGCCACATCAGCTCCTTTTGTGGGAACAAAGTGCAATTACAACCACTGTGTCTAATTTTAGGTGACTCCCACTCCCACCCAGTCTGATTGCTTAAGTCCGAGTGCATTTGAACAGGGAAACACCAGAGCCAAAGTGATTCCAATCTCAAAAGTAATTTCTTGCCAGGAGAGGGGAAAAAGGGGGCGGGGGAGGGAACAAAATCAGATATTATTTTGCACCAACAATCGAAGCCCGCGTACCCGGAGGGTGTTTGAGCGGAGGGAAATCCAGCTGCAGGCACTGCCCTCTCGTGGTACAAGATTAAAATCTCGCTCTTCCAGAAGCAGAGGATGACCCTGAGAGCAACCCTGCTCCCGGTCAGCCCCAGCAAAGCAGATCACCTCGGGGAACATAGCAAACAGAAATGGCTGTTAAAAAAATACAGATGAAGTGTATGCATAGCTCTCTATCTCTGCAATTAGATTATGGTTTATGCCTCTTCAATCAAATCCCATGTGTTTTATCTTTCTGAAGCCATTTTAATGAATCTTTCTGCCCTCTCTCCAAGTCCTGATTTGCAAATCTTACATAGAGAAAGAGCCTGAAATATTATTTAGCCTCACAATGCTCCCGTCTGCAGTGTCTCAGTCCTCAGAAACATCAGTGTAGTACTTGCACAGCAACCGGGGAAGTCAAGATGGCACAAGCTGGCACACATAGTCTACAGACAGAGCATCCACTGATCTTGAACATCTCCAGAAAGCAGCATGCCGTTCCCTGCACACCCTGCTCTGGTCCTGGAGACTGCCTGCCCTGTGGCGAGATGCCTCTTTCTCTCATCACAGTCTCACAAATGGCTAAGCCATCTCCTCCAAAAGCACTTTCCAAAAATAATCAAGCTGAGGCAGACACCAAGCATGGAAAATTTTAGCCCAAGCAGTTCCCGTTAGACACTGCTGTACACAGATGAAAATGGAGCAAAGCAATGGGAAGGGCAATCACAGGTTTCGCTATTTGGAGTGCGCACATGCACTCATGTATGCATCCCTGTCTCATGGAAATGTGGGATAGGAGAAGAGGGAATAATAAAACTTCACATACAGAGATCAGCAATTATCAGTCATGAAGTGACATCAGCCTGGTGGACCTTTCCTTGCAGCAAGTGTTTTCACACCATTTCAGTGCCCAGCAGGTTTCCTTCTTGACTGCCCCTCCAGTGACAAATCATGATCTCAGATGAGGCTTATCAAAAACCCATTTCCTAGATCACGGAGCAAGATTTAAGCTGGGATTCCCAGAGAGGGACTTTTGCTAAATGGCCACAAAGCTCCTCAGAGAGGAACCTGATCCTGATACCCCCTACGCTGAATCGCACGCAGGCGTGCACGCACACACACATCCTGCTTGAGCGTGCAAGAGAGATTTCCCGAGCTAACATTTACACAGTTCTCTGGAGGACGATAAAGTTATATGAACTGTAGCAACCATTATTGGATGTTATAGCACTAGACCCAACCAGTGAGCTAATCTGAGACCTGGTTTTCAACAAACATCAAATCCTCTCATTATTCAGGTACCTGCATTTCAGACCTGCAATTCCCAAGGCTTTCGACTTGCACACTCCCTGCTGCAAGCACCTCTCTCCTCACGCTGTCTAAATCACATCAGATACTTCTAATACCATACTCATTTCCCTCATCCCACATTTCCCTCCTCCTGTGGAGGTACACACCAACCCACCCAAAGTCACCACCGTATTTAAGAGTCTTGGGTGATACAGCAAGACAAGTTTGCAATAGCAAGCTTGCAATACTGAGGCAGACTTTCCAGCTAGCACAAGCCTTTGCACAGATTTTTGCCCACCTAACAGGCTTGTTTGCAGCATTTCTGCTCTTTAATCCCACTCCAGCAGCCCAGGAAAATGATGAAGTGCATGCCTAAATATAAGCGTGTGTTTAGGTTGAGCTGATTTCAGCAAGTATTAGTACAAAGGATAGACTCCTGTGTTTTGATGGATCGACACCTTACATTTAAAGGAAAACATCAGTTTTCCTTTCTGCTGTTGAAACACGTGCTGCACTCTTAAATCAACCTTTTCCAGGAAGGTAATCCATATTATCAGTAAGTTTCCAATAGACACTATCTAACTATCCTTCTGACACCACGGGCTAGGATTTCTGCAGCATCATGACAGTATGAAAACTTCAGGTTTAGAAACATTACACTGCCCCAGCAGAATGACGGATCTGCTTCCAGGGGGTGAAAAATCCTCAAGCCAAACAAAAATCAGAAAAGGTCTTTCAAGAACTTTATTTTCCTTTTCCACATTATACTCTTCTACTGACTCTTACATCTTCATGAACCGATCCTGGCACAGCTCTTCAACAGCCCAGCTATTCTCCATGGGGTAAAACGTCAGCAAAACATGCGACTGCGAGCCAGCGCTGAAACTGAACTGCTTCGCAAAATGAAAGTAATACGCGGTTGGTATCTTCCCAGTGAATTGAATTAATAACATTAAAAATCAATAGTAACTTAAACATCCTATAAAACTGCAAAATTAAATCAGTGAAAGAAGTCAGCAAACCCTTTAAAGTTTTGCTGATAAAAAAAAAATTATAAATTACCGACTTTCAAGGTATCTTAAGTGCCGCAGAGGAAGAACTGCACCCTATCAAGATAACTTGCTCTTGGAACATTCAAGTAAAATCTGTAGCAGTCTTAACCTTGGTTATTTTGATGTTAAAATGTGCTGCCCTTATCTTTTGAGAGAGTTTGTAAAACTGAACATTATCTAAGGAAGAGCTGAGCACCCTCTCTTCTGAAGGTGTTTAGCACAAATAGTTAGGAGTGAGACCAAATTCCTAACTAATACAAATACTGATCTTTCGAAAGCAATAAAAACAGTTAGAAAACTGCCTTGAACAAGTATTCAGGGTATTTGTTTTAATTCTTTGCTAGCACATGAATGCAAAATAAGTATTTTAAAAAATACTTTCTCTCACTTCTTAAATAAATTTAAGACCATGAATAAACAGCAATGGAAGGGGTTTTTGGCTTACTCAAATTTTCTTTTTTTCCTGTTCTTTTGCTTTGTGATTTCTGTTACCTTACTACTTATTGCTAGCTCAAGTTCACAGCTGCAGGGAGGGCTTTTTTTTTTCCTGCTTTGTGAGCAGATCAGCTTGAATCCGGAGGGGAATGTCTCTCTGCCTCCAGAGTTGAGGAGAAAGCTGTCTAGCCTCCCTTCGATAAAAGCTGTGGTGGAGTGGATCGGTGCATTTGAATCTCAAACTAAAATGAAAAATAACAACACCCCCCCCCAGATTTCATAAACTCAACCAGATGCCTTAGGAGGGCAAATATCTTGTTCCTCTTTAATTAAAAGGTATGGCAAATAAAAATCTGGTTTTAATTAAACGGCAGGAATATAAGATGTTATCTCCCCAAACCACTCTTCTGCAGTGAATTAGCTTTGGCTAGTATTTTTTTTTTTTAATCTGTCGCATATCAATCTAAACTCAGCACACAGAAGGAGAGTCTAGTTTCTATGAGAATATTTATATGCTCCAAGATAACAAGACAGCAGCTCCTGAGCGTGTATAAACTGGCAGGGCCAATGGTTTGTACTGGTTTAGGCTAACACCAAAACGGGTACTTTAGAGTCAGTTGATGTTGACTGCCACACTCGGTGCAGACGCTAATGTAAGCATACACACGCTCACATATAAGCACGGTTAGCCTTTGCTTTATACACTGAGAGATATAGGGAATTCAACTGTAGCATTTAATAATTTTCAATTTTCAGTCAAGACCCAACAAGCCGCTTGCTCCAGTCCCTCCAGAGCCGTCCTCCTCCCACAACCAGCACTCTCACGCATGCAGCATGCCCGCACGTTTGCACACAGAAGCTCCCAGATTGTGGGAACTTTTATGAAAAAATGCTTTGTACAAAGGCGTCTGCAAGCAAGGTTAAGTCCTGGCTTTTCCCAGCAGTGTGGTATCCCAAGCCAGGACGGAGCCTGCTTGTAAAATAGTGCAGGTATGTTTATTGTAATCATCTCTCACTAAAAAGAAACAGGTTCAGGGGGTTTAAATATAATTAGCATGAGCTACACTCCTGCCTTTAATCAATACCTTGCTGGTTAATATAATCAAGAAGGTAAACAAACAAGGATTAACTCCATTAAATAAAAAAAATATATATTCTACTGGGAAGCTTGCAAAGGAATTTTGTTTTGTTATGCTGCATCATTCTATTTCCGGATTACAAATTATTTTTAACATAAAAATACTCTCCTCTCCTTGCCTCCTGTAAGGAACAGCCAAAATACAACACTCTTTATTTTTATTTCACATTCAATATAACCACAACACTTTGCACTTTCACAACATCTTTCACTAGAAGACATCCAAGCACTTAAAAATATTTTATCATATGTCAAATATAAGATAGCAGTTGAATAATGTACCTGTCACTCTGACACTTTAACTAAAATGATATGTCAGACATAAATACAGGTTTCAGTACATTTTGGTGTCCCCAGGTGTTCGGGTCAGAATATTGCTGTAATTACTGTGGCTGGACCTGCTCGTTCGGCATCTGAGAAAATGCCTGAATCTGGAACTGAGTTTTGGCTGTTTGGACATGGGATGGCATGTTTTGCAAATGAGCTTTATCATGACACAGGAATCATACCCCTATGAAATAACCATTTATTTCACATGGAAAGCTCAGTTTAAACCATGCCTAAATACAGGAAATGCTTTTATCAGCAGAGATAGAGGCATAATGTTTTAACGTGAGGCTTGCGGACCACTACAATCCTGAAGTTTCATGTTCACAAGAGGAAGCCCAGATAATTTCAGGCACGTGGATATAAACCTGTTTGGATGTGTACATATTGCATATCTCCTTGCAGAGACAACAAATAGCTAAATACACTCTCCCCCCTTTCCTACTTCCATTGTAAACCAGCCCTCGGGATGTTCCATAGATATATTTAAAACAGCCCTCCAGCTCTCCCTGAGAAGGGAATGTCAGCTCTACTGGCATGTTTATTGATACAGGACGTTAAATACCTGACTGATCAGATTTTGCTTATAATAAAGACACTTTTTGTGCAAATTTTATGGAATGTGGTGTACCAGAGTTTAGAGGAAAACGGGAGATTGTCATGGTAGCAGCACATGAGGGCTGCAGTTGGGAGAGGTCCCTCTGGGAACCACAACACGAGCAGAATTTTAAGCATTTGCGACTATTATATATTTTTTTAAAATTACTTCATAGCTGTGCCAAAAAACATCTAGGGGAAAAAAGAAAAAAGGAAAATACCACAGTATTCTTCACCGGTTTGCAAATAAACATCTGTCCTTTCCACTTAGAAACTGCAAGGGGGAGGAAAACATTAGAAGAAAATATTCCTCCCCAAATACTGTGTTTTAGAAGCAACACTGTCAATACTGCAAGAGTCAAAACAGATTAAAAAGATGCTCGGCGGATAGCTGCAGCTAGCTGAGGCCGTGAACCTGGAACACATTACTGCTTACGACAGTGCTTTATGCACAGCGAGCCTGATCCTGCGGCGATTTATTCGATGTCCTCCATTTTATTCCCCTTGAGCAGTTCCTCTGAGCTCAGGAAAACTCCTCGCAGTGCGTAGTTAGAGATAAAAACCCCGGCAAGGTCCCTGCCACCCCAGTAACACAGCTCACGGGGTCTTAATACCCTCCATGCTCAGTGCGGGATTAAGCAGGACCCTAAATAAAGCCTGGCTTAAATGTGTCCCTCCACTAGGTCAAAGATGAATCAACAACTTCAAAAGTGAGCTGAGCTGCTTGAAAATTGCAGCTTTTACAAGGGAAATGTCAATCATCTTTCCTATTTTAATTGCTGGTGTTAGGCAATTCATAAAAAATGGAATTGAATGAACCTGCCCCAAAAATAAATGCAATGTTTTCCTTCACAATACATGTATTTCCAGAAGCCAAACACTGATTTTACAGCAAACTGAAAATATTTAATAAAAACTGAGGTTACTTTTTTTTGTAACCGATTTTTGATTTTACATTCCTAATTTAGGAATCAAAATGCAGGGGGAAAAAACCCACCTTTTCCCATGGAAAATTTAATTTTGTTAAAAAAAACCCCAACTTTAAAAACTGACCAACCATTTCTAACAGCAACTGGGAGAGGATACAAAGTTGAATAACGCAGAAACGCAGGTCCCGCTTCTGCCTCTCATAATTTCTTGCATTGCCCAGGGAAGTCAGAGACTACAGGAGCCCATCTGCTCCGGCAGACAGAAAGGTGACTTTAACCACGTCTGTCCAGAGGCAAATTCTACTGGAGGAAATTCTGTTTCCCAGTCACAGCCATACGTGCTGCATATATTTTTCATTGTACATGCATAGTGTCAGGGATAACTTAAAGAGACTTACATCAAGTACAAGACGTAGCTAAGCTCTACTTTGAGGACAATAAATATTCACGCACTGTATTTTTTTTAAATGAAAAGATATTCAAAATTGAAATAGTAATTCAAATTACAGGCTGATCAGTTGAAATAAATTACAGATATCGCTGTGCAATTGTAATATGTTAGTTTATATATCTGCCCTTTGAAAATGACTTCAGGTGTTTATGAGCTTCTTCTGCATTTCGCATAGGTTTGCTCATTCCTGGGGCGCTTTGGCGAGGAGGTAGCGCCTGTGGGGCTGGGGGGGTCACAGCTTCTTGACTCACGTCCGTCCCCACAGTGCATCTCAGCATGTGGCTGGCAGCACTGTTCAGTACTGCGTGCTGAGCCAGATCCCTGTCTGCTGGAAATCAGAGCTGGAGGCAAGCGACGTGCCATCCACTCATCGGCTGCAAAGCAAGGGGCACAGCTGTGAAATGGACCTTTTCTGCTCATTTTCAGCACAAACTGCATTTGTTGAAGCAAAGGTGGGATTTTTCTAAAGTGCTTGGTGTTGAGCCTGGCAATGTTAGCAAGATTTTGACCGGTGATTTCAACAGGAAGAGAGACAGAGTACAAATCATTTTAAAACTCCTGATGTCCTAACACCTGCAAAATCCCAAGGCTTTCCACAGAGTGGAACCAAAACCAGCAGAGACTTTCAAATATCGTTAAAATAGGGGATGGGCATAAGAATGAAAGCAAGTCCTTGTTACATTAGATCCTTCTTTCAGCAATGTCCTTGAGTCTCAAGAACAGACAAGTGCTAATAGCCCCCTTCCCTGCAGCGCCTTGGAGCACCCCCTTATGCATTGCCAAAACCTGCTGATGCACCGGGACCCAGGAGCTCTACACAATGTGACGTGGATGGTGATAAAGGCATGAAGAACAGCAGCAGAGCCAGAGATGGCTGGGGCATACTGTAGCAAGAGGAGAGTAGGGTTGGTTTGGAAATTGGGATCACAGGGCTGTTGTCACCACTTGACAATGGTGGGGACCAAAATGCCCATCGGTGAGCTTTGAAGCACCAGAATCACTTCCCACCTCCTATCCATTTAGCAAGCAGCTGGAATCAGGTGGAAGAATATGGCAACTAATAGTAATTTCTGGAGCTCTGAAAATTCATGGAAACTGAGATAAATTTAGAGTCAGAAGAGATGCTATAGTCATATCCTTTACATGCTCATGAGAGAGCATCGTTAGAAAGAACATTACCGTAAAGCATTGAAATAAACTCTCTTGTCTATCAAGATCAGGACAGTGAAAGCACATGGATCCATTCTTGTTCAGGCTGAAATAAACCACTAGTATTTTTTCATGTATTTTTCCCCCCTTTTGGAAAATGTTCACTTTCTGAAACATTTTCTAAAATATTCCGAAGCATCCTTCTACTGTTGCTAACCTGATCGGTCACCCTCATCTGTGCCCCAAAGCAGAAAAAAAAGGGAGTGAAAACAAAAAATAAAAGGCATGTAAATATAGAAAAAGGAATTAATCAAATATTAAAATTCTGATTTTAAAAGCTGTATTGTAAGAAAAGAAAATGTATAACCTATTTTGGTAGACTGTAAAGCAGGGAATCAACAGGAGCAAAGGCAAATCCCTTTTCTATGCTTTTGTAGGTGCTTCAGCAAGAACTTTGTAAAGCATTTATTTTGGGGGTTGGTTGTTGACCCCACCTCTTTCTTCCTCCCCAAGAAAAATCCAAGAAAGCATAAATATTGTTTGAGTTTATGCAAACATTTTTTTAAAGAAATCTTCAGATCAAACACGACATTTCACTGTATCTGAAACAAAATGTTTCAGTTTTGGCTTGGGGTGAATGTTACACTATTTAAAAACACAACATTTAACCAAATTTAGTCTCATAATATCTTGTTGAAATCAAAACATTTCCCTTCTAAAGTTTCAGCAAAAAAACAGTTTCAATTAGGGAAAACCCCACCCTTTTCAGTTAAATCTAACTTATATTCAACACCAACTCACAAATAGTTTTTGTCAAACCAAAAAATATATTTTGGGCACATCAGCTAAACATCTTCTGAGCTCGGGTTTGTGTAGAAGCCGGTACTCTGGGGCCCTGACGTGCACTTTGGGTACTTGACTATTGCCACAGTTTGAACATCGCTGTGATATCCGTCCTGCAGCTGAGAACAAGGCTGCTTCGTGCTAGGTGCTGTAGGAAGACTCTGAGAAAAATACAAGTATCTGTATTATTATTATTATTATTATTATTAGAGCCTGGGTGCTGCTGGCTTGGACATCCAACCATCAAAAAAATGCAGGGAACAAAATGCATCCCCTTGTTTCTTTTTTTCTTTGGATTAAGCTGTTGTTTCTTTGGCATTCTTGTTCCCCATCATCTTAGCAGCTTTTGCTACACTTGAAAGGTTTGACTTTGCTCAATACGATCAATAGCTAAGAACAACAGAAAGAGACGATCATCAACACAAGATTATAATATCTGCTTTGGCTCTTCAGTGGCTCTGAAAACGTGCAAGTATGGTTGGGGAGATGGAAAATAATATGAAACACTCGCTAACAGCATGTAGCGTAGAAACTTAGAAAACCACTGTAGTCATTGACTCACAGATGGTCAAATGAACAACATGTTTCTATTCCTGTATTTAATTAAATCTTAATTATACCACCAACAGGGTTCAAAACAGCATTATGAAACAGCTTGCATGAATACTAAAATACGATTGGCTGATGAGACTTTGAACTCATGTAATTATCTTCCCAAAAAAGCACACACATTGGGTCTATAAAGCCTCTTCACCAAGCAGCCCATTGCACCACAGCACAAGATTAAAAATAAATTCATGTAGAATATACTCGGTTCAAGATATGGAGCTGCTAAATGGAGAGGTAGATTTCAAATTACCAGTGAGCCCAGTTGAAAGATACTGAGAATCAGAGGGAGACTTTCCAAGGCTCCAGTACACTCTGGATCAGGCCCTTCCATGGAGGCTTTGCCTCTAACCTTTGTTGGTCTGTAGATAAAATGGACCCATAATAAAATCAAGCAACTCTAACTTAATTCTTCCACCAGCTGATCACGTGAGTTAATTAAAAACAGCTGCCTGAAATATTCCTTTGAATTGTCTTTTTTTGTTGTTGAAAGAAGGCCCTTTATTGAAAGGAAATATTTTGGAGGATCTTTCTCTTTCTTTTTTAATATGGCAGCTGAAACGACGACAACAACAACTTGTAAGTGCATTTTCCCAAGGAGTTTAGTTTTTGCAGTTCTTCCCAGAGCAGGGGGCTGGGAAGGCCTCTGGAAGGGAGCTCCATCCTAAATTCAGCTCCCAGGCTCTTCTTCCACCTTTTAAAGCCATTTCAAGCTGCTTTTCAACTTGATATTCAGAGCAGGGATCACATGTCCCTTTCCCACTTGCAAGCATTGCATGGAAGAGCTATGTATCTCAGAGCAAAAGAGCGTACCGTCTAAGGTGTGCCCACCCTACAAGCCACAGGTTCAAGAAAAAGCACAAGATACGTTAAAAAAACCTTACCGCTTTCAACTTTTATGAAAGGTTTTCTATTTTGGCAACAGTTTCTTTGGTGGACACACACAACACCTGTTCAACAACCCTCCAGCCTTGATCTGAAAAGACACTTTTTCTGTGCAGAGCAGCACAGAGGGGAAAAAGAAAGACAATGAAAAAGTAATTGTATTTTTTTTTTCCAATGAGGTACTAAAATTTAAGCCATTCTGTTGAAAAATCATTAGAAAAACTATATGATGCATTTCACAACCAACAATTGAACTCTCTCAATTTTTTTATGGAGGTGGTCAGAGCAAATAAAGCAGTGAGCAAGGCTCTGTGTGGATTTACAATTAAAAAAAAATAAAAAAATAAAAAAAGCCCCAAACTGTCTCAGTCAAAATTTTCCACCCAAGATCCATAATTTGTTGAGGGTTAGATTTTTAGTGAAAATTATAAGTTTGCAATAGTTTAAAATTTTAAAAATTTTTACCTCCTCCCCTTACCTTTGGAGATATTTTAAAAGATTAACTCAAATGTCTAAGGAAAGCGGACTCTTTTCAGAAAAACTTTTGATAGTGCAAAAAAGTCCATTGGGTGGGAGGGAATAACTTCACTAGAAAACTTCAACCTATTTGAACCTTTCAGCTGGAGCTCCTGCATTCAGGAAAAAACTTCCACTGAAAATACAAAGGTTCTTCAGGAAAACAGAGTGGGAAACCTCCTGGATGGAAGAAATCCTGGCTGGGGACACCTTTATGACTGTCTCAGAGGGGAAGAAGACCACAAAAGTCTCCAAAGCATCCTCGCACCCCATTGGGGCGCGCCCACCCAGGGATGGAGGCTACCTCTGCCACCACCTTGCTAAACTAACAAAAACCCTGGGAGAAGCGTGCATGGAAGCCTTCGCTCCCTTGAATTTTCATTTTGAAATGAAATATGACACGGACACACACTCAGCAGACAGCTGGCAGCACTCCTGCTTCCTATAAAAGCCCACCAGATTTGCTGAGAGAGAGAATGTCTTTTCACACCCCTTACTCACACTTTTTGATTTTCAACATAATTTGGTTACTGATTCATTTTATAAGGAGAGCAGAGTTTTTCTCGGGCTTTCCTTTTTTCCCCAGTGAGGCCTCACACTCCCTGAAATACCCAAAATCGCTGACACAGTGTGCTCCTCCAGGAATCCAGAGCCTTTCCCACTGAGTTACAAGCTGCCAAGGAGGTTATATTATAACAAAAGAAGTTTTTATATCCTCCTGTAGGCAGAATACTGGAAACTACCATGAAATGTGCATTATCTGAACAGTATTTGTTGATGGTTAGAATCAGCTTATTTAGGAAATTTCCAGCTGATATGTAAACATGCCATGGAGAAGGACGGAGACAGCAACAGTTGATGCAGGCAGTGTCTGAACCCTCTTGGCCCCGGTCCTGGGACTTAATATCTTAGTAACTTGTCCTTATGAGTCACTGCAGTGAAGAAGCCAGGATTGCTCTTGTCACATTTGGTAAGTGGACTGAAATGCAGTCGTGGACCGTGCAGTGGCTCAAGATAGGGCTGAGAAAAACATCTCCACCACGGCAGGGATGCCATCGTTTGCTAGGGACCTTGCAGAGGGGTATTGTTTAAAGGATTAAAAGGAAAAGTAACACAGGAAAAAAATGGGTAAAGTTGAAGAGGAAAGATCAAAGAGAGAGGTAGGGAGTGACAAATTTTAGGGAAACTCGTCAGTGAACTCAACACAGGTGTCTGGCCAAGCTGCTCCAGCCTGCCATAAACAGGAGGTCAAAGCAATCAGACAGTCCCTTTTGGCATTAAACTTCTGAATGTTTGATTAAATCAGTGAAGAGCACTAATGGCTTCCAGGAGGCCAGCCTGAATTTTCACTGGATCAGCATGATTTGGCCCATCCCATATTTCCTCAGTTTTGCTCAAAAGAAGGCCGTTGTACAAAGAAGTGCCCACAAATTCTGCCTCTCAGTGCTTTCTGCACCCAACACTAACCTGTGAAATGAAATGCAAGCAGTCACAGCAAAGAGGACTGACAGCAAATGTTATTATTTGAGCAGTGCAGCTGATCAATCCAGACCTTAAAAATCAGGGTGATGGATGCTTTTGTCTCCCTTTCTGTTCTGCATCACTGGCAATGCAGGTTTTGCAGACCAAGTTACTGTCTAAGCACTGCCATGCAAGTCCACTGCATCTACTACCTTGCATTGATTTCCCTGAGCAGAAGCTGATGAGAAAAGAAAAGAAAACATGCAGGGAGCTAGCAAGTCTTCACATCTCTGAAAGTGTTAGACTTCAATGATGAGTTACTTCTGCATTTACTGATGGCACCAAAGAAAAGCAAATCTGAAAGCAAATATATTTCTCTTGGGGAAAGGCAATGCATTTTACATATGGGTTTTGCAGGGTAAAACCAAACTCTCAGAGTGACTTTGTAGTCAGCAAAGTGTCTGTAAAAACAGCACCTTCTGAGTCATCAGCTGTGATCCTCACGCACATATCTGCCAACTCCAGCAACAAAACCAGCTTTCGTGCTCTTGGGTGTGTTGGAGCTGCAGATTCAGGCTGGCTCTGTAAGAGGGAGCTCCATCCCCCTCCGGCTCCCGTCTTCCCAGGACACGTTATCCGAAATCCTCCCGCGGAGTCCGATTCCTGGCACGGACGTGGGAACAGGAAGGAGCCTTGCGAGATGTTCAGGTCCCAGCCCACGTCCTGCAAAGAAACACCAGGGCTGCCCAGACAAGGAAGCTGATTTTTCCCACCCCAAAAAAAGCTCCTAGCACAGTACTTTTATTTGAAACTCGCCGTGAATTCAATTTCCTTGCCAAGAGGTGGGGGTAAGAGATGAGAGGATCTGTCATGCTTGGGTGCTCCCCACTACCCCTCTCACTGATTCCTTCATCCTTCTTTATCTCAAAAGGGAAAAAAATGGGAAAGAAACAGGAATTGATTGATAATATAATTAAAAAAAAAAATATTCTCCACACCCTGATTTTCTCTGTTCTATCCCTGACAGGGAGACTCTCCCAAAGGAAAAGCAAAAAGGAGCAAAGTAAAGGAGTGAAAGAACTTGTCCCCAGAAATATTTCTCTAGTTTTCTTCTAAACTTCGGAGACTTCTATGTGAATATTGCAAAATGAGGGTTTGGGTGGAGTTCCCTTCTTTTTAAGAGGTAAGAAATAAAAATACAAGAAGTAAGATTTCTTCCACATTTAATTGTTCCCTGAAAAAATGTGGGGAATTTGAAAGAAAGTAGAAGTTTTACATTAATTTCCAAATTAAAAACGTAGACATATCAACATTTCATTACTTCATCCTTGCTGTGAAACACTGAGGGGAAAATATTGAAAACTGCCACTTCCAAGAAATGATGATCACGATTTTTGTCTGAGATGCTTTTTCCAGAAAAAAAAAAAACAAACCCAAAAAAAGAAAACAAATCTTATCAGTGACATGTTTTGGTCCCCGCTATCCAACAGCCTCTTTATTTTTAACCCCAGAGATTTGTATCTAGGTCAAGTGTATGACCAATCGCCCTCCTCCCAGAGCACAAGATTTAGCCTATCGTTTCTCAGGTTAGAAATGCATTTTGCAAAACTCTCTTTGGGTCAGCGATTAGACTGAGCTCAAGGCCAATTCATATTCCATATGAATCAGTTGGTCCAGTCCTAGCGACAACAGCCAGAATATCAAATATACGACAAAACTGGCCTACTTCATGATATTTAAAACATATGGCACAACAACATACCCCACATTTCCATAGCTTCACGTGTCTGTGTTACTGATACGCCTTGCATTATAATGAAAATATTAGTACACGTTGGATTGCTGTCCCCCTCCCCCTTCCCTCCACATGGAGGGATTTCGTCATATGTCTGCTCCAGTCTGATTTTGTTATTCATCTGTGCTGAGTGCCTGACAGATGTTTGCTTGCAAATTTCTAAATCGGTCTGCACCGGCCTCACTTTGCTCCTGCTGCATTCACTGGACGTTTTACCCCATTGCGTACGGGGAGCAATGCTGTCTGCCCTCTCCTGCCTCCTTCCTGCTGCAGGGAGATAAACCCATACAGCAGCTGTGAGAGACAATGCTGGGAACATGCACTGGGAGAAAAAAACCCATCCCATCTCATTCTTCTATGTTCATGGTCTCCTGCCACACAGCAGAATGAAGATGTTAATGCAGAGAGATGCCCAGGCTGGAAAGCTCCTGCATGAAGCCCACACCTGGTGACCAAGGGCTGGAAGGAAGGGTCTGGGGGCATCAGGATTGATAGGTGGACCTTCAGCATTGACAGACTGAGCACTGACTTGTTGACTGACCCAAAAGTGTCTCTAAGCAAGCCCACTCTACTGTTAGCAGGCTCCCATCATCACAAGAAAGCACAGGAAAGCTGTTTCCTCCAGAGTCACACGCATCTCCTCAATTGCACGTTATGTTTCTATGAACCTTTGCCAGGCAACACCACCTTGCAAAGATTTCAGGTTAAAAACTCCCTCCATCCTTGTCTGTAGAAGTATTTTTGTATGGAGAAAGAAGACTATATTAGAAGAGCAGTCACACTTTGGGGCTTTCAAACTTGTTGTATCAGTGAGGTCAGGCTGAAGATTCATCTTTTGTAATACTTGCAGTAAGCACTGCTGTATATAGCCTTCTGCTTTCCCCCAAATAAAACTTTTCATGCTTGTGAAAACTTCCTTTAGGAAGTTCTCAACTTCCTTGAAAACAAGTTGTTTACTTTCAATCAACAACTTTTTTTTCTACTTGGTTTCTGAACCAGTTTTTTCAGCATATGCGCCCATAAAAAAATCAGGTCCCACTGAAAAAAACCCAGGGAGCAACTCTAATTACAAAATGTCACTGAGCTCTGGTTGCACAACATGCCATGAGACACTGACGTTTCTAGCTTTTAATTTAGGCTTTGCCTCGTAAGCTAGAAGGTATGTGTCCCACCAGTCCCGCCAAAGGTTCAGAAAGTGCTGTTTGTGCTTATGTGGTGTTTAACTGGAGACCTTGGCTCTTTATTAGCCACCCAAATCTCACACTTCCCAAAGTGAGGCTGACCCAGGGCAAATCAAAGTCAATGGAAGTGTTTCCATCACCCTGCCCAAGGCTGCTCTTCTCCCATTTTATTTTTGGTGCAACCAAGCACTCTGTTCTCCTTGGGCTTCTTCCCCTGCTTAGGCCGAGAGAAGGGCTTTCTAATGGAGAATGTAGTTTTACAGAGGTGCGGTCTAAGTAAATGGCTATTCACGTGCCTGCAAGTAGCTTGATGCTTGCAAAGGACTTTGCATGGAAATCAAGTAGCTTTACTGGAATTTATCATAAATGTTCCACCTGCCTCCTGGTGCGAGCCCAGAAAATACTGAAATACTGAAAGTATTTCCCCAGTTTCACTGTGGATCTGTGCTGTCCCCGGGACGTCACTCTTGAGCAGAAGCTCTTTTACATGAGCAGGATGGTAAAGAGACCTTGTAAATGGAGATCCCCCTCCCCAGTCCTTCCAGCAGTTAATGGATCATCTGTTCTCCTGCTTGGATGTGAGAGTGTTTCCACCCAAAATTTGTTGCATCTCCCACTCTAGTCTCTACCGTCCTCCAGAAAATGACTTATCACACTGCTTTACCCTTCCCTTTCAATCAGCTGAGCAATTCTGGGAGCTTTCAATGGCATCCTTATCCCAACCCTGAAATAACTACCTCCCAACGATGGTAGAACTACAGAAGAGCTGCACTAAAATCCCACCAGACACACCTACTCTCAGAGCCTATGGCAATGTCTACAGCTAGGTGCCTCCAGTGCTAATTCTTTCTAAATGAAAGGCTGCCTAGCGGCATACTGAAAATTGAGGCTTTGAAGCTAGCACACAGCTCCCGAACCTATTACTGCTTTTTCAAATATACTCCACTATTTCAAAATTATACAGATGGTTCTGTCACGAGTGCAAAAGCAATGGTTTCAGTATCTTCCCCATATACAAAATGTAAGCCAGCTTATACAAACGATCTTCCAGTTATATTTCCTCCATGTGTTATTTTTATGTATCTTCCAGGGAAATGCAACTGGAGAATTTGAATTTAATAAGTGCGGGATATGGGGCGCTATTAAGTCTTCAAAGCACAATCAAGCAACAGTGGTGGATCAAAGGCCTACGAAAATATTGCAAGAAATTATTGGCCCTTTAGGAGACTGAGACATGACAAATGCCTACTGGATTCGTACTTCAGCCCCCTTGGGAGGGCAGAATTATTAAAGGTCGCTGTAAAGCCTGCTGAGAGCAACATAATGTTTTTTGCTGACTTTGCAAGTTGTGGATCAGACTCCTGGTCACCTGATGGAGTATATAGCGGAACTGACAGTAAACTTTATCTTTGCCAAAAGCGCAAAAGAGACGGAAATGAAACATCACAGTAGTATTGATGCCAGAAAAAAAAAAAAAATTGCAAAGCTCAACTGATAATGAAAAAGCTGGAGGAGGTTCAGGCTGAGGACAGGTACGCTTTATAACTCTCCTCCTTCAACAATTAAATGCAAGTTAAAAGACCTCTTGAGCTAAAGTACACAAAAATGCAATACTTTGCAATCCACTACAGGTTGTGGTGCTCATCCTCCTAGCAGAGAGCTACTATTATTGTTTTAATTCAAGGATTGGATAACATGGAAGCTAGACCACATCCCTAGGCTGCAGCTGCTGCCCATGTCACCTCCTGAACTCAGGTGCTCCTGGAGAAGATTTGAGCACATGCATCACCCCTTTTAACTTCAGTGCAATGACTTATATGCTTGAAGTTGACCATATAGGATGTTGTTCTCTCCCACAGAGACCAAAATGTGCCCCACTATGAAGAGTGCAGTAGTGCATCCAGCCCTTTAGTGTACCTTATAGCTTCACCAAAAGGAATATTTCTCAAACCCAGTTTGAGATGTGTAGTTACATCTGTGATGCTGAAAGGTAGGATGTGGGCAGCTGGGACAGATGAATTAGAGCCCAGCTTCTTGTAATACTGCTGGAGCACTGCTTCCCACCATCCAATCCCGACACAGCAAGGCTCGGGATAATATTGAGCAAGTCACCCTTGCCCAGAGAAGAACACCAGGGATGCATAGAGCAATGTATCAATGGATGGGGGGGAGCACACCCTGACTCCTGGGTGGAGCAGACTTGGGAGGTTAAAATACCCAAACATGCATCTTCCCTGAC
>NW_008824414.1:1411541-1414450 GCF_000699105.1 Pygoscelis adeliae | reverse complement strand
GTGTAGCTGTTTCCCTGATAATTTCATTTCCAGTGCTTCAGCTACTACACACACGTTCCTTTACGCCAGCTTTGGTGTCTATACAGTGATGTATTTACAACCAGACCTACATCAAGAAGACTTGTGGTTCATGGTGTCCCAACAGACAACATGGTTGTTACCCTTGAGAAAACAACCAGTTCACTTAATATTTCTGGAACAACAGTCCAAAACCAGTGATAGTAATTTATGACTTCTTACGGTTGCTTCTTTTAAATTCTACCAACCTTAACTTTTGAGAATTTGTTTGTTTGGGATGGGGTTTTTTCACCTAATTGTTTTTGAAATAAATGATGGGCCTTTCCTGTTTTTTCTCCCCAGATCTCACTAGGAATGTCAAGCCTGGTTTCCCTGGATTTGCTGAGGGTCCCAGAAGTGGAACCCAATCTTTCGGGATCCAGTTGAGTCTTTAACAATGCTATCTTTTTCTCCTCAAAGTTTATTCTGGTACTTGAGTTAAACAGGTGTTGGTAAAAACAAAGGAAAAAACCAGAAGTTTTAATCAGTCTGAGAAAAATAATTTCCTCTCTCAGCTGAGCAGGTTTGACTGACTCTCCCTTCTGATGTTTTAAGTGTAGCTACTCAGCAATATTTTTTTTTTAAATGGAAGATTTCAACCTTTCAGCATCAAATTAGATATCAAAGTGAAACCAAATCAGCTGATAACCAAGCAATTTGATCAGGAGGTACCAGCCCATTGCTGCAGTGAAACTGAAAGTGAGGCACTGGCTTTCTGTGTCCTCTCCACTTGTGGCCAGGCAACCCGGGACATGGCAGGCTGCCATGCTCTATCAGGGATGTCCAGAGCAGGGGCAACAGGCAACTAAAGTAGCTGGACACACAAGTAAACTTAAACTGCAACACATGGAGGTAAAGCTGTCAGGGTTAGGATGCCTGGTTTTCCAAAATAAATCATATTTTCCTAGGAATATTGGCATGTTTCACAAAACGTTGTTCTAGTTAGAAAACAAACATTTTTCCCTCAGTAACTAATTCTGACAGGTTTTTCTTTATCTACTTGGCAAAAAGTTCACCAGTCACCCAGGAGTTCTCCAAGGCAATACCCCTTCCCTCTTCTAGGCCATTTAAATATATAAAAGCAAGACACAAAGGACCTAAACCAGCTCACTTTACTTCTTGGTTGATATTCAAGGGATCCTCACCAGGTTCTACCCCCTGCGAAGACACTAAACCACTGAAGACGTTAAACAGCATCATCAACCTCCACAGAGTATGAGCCACAGATCTCCTGGGGCTATGGGTTAGTCCCATATTCTTCAAACAAAAAGCAATAAGCAGGCTGAGGGCTGGGATGCCGTATTTTGTCTTGCTGTTGTGGGAATGTCAGTAATGTCTAAAGGCACACAGACAGCATGGAGAAGCACTGCTGGGAAAGAACTTAATAAAAAGTTAAAATGTGGTTAAAAAAGATGGATAAGAAAGGAAGAGTGGCTGCGATTTTTGAAATGTTTCCAAGAAAAGGAAAACAAATGATAGGCATTTTTTTTCCCGTCAAAGTATGGAAGAACAGCTGTAATTTGGCTCATAACTGGCTCCATAGCCTTTGAAGCAGAAGGTGTAGCTCCCTGTTTTAAGTAGATGAATATTAGGGGAGGTTTAGCCCAATTGCTTGAGTTGGCCCAATGGTGACAATGACCCAACCAGCAGAGCTCTTCCTTTCTGGTACAGGAAACCAAGGTCCCATCTCTAGGATCCCCCTACCAGGCTGATGGGGAGTGGGAACACTTCAAAGGCAGGACTTTTCACTGCTGGGAACTATCATGAATGAATGACCTGTCACTCAGCAGCAACCCATCCAGCCCATCAACAAGTGCTGCTAATGAGCTGTCCAGTCTCCCTGAACCAGAAGGCATATGCAACATGATACATGGCCTCAACTATGGCCTAAACCCTGGAAGAAATGATTGGAGAATTATAGTGCTGTGGGATGAGAAATGAGGGCAGATGTTGCCCATTATTATCTGGGCAAAGGAAGGCTCCAGGGTTTGCAAACTATCAGTAGCTCAGGTATCAGCCAAAGCCAAGATAAAGTTCAGAGCTGGCCAAAAAGACTACAAATAGTTTATTTTAACTGACCCTATCCTCTTCTTGAAAATTCAGTCTTTTCTCACTTCACAAACATTAAAAAGTTTCCCCTTGTTTTGCCCTGGCATTCAAAATTGTGATTTTTCCAAATTCTGACAATTTCAAAAACCCCAGTGGGCTCCAGCACAGCTGTTCCTGGGGCTGTGCTCGGGCCACCAGCACATGCACCCAGTTCCTAGGAGGGGTTTGCCTTCCCCGGCAGAGCTATCTTATAGCTGTCTGTGTCCAACTTCATTATTTTGTCTTCCTCTCTACCCAACATCTGAACAGCAAGATGCTGTACCTCGGTGGTTAAATTCTAGAGGTAACCCCAACAGTTAAAACTTAGTTGGCTAAGGTTCAGGGCAATGAATCCCTCCTTGCTGTGTGCATATCTATCAAGCGATACACCCAGCCAAACAAAGCTACTTCTGGATCTGCCTTTGCACTCATCATGCTATTTTTCAGGTTGCGTCTGTACAGTTAGGAGGCATTTCTCTGGTTGGCAACAAGAAGACATCTCACCAGTGCCACGCGTCCACCTAACAGCCTTCAAAGTTATTTAATTTGGGGGAAACAGGGAAAGCTGATTGGTAACATGCTTTGAAAAAGATTATGTGGACCCACAGGGAAAACCATTTATTTCAATAGCAGTATAATTGCCCAGGGCTTTGCTTTCCGGTACCTTGTTGCTATCTTTTCACCTGACAAAACAGTTAACTACAAGGCTGATTTAACTCTCTAGGGTCCTGGCTAATCCTCAAAAATAATGAAATGCAGGAATG
>NW_008824414.1:1362063-1411522 GCF_000699105.1 Pygoscelis adeliae | reverse complement strand
AGTATTTTGGACTGTTTCTTGGTGGGCTTTCCAGCCATGTGAATTCAGAGTAACTGTGGGCTTCAAGATATGTAAAAAGAGTAATTGCACCACAGACCACTGTGCTCAAGAAAACACCACTACAGTCAGTGGTTGGATCCAAAACAGGAGATGGACAAAGCAGCATGGTGTTTGCAAAGGCAATCTGTGCCCAGCAGGAACAGTTTTCACCCTGGGATCCTGCTGACCACTTCAGAAGGGGCTGTGGAAGGAAGCTAAGACAAGTGAGTTATAAGCCTTAAATCTGCTTTATGGGATCAGTGCCTTCCCTTACATTATTCCTGGGGCTTCGCAGATTAAAGACAACGGCGAAGCACTGACCTGAGGCCATCATATTCTGCAGACCTGTTTTGTAATCCACAGGGAGAAGATCCACTGTGAGGACCCAGAAAGGACAGTCCCTCCCTCCATGGCAGGCTAGGGAGATGAGGTCTGTCTCACTAGCATCAGCCTGGCATCTGGTCCTGCCCAGACCACAGACTGCGCTTCCACTGCTGAAGTCAACCAAAGTTTCATCTTAGGAACAAGCCCTGGCTCCTCAGTGGAAGAAGTCCTCCATCTTCTGGAGACAGAGAAGCTGTCAAGCAATGCTAAAAACTGGAAGCCAAACCTGATGTTGTTTTGAATATACCTGCCTTGGAGTGTGAGTTGCTGTCCAAAAACTGAACAGAAGCCTGACCCTTCCCAACAGTGCCCAAATGCTTTTGGAAAAGCCAGCCTGGTTTTGGATTCTCCTTGAAGTTGGTGGGAAGCCCTTCCTCCCCAGCTTAATGTGGCTGGAGATGGAGGAGGAAAAGGCAAGGAGAACAAAATACTTCACATGCTTTGATTTTCCCGCTCATGAAACAACATTTTCATTTTTCCAAGCCCAGGTTTTAAGCTACAGTTACTACTGCTGCAGCCGCAATTAATATTTCACCTTCCAAAAAAAGGAAAAAAAATCTGTCTTCCCTGTGGATTCCCAGGGAGACATTCCGCTCCAATCTGCAATTAGTGGTGGCCTCGGGTAAATGATCTAAAATAGAAATGTTATTTTTGGAATCATGATTGCTACTACGTTTTACTCCTTCAAATGCTAGTTGTTCTTTTTGCTTTGCGCTATCATTAAAAATAGAATCCACAATTGCAATGCCACTGCCTTTTGGTTTCTTCCTGCAGCAGGATGCATGCTATCTTCCCAACGTTACTGACATGAGAAATTACATGGATTTCTAATCTTGCCAGCAATCACTGATCAGACCTGAAACACTACACCTGGTGTCCGAAGCAGAACCGTGTCTGGTCTACATTATGCTTGTTCTACTGACAACTGAGCTTGGACGACCAGGAGATGTGAACTGGTCCTCCAACAGCTTAATGCTTGAGACCCCAATCCAAAACCTGTTGAAGCCAATGAAAATCTCTTTTCTTGTTTCAGAGTGGGATCAGATCAGAAATTCAGGCCTGTATTTAGCATTTATATAACTTTAAACACCTGCCTACATCCCACAGATGTTAGTGGGACTCAGATGCACCTCTCTTCTCCAAGGCATGTTCCAGTGCTTTGCAGAATCCGGGCCTCGGGTAGAAAAGCTGTGAATTACAGTGCATTTTAACAATCCAACTCCCCATAGTATTTTTTGAAAACTAATTATGATTTGCATTTGTGATTATTACACTGTAGATAGTTTGTCCTGATGTTATACACAGCAAATAAAGCAAGCTCTGGAAAAATGGCTCTTTCAATTCACACCTTGCATGGTCAAAGCTTGGCTGGAGCTGCCAGCTTCATAAAGGAGATGGACAAATGGCCTGTGGGGCTTTCTCAGGAGAAAGATATTTTCCCAGTGGACGTCTCTAAGTCCTTCCCTTCTCTTTTTTCTGTCATTCTTCTGTTAAGTCTTCCCTAAAAAGGTCCATATTTCCCACATCCTCAAGCACAAAATTGAGGAAGCCAGCTGGAGTCATTGAACCATGCATGGGGAGAAGCTGCCATCTTGCTCTCCATGGGACAGGCATCGGCACACCCAGCTGCCCCAGCAATGCCTTTGCAAATCAAAAGTATGCCTTGACCTTGACTGCATTTATTGGCAGGATTAGCAAACAATAGGACTCACTGTCCCCTGGTCAGCCTCTCTTTCACTTGTGTCTGCTGCTCTAAGGGTTTATAACTGAGGAAGCAGAAAGAAAGAGCGGGCACATCAGCTGGTAACAGTTCAGAAACAGATGTACATTCCTGCAGAAAACTCCGACGTTAGCATATCCAATTACTTTGAAACTGTGCTCTGCTCCAACTGTCTTATCCCTAAAGCCTCGCTCTCCTTACCTCCTGCCTCTTATCTGCGCTGCTCACTTGCTGCTCCTTTGCATTTGATTATAAACTTGTCACTGCAGGGTGAATGCTTTGGGAAACATCCGTCTGCCATGTCTGGCCACTGCTGCGGTGCAGCACAAGGAATAAGGAAACAAAGCCCACAAAGCAGAAGTGCAAGGTGAAACGTGACTGCCTTTGCAAAGACAGCATGTGGAAGATGCACACACTAGTGCATCCCCTAAGTCACACCAAAGGTAGGTAAGGGGAAAAAACAATCACCTTGACAACACCTGGCTACAGTAGAGGCCATTCAATGATGGATGCAATTTGCAACAGGGTAATTTCTGAAAGAAGAGGTGATGCTTTTTTCTATAGCAGCAGGTAGTGAGGAGGAGGACAGCAGTAAGTACAGCAGCATCTTTCTCCTTTCAGTTTGCTCAAAAAATTTCTGTCCCTGGCAGCTCCCCCAACAGAGAGGAGCTGGAAGAGCAGTCTGAGCATGTTGAAATGCTATCGCCTTTACTGCCAGGGCACCCAACCTTTCCCCGCTTCCTACTGCGGGCAGAGGGAAGGGTGGCAGGAGGCAGAAATCCAAACACTCTCCTCTGCAAAGCAGAGGGGCTGAAGGGTGATTTGCTGGCCAAGCCCTGCCAGGGGGACACATGGACCACAGGCTTCCTATGGAGAATAAACACTGCCCCCAAAGCTTAGTCTGTATTCATTGTTTTCCTTGAATTTAGAAATTTTAGGAGCCTGGTAATAGCAGTGGAGCAGCAGCAGCAGCATAGTAGATGTCACATTTAAACAGGGCATTAAACTTTCACCACAACTATTTTTTATATCACAGTTTTTATTTCATAACCTCTTTCCCACCCTGCTGTGGTAGCAGGAAGGATGCATCCACCTCATCCCCCTTGGCCAGCTGTACCTTTGTATGACGTGGCACCCCCACAAACCTCTCAAACTCCCTCTTCCTTCAGGAGAGCCAGATCACATTTCACCCAGGTCTGCGCACACGTAGACCGTGCCTTTGGTCTGCTCCAAGGGAAGATATCTGCAGTATTGTCAACACTGTACTTAGCTCTGGCACTAAGTACTGCTAGGGGACTCAGTGGCCGTAAAGAGTACACGCATACACAGCAGCTCTGAAGCGATGCTTGTTGAAGCCGGGCTTATAGACTTCATAATTATGACACAGCCGTGTTTCACCATAAATTTCTCCTAATGAAGCCTGCCTGATAGTAAAAAGCTTTGCATATTTAGAGGTTATGCACAGCAACAGCCCCCTTAGGGAGAAATCCTGCCTCGCTTTGTCGTGCAAACACTACTTCAGGCTTGTTCGCAGAAGCCAGGCAGGAGTCTGGGGCTGTTCATTTATTTATTTAATATAGCCATGGTGTGTGGAGGAGCGAGGGGCTGCTCTGCTGCGGGAGCCTGCTGCTGCTCTGTGCCGTACAGCCTGGAGAGGCACAGCAGAGAGCATGAGGAGCAGCAGCTGCTCGGCTAGACCAGGACTACGCCACGCAGCCGCATCCTTTTGCCACTGTGGCTCCAGCATGATGCCCAGGAGCTGCATGTCTCCTGCAGTGCTTGTATGGGATGGGCCCGGTGGTTACTGCAAAGGCAAAAAGCCTGTGCCAGCTAAGAATTGGGCATTTTGAGATACATCCACACAGTCTGCCCCCAAAACCCCTCTGTCCCAAACCCCTGGAAGGATCAAGTCCCACCCCATGGAAACACCTCACTCCCCAGGATATCAAGTCCTGCCTTCGGTGGTCATGGCAGGGCAAAAGGAAGATGCCAAATATGTATTAACACACATGTCAGCAGGGCAGGGGGAGAGGTGAGGCAGCAATAAGCAGCTCTGTTCACTCTCGCAAGCTCAGGTCTGCTTCCCTTGCTCCTGGTGGTCTCAAACACAGACCAAAATGCAGCCCTGCTCCCTCCCCAAGCAGCCTTTTGCAGGCACCTATAGCACCTTTGGGCAGCGCACACCGGGTGCTCAGCCCTGCAGCCCAACTGCCCTCCCATGCTCCATGCATCCGTGCAAATCCACAACGGCTTACCACCGTAAATGCATTGCGAGCACATGGAGGAGCCAGTGCTGTTAGCAGGGAACCTGTATGCTGGGAAAACCATGTTTTTTGCAGCCGGAAAGCAGAAGTGCCCCTCCAGTCTTCAGTGATTGTTTCTCTTAGTACTTGGAAATACAAATCAAATACCCCTTACAAGGGGTGTTTTGCCCTCCGAGGCACAGTTTCACATTGGCACCACTATCAACACCAGTTTATTTCACTTAGGGGACAGGCAAGGGGCCGTCACTCAGGTTTCCCCAATATAAATGTCATTTGCCCTAACCCAGCCGGGTGTGGTATCTACCTTCGGGTCTGTGGGGCTGGCAGACACCATCCCAGCCCCCTGTACTCATGGACCTCCAGGTTGCAGATGCAGAGCAGTTGTCAATCCTCGGCCCCAGCCGCCAGCCCTGAGCCCTTCTGGAAACCTGGCTTTGGGGTGTGAGTGGCAGAGGCACCCGTCCTATCCGACTCGCCAGGGTCTTAAATTGGATTAAAAATCTATTTGCAGAACTGCCTTGCTTTCCGACTTCTGTGCTGCACCTGAAAACCTTTCCTTTTGAAAGCAAACACAGGCTCTCCCCAGGGGCTGCCTGGGGAAGTCTTTCCACTATAAACATTACCTACCAGTAGTGGAGTCAGCCCCAGGCAAGCCAAAATTCCTTCTCCTACCAAGGAACACTTTCCAATCAAACCAGACATTATTTTTTCCATTAGTGAGTGTTGATACCTACTGGAAAACTTTGCAAAGAAATCCACTCCAATTCTTCTGATACAACATCTACATTTTAGGAGGTTTTTTTGTCTTGTTTTTATTATTATTGTTTTATTTCATTTTCCTGCTCTGTATTGAAAACATGATCTTTGCTGCTCAGGAATGCATCTGTTCCCGCAATTTAGGCTGTAACTGAAATCAGAGGTCCAAATCTGATTTTGTTCTGCCTTAGCTCCACGGAAGCAAGCAGAGTTTTCCTCTCCATCACACCAGGGAAAATGTGGGAAAAATAGATCCATCCTCTTCTGTTTGATACATCAGAAACCCTGGAGCTGCTACCACAGTTTTTATGCACTGGGATACCACTATTTCAACAGCAGGAAATTCTGGAGGAAAAGATGTCCTCCTACCTACCTCAGCTGCTGCTTCCCCAAAAAGTATTATTTAGTATTTAACAGGGGGGGGGAAAAGCAGGGAGAAAAATGGCATGCAGATGGGCTGCATGGCCAGCATCGCCTCTCTGGGGTACTCTCCATGGGGTTTTCTACAAACTATTAGCTGCTTTCCAGATGACCCATATTTTGGGCTCCACTGGGTTAGTCCAGGAGGGTTTTTGCATGCCCCCCACAAGTAGGGGGCTTGAAGGGGCTTCCCCCGGCTGCCCCCAAACCTCTACCCTTCCTGCAGCTCAGCGTGCCCCAGGGGACTTCTGCCCCAAGGTCACCCCATGGGACCGGGAGGCAGGTCTGCAGGGCTAGCAGTGGGGGGAGCAGAGTGCTGTAAGGGGCAGCTCGCAAAGAGGGCAGCAGGGGGTTTGCAACACCCCCAAGCACCAGGGAGTGCAAAATAAGGCACCATTTTGCAAAAATGTGGCACCTTCTCAAGCGTGCAAGGGCTCACACACCCTGCACCCTGTTTTGGGTAAGGTACCACTGCAGCCTAGCCATGGAGCTGGGAGCGGGACCCTCAGCAGCATGGGCTGGGAGGCAGCCTGCAAAGCACTCAGCAAGCAGTCCCGCACCCCAAAAAACCCTGTCAGGGAGGTTACCCTGGAGGGGTGCTGCAAATTCAGCATCTATGGTGGTGGTGGTGACAGGGGGATGGTCGCCAGCTATCTTTTATTCGAGGTGCATTCCCAAGATTTTAGTTAAGTGTAACATAAAACTGTGAAAGTTTAGCAGGGGAAAAGCTTTCCTCCCACTGACCTGGCTGGCCAATCAGAAGGGAGCCCCGCACCTCCCTCACTTCTGACAACTATTTAGCAACTGAGCTCAGCTAAAGTTTCCAAAAAGTTAGAATAACTTCCTCTCTCCAAGACCTCAATTTTTTGCACAACCCCGGTCCTTGAAATAAGAGCCCTTCAAGCAACCTGGAAAACGTTTGGTCAGCAAAAAAAAAAAAAAAAAAAAAGCCCTCCTGTTTTTCCAAAGGATCTGTCTCAGGAATTTAAAGCACATTTAAGACACACACACGCTCACATAACATAAGGAGGGGGGGAAAGTCTCTTCCCCTCCCCTTCTTGCAGAAAGCATGGAAGAAAGCTCCAGTTCTCCTGTTTCCCCTGTGGATAGCTTGGGGACCAGTGAAGAGGAGCTGGAAAGGCAGCCAAAGAGATTTGGCAGGAAGAGAAGATACAGTAAGAAGTCCAGCGAAGATGGCAGCCCTAACCCAGGGAAGAGGGGGAAAAAGTCCAGTCCCAGCTCCCAATCTTATGAAGAACTGCAGAGCCAGAGGATCCTGGCCAATGTCAGAGAGAGGCAGAGGACTCAGTCGCTCAATGAAGCTTTTGCTGCCTTGAGGAAAATCATCCCCACTTTGCCCTCTGACAAACTCAGTAAAATCCAGACCCTCAAGCTGGCGGCGCGGTATATAGACTTCCTCTACCAGGTGCTACAGAGCGACGAGATGGACAGTAAGATGACGAGCTGCAGTTACGTGGCTCACGAGAGGCTGAGTTATGCCTTCTCCGTATGGAGGATGGAGGGAGCGTGGTCCATGTCAGCCTCCCACTAGCCACCGCCCGGGCCAGGCGAGCCCAGCTGCCGAAGGGGTAGGTACCGATTTCTCTTCTCCTGGATGATGCTCTGTGTCCATCTGGCTGCAGGATGGGGCTCCCGTGGCTCCCTTCACCAGCCTGGCTTTGCCACGGGGCTTGGTCCTGCCCAGGGAGAGGTGGCATGGCTTGGTGGGGCACAGGGATGCTGCTGGGTGAGGGGTTTGAAGCCACCAACCCGGAGGTGAGACGGGCAGCATAGATGTGTCCGGCTCCCTCCCGCTCTCCCACGACTGCAAAAATTCAAAAAAAAAGAAAATTCCAGGCAGGCAAAAATGAGATATGCCCCATTTTTGAAACAAAATCAGCATGTTTCTGCTCTGCAGGGATGGGGGAGCTGAGAGGGGACTGGCGTTGAGAGCTGGCTGTTGAGGGACAGGGAGGAAACCATCGCTGCATGAGATTTGCCAGAAAGCGCTGCTTCGGGGAAGGGTTTTAAGAGAGGAAAAGGCGATCAGTACAACAGGCTGACAAGGGGATCCGAAACAGCTGCCGCCCCACTCCACAGGCGCCTGCGCCCAAAAAACGCAGTGCCAAGCCGGTGGTCCCAGGGCAGCCGCAGCCTAGCGGGATCCTCTCCTGGCCAGGGGGACCGGGGGGTCTGCAGGATCCAAGCGGGGTTTGGCAACGAGTTTGCCCCAGGTTGTGTTTCTCTTAAAAGAAACAAGCAGCAGATGTCGGCTGCAACCCTGGGCTGTGCCCCTTCCCCCTCACACAATAAAAAGCAAACAAAGATAGAATAAACTTTGCCAAATTTTCGTATTTGTTTGGTTCCCTTCCCCAAAGTGCCAGTAAAGCAAAGGTTGGTGTTAGATGTAGTTTCTTATTTACTCTCATCACTAACCCTTCCTCATCATTTTCCATTAGCAGAAAACTACTTCCTCTTAAGTTGCCTTTGTAATATTTGGGGAGGGAGGAATAAACAGTAAGAAAGGAGAAAGAAAAGGCCCTTAATAACACCTTCATCTCGAGCTAATTAAGCAGAGCAGCTCTGCGTTTTGTCAGCCGGAGTTTGCATACGGCCGGTCACTCTCTGGGGCTCGGTACATAAAGCAGAGCCCACGAACCCATTTCGCTCAGCAAACATTCAAAAGGGAAATTTGCGCCCCCCCCACTTGTAACGTCGCACATGATGTAAAATGAAATAATTTCATCATGCAGAGAATCAGCTCCTTAAAGATTAAAAGAAAATTTATCCCAGCCCATTGGCTAGGCTTTTTTAAAGAGGCAAATCCATCTTTGTTTTAGCAGCAATAAATGGCTCATTTAAAAAACCCTTGATGCAACTACAGCACTTTGTTTGAAAAAGCCAAAAAGTGTTCAAGCAGGGCTTACTAATGGTGTAAAATGCAGACTTAAAACTATTTTAGAAACCACTTCAAGTAAAAGTTTTACTCGTGTCCTGAAATGGTTTGCATTTTGGTGCTGCAATTAGGGTTTCCACATGCTCTTCTAGGGAGCCCCCAAAATGTTAGGCTGTTCAAAAATTGGTTACTCTATCCATTGCACAAGCTGCCTGTTGTTTAGTTTTGTTTAAATAGGTAACATTGCTGTCGTGGGTTTTATGGCTATTGCTGGTTTTACTATTTTTTGCATGCTGTGCCCTAATTTCAACTGCAAAAAGCCAAAGTCAAATCACTTTTTAAAAGGATAAACCCTCCGTTTATAAAACAGAGTGCCTTTTCCCATGCTAATCTGGCTAAAAAAGCTGCAGCAAATAGATTAAAAAAACCCACATGCAAAAATCCAGGCTTCTTGTCAAAAACAGATGTAAAATGTCTCAAACACATATTTCTTCAGCAGTTTAGATTGGCTGAATAGTAAAGTGCTGGGATGGAACAATGCATTTATTCTGTTGTTTCCCAAATGATGTGCTGCCATTAGCCAATGATGTTTTTAAAACTGTTATCTAATATACAACCATTCCTCTCTATCACACAGTACTTCAGCAACAAAACCTGCTTTTTTTAAACCATATTTAAAAATTGCTCTCGGTTGAATTATTGTTAACATTGCTCTGACGAGGCGGATTTTATATGTAGATGCTCAGATTGTCCCTACCTAAAAGAAATTGTGAGCAACATTTTGGATTGTGTGAAAAACCATGATGCAGAGCCAAACCCCAATGCATTTTCAGGTGGCTTCAGAGTGAATCAGTATTTGGCATCTTTGCCATAACCCAACTTCCAGCCCAGTGGCTAGAGGTGGCTTTTTGCTCTGCGTATGTGTCCCCTATAGAGGAAGGTCGCCTGTTCCCCGAGCCCCCGGACTTTCCCCCCTTGCCTCTCCTTTTTGTGCCTGTGTGTGCATGCACACGCGTGCGGTTGAACTGTTGAAAATGTTGTTGACAAATGGCCTGGTGTGGTGCGGTGTCAAATTCTATCGTTTATGGTGACAAAAATTACATCTGCCAGCAAAAAAAAATAAATGACAAGATCCCTTTAAATGACAAGAAACCCTTTAAAATGGGCAAACTTAGCTGGGTGGCGTGTCACAGACTTGTGCCTGGGTCTGTCCCAGCCAGAGGAGTTTTTATGCATAACAGGGGAGCAGCCTTTGCAGTCTTGATGGCAAAAAAACCCCCTTAAGAAATAGCTATCTGAATTTGGGGTAGGCTCCTGCCTTTCTTAGGGAGTAGCAAGCTCTGCAAATGTTGGGTGAGCATGAAGGGGTGAGCTCTATTTGGGCTGGATTGCCACAGCCATCCTCCCTTTTCCCTGGGTTTTGGGTAGATATAGGCAAGGAAAGGTTTCTCCTTGGAAGAATGGTCATTCCCCTTCAGCTGCAAAAAAATCAGAGGAGCTTTTTGATTAGAAAATCAGAGCCTTGGGAACTGGTAGAATGCCACCTGGCCTTTGCAAACGCCAGCAGGTCACTGCTGCTCGTTCCTCTGGCCACGAGAGGTTTTCCTGTTCTGCTCCGTGTAATTACAGACAACTTACTCCAGTAGTTTCAAGAGAAGCAGGCACAGCTTTGCACTTCAATTAGCGCAATAGGATGTTTCAACAGACATGCTAAGCTGAGCCTTCCTCCCCCAAATCTCCCCATCCTCATTGCCAGCACCTGTGCCCTTTCTCTTACAGCCACCTTTCTCTTTTTCCTTCAACATGTTCAAGATGCTCTTCAAACTGCAAAAAAATCAGGAGAAAGAAAATATTTTCTGTTATTCCATTTAGTAGGAAAAATACTGTCCAACCGGTATGTCAGGAGCATCAATAAAGTTTAAAGGACGATGTAGCCCTAACCCATAGCCCTAACCCTTATCCCGGTAAGACCAGTCTGCCAGCAAACCACTTCTTCCCAGTCACTGCAGTAGGGCTTGGGATGAGCCCTTTGCCTCCCCTGGGCAGCACTGGCACTAACAACACCTTTCCCGTCTTTTTTGTGCTGGGGAAGCTGCATGCAACGTGTGTGTGATACGCAGCCCTCTTACCATTGCCCCTTCAAGACTTCCAGGACTGTTTCCAGTATAAAATGCTAGCATCCTATTTCATTTTGTCCTTAAAGAAGCAAACAGATGTTATCTCTGCTGGCCCTGGGAACAACCTAATTCTATAGTTTATGAGAGCAGTACAGTTAACTGGGGGTGTTGTGACACTGGAACTAAGCCCTTTTTGTCCCAAAAGCCCTATTTTTTTAATACGCATCCTTAGAAAAATGTAAATATGTTTCCTTGACAGGAAGGATTGTAAAGTTTGGTATTTACATTAATAGGCTTGTAGCAGGGGGTTTTCATCTTAGTGCATTTAAAAGCCCAGCAAAATGCATTTTGGATCTTCTGTTTACGTTCGTGTCTTTTCTTGGGAAAGAATAAATCTGTTACACAGCAGACACCAAATACTCTGCCGTCAGCCAGAAAACACTCAGGCTCAGAGGCCTTTGAAAGAGAGGGTGCAAGGAAAATGCTCCAGAGAAGGAGACATGCAGAAGACAAATCTGCCATGGGCTAGATGGATATAAACTTATTACCAATCATAGAGAATTAGACACAAACATGGTGAAAGGAAAATGTTGGATCAAAACCGAAGGACCGCTTAGGAGAGCAGCAAAAGCATGTTATTACTTAATCCGCCGGAGCCAGGGCTGCGGTAAAAGTCCTATCGGGAGAGATGTGCATTGAAGGGTCATTAAGGGAACAGTCAAGGCATACATTTCAGTTAAGTAGGCCTAATTTGTCTCCAAATTAGTCATCCTCACACCAGTCATCTGTGCAGAGTAGCTCTAATTTTAAGATCATACAAAGTATGCTCATTAAAACAAAGGGGAAGATTGCAACGCTTCTCTTTTGCAACCTCCCTTCACATTCCTTCCTTCAGTGCTTTTTGGGGCATATTTCATAGCCTTATAGGTAGCGGTGATAAATTAGCCTTGGAGATCACAGAAGCCTCTTACAGAGCCGGGACAGATCTTGTAACCACCACTGAAATCTCTTTTGGGGACATTTCTTGTCACTTTTCCCCCCGAGCAATGTAATTATTTTTATAGCTGTAGCTCTGAGAATCATTTCCATGTGGTTCAGCAAGACTTTGAAGTCTCCAAGTCTGAAATCTCCAGAATTTATGTCTTGCCGTAGAGCCGTAGGAATAGTTTGATGAGGCCATGAACATGTAAGGGAACGCCACCACAACCCTGAGCACAAAGCGAGCTCGACATGTAATCAGGGTATTACAGCTGCTGGTCAGGGAAAGCACACATTTCGGGTAGCTTCCCCCCGCACCCCCAGGCTTCGCAGAAGATTAGGAAGGGGAAAAAGCTGATTAAAATAAAGTGTTGTGCCATGAAAAATGTGCTGGGCCAGATCCTCAGCTGGCTCCGAGCAACCTTGCTGCTCCTTGTTAGCTGACGATCCCATCAGACATCTCAGTGGGTTGCTCTAAGTGACTTGGAGAGTACTATACACCATTGCTTATTATTTACTTAGGCAAATTTGGACGTGAGGAAAAACAAGAAGTCCTCCAGCTGGATACTAGCAGCCTCATGCTAATTAATGATTAGTTCTCAAGAATTAAAACAGTAGAAATATTTGCCAGGGAAAAAACTCTAGGCACCCCAGCATTTAATTAGATTTGTAGTTGTAGAAGATGACCACTCAGCAACAACTAATCAGACACAAATAACAAATTAACTCAGCCAGTCAATAAATCAAAGCAAAGCAGCCCTTACCCTCATACCCATCTCTTTAACCACTTCCATGCCAGACCCAGCCGACAGCAGCCAGTCCACCCAGCCCATGCCGGGGCACAGCAACTGTGCCATTGGGGCCAGCTTTTGCAATGCCTTTGTCCTTCTCCTGGCAAGGGGAGCCAGTTAAGCAGCAGAGAAGCTCTTCTCCAGCAAGCACCCCCTCAGCTGGGCTCTTTGTTAGGCTCTGCTCTACCTCCCTGGCACTGCTGGTGCTTATATTTTCTCTGCGTACATGTGGACAGACGTGCAAGGTGGGGATCAGGGCTCTGGTAGCTCTTTGGGATGTGCTTCTCCTGCATTAAAGCAGGGCTTTCTTTGGGGGGTTGACTGGTAAAATAGAGGATCTCCCTTTGAACTTTTTCCATGATCTGTCACCCTTAGAGTCTGAGGCTTTTGGCGTTTAGCAGTATGGAGGGTTTTCCCTTGGGAAGGGAAAAAAAAATATATCAGCTTTTCTCCTCCAAAAATTAACTGTCACATCACGGGAAGCAGCATCAGGATCCTGGAGACAGGAGGACCTTGCTGGAGGAGGGTGCAAATGGGACAGGGAGGCTTTTGGTACCACTCCCGTAAAAATGTTAAATAAGCAACAACAACTGTTAAGCCCTGTTGCTAACAGAGGGTTTCAAAGAGGCCATTAGATCCCCGATCTCTACAGACGGTCCTCTCCGAGGTCTGAGCCTTTTGGGTGGAAAGGGCATTTTGATCTAATCCTCCAAACTGAACCCAGGAAAGGCAGCACGGACGTTTTCCCAAACCAGCAGCCAGTGGGTGTTTGTCAGTGCACAGGCTTTCATCCTGCCTGCAGGCAGGGCTGCCTGTGCCTCCGCTGGGCTGGGGTCTCCCTGGGAAGGGGGCAGCCAGGCACCCCCAGACCTCTCCCAGGGGCTTCATTTGTGAGCCTTCATGTGATTTGGGAGGTTGTTTTTTTTTTTTGGCTTCTGAGTTTCAGCAAGGGATGGGTGTTAGGCAGACCCAGTCTTGCACAGCTTGCAAAAGCGATCAGACATCAAAAAGAAAATAACCGTTGTGCCCTGCACTGTACAGTGAGCTGGAAGTGAGCTACAGTCCCTCCTCTTCCTCCCGTCTTCTCCTCTCCATCTTTTAACCACAGCTTGGAAAACAGAAAAAGGGGGGGGGGGGAGAAGAGACAGATGTCTACTGGTTCAGCTTGATATATATTTACTGGAAGAGGTCCAGTAAGCCTGTACTAGCTTTAATGGAATTCCCAATAAGATAGTTTTGCCTTGTTAACTGCCACCCCCAAGAAGAAGCTTTACCATTTCCTTAAGAGATATTAGACCTGCCAAACGCACACTTTAAAATGTATGAATTAGGTTTCAGATTGATTTAGCCACCAAAAATCCTCATGCAGTAATTTATGTGATTATGCCTTTGGCTTAAGCTGTTTGGGTCTCCTTTATATATCATATGTTTGTGCTTAAATGTAAATAAACCTAATTGCTTAGCGAAGAGAGATGCAGGGGGATCACGGCTCTACTGAGGCTTCTCTTAAAAAAAAATCAGCTGATCGAGCTTGGAAAATTCAGTAAGGTGAGATGGAGCCAGGGAGAGGCTTTCACGCAGAAAGCAGCATTTTGCATGGCTGGGGGATTCCCCGATGCATCCACATCCAGTGTCCCCAACACCAAGCTCCTTAATAAAATTAATTAGCCAGAGGAATCTCGCACATCCACAAACATGTTAATTTAAGACTGACACTTATGGCATGTTTCATGCGCACCGTGATGAAATCTTGCTGTGTAATATAGCTCGTTAGGAGAAATTCTTGGCGAGGAGGAGAAGCTCAGAAAATCATGGGGATGTTAGAAAAAAATAACAAAAAATAAGGGCAGACTCAGGAGAAATGCTGGGAGGCATATGCCTGTTTGCCTATAATTTGCCATTGGTAACAGGGCAGTTTATCTTTACTTAAGAACAAGAAAGGACTTTAATACCTCTGCAGAAAACACACCTCGGGAGCATTGTGGCACCCCGATACCCCCTGTGCCATCACTCCACTGATGCTGTCGGGAATGTGCTTGCCCCACAACACAAAAAACCCACCCTGAATGTGCTCAAGACAGAGAAGCAACAAAACGGCATTTCGATGTCAAAAGGAAAGCAGTGAAATGCAGACGACCGGCAATGAAACTGTTTCATTTCACACAGCCCCATCCCACTGCACCTGCTGTGCACATCTGCCAAGGGCGACATATATGTAATAGCACTTATATAAGTGCTGTCCATTTAAGAAAAAACTATAAGCTCCTACTTGGGCCTTTGGAGCAAAGGCCCTGTGGGAGAACAGTGCTGCAGGCTGAGTTGCACACGCAGCATGGCCCAGGAGGAGCCCCAGGATCCATGGGTGCTCAGCATTGCCACCACCCCGAGTGCAGGGGCAGAGCGGGGTGTCATCCTCCCCAGGAGCATGTTATTGGATGTGAGCAATGCACCCTCATACCAGCATCACTATGGGCACAGCGGGGCTCCCAGGAGAAAAGCATCTGGGGCACAATCAAGCTATGAATCCAAGGAGACAGGATGAGGAAAGTAGCTTTTTGGTGTGTCAAAACTGAGCACCTGTCTCCTTGTCCCACTTGCATGCTTCCCACAGGGATGCCCAGTAACACCTCCATGCCACGTACACACCAAATTGCATCCCACAGGCACCTTTTGCCAATTCTTGTGAGCTTAAGTCTTTCTTCCCCCCAAATGCACAGGCAAGCTTGCCCAGAGGGCTGTGGCACACCAGACATCAGTGGGTGCCACAGCATGGGGTGGGTGGCAGGAACTGAGCCCGTGCAAGAACATTCACATGGAACCAGAGAGTTTTCGGCTATGGCAGTGCCTCTAGAAGTACCAGGGTATCACCACCATGGAAACTTCCCAGTAAGATACTGGGGCATAAAACTACATGATAAAAGCAGGCTAGATGAGATAATATTGTCAAAAAAAATACTATGCATACAACATATTAATGTGTATTTTTACACATTAGATAAGACGGCTATTCTGCATCTGTTAAAGAAATTTATTATTTTGCCTGATGAGCTCAGGAAATTTCTAATATCACTGAGTCTTTTTGCTGCCTCTAACTGCAAGCACAATGCTTCAGGCACGACCCTGCAATCTCCATGTTCAAAGCTCTTTTCCAGCTCAGTGGGGTTTTATGCACTGAACAACCAGATATTTTGCAAGAGGTTTTTCATCCTTTGCCACGAGAAGGGCTGTTTAATAGATTCCTGTTAGTACCAGCACTAGATAATCTCTCTTTTATACTGTATGGGTCTGAAACTTTTGCTGTTGGAGGGGAGTTGGAACACGGCTGAGCATCTGCTTTCTCACCACCTTCCCCATAGAGAAGAGGTGAGCTTGCACTTAGGTTTTGATGCAGAGAAGTGGTTCAGAGCACTGGGTTTTGAACTGTTCAAGCCGCAGTTTGTGCCCCAAAAGCAAAGGAGATCAGGACATCCTTTTCCAGCGATCCCCTCAGAAATATTGAAAACACACAAACTAGCAATCAATATTCATTGCGATAACTTAATGTGTGCAAAGGAGTAACTCACCACTGTTTTACGTGTTCATGCCAGGTAAATTAGTGGTGGAGAGTGTCATAAAAAGACCCTGCCACCCCAAAATATAACTACAGGTACTCCCAGCCAATGAATGCCATGTGTCCAGAGGGCTGGAGATACAGGGTAGCATTTTTCAGCTGTGAATTGGGAGCTTAAAACACACTGATTTTCAATAGGACTGAGTTAATCTGAAAATTTTACTTCAAGCACTGTTATTTTGTAAATCAGGCAATACTTTCACTCTCAGTGGGTGGCAAAAGGTAACTATTTTAAAGTGGTTGAGCAGCCGAAGGGAAACAGACATGGCTTTGAAAATTGTAGATATTTTAGCTGTGAATTATGTCAGAATGAAAGAGAAATACCTGGCTTAAAAAGCAACAGTCTTCAAATATATTTCCCTTTTTTGATGCTGGTTTATTGTTCTCAAATATATCATTATTGGCCCATTTTTTGCTGCAATTAGATAGGTTTTTATAAGTACTACATAATGCCTGAGCAGGTATGCATACAAGTCCCGAGTATGTTTTAGATCTGCCCACTCATCCCTGCTCCTATAGAAAATAAACCTCCTGTTTATAGCACGCTCAGTGCTATTTCCTAATGCCGTAATTTCACCAGCGTGCAAATTGCTTGCAATGTATTTTTGTTCCCCAGTGCCGTTCTTTCTTAATCTTTCATTTAAACACTACTACATGAGTTCTTACACAGCTCTAGCAACATGTGCATTATTTTAAAATACAAAACCTCTTTCTAGATAGGAAATCCATAGCCTCCCCCCATGAATTACTCATCCACTGCACTGATCAGTCTGCCCTTCAGCTCTTCTTTACTTCAGGCACATCCTTAAAATTGCACACCCAGCCAAAATATTTCAAAACAAGGGGCTTTTCGGCCGTTTCTGCCATGCCACGTCAGCAGACCCAGCCTGACAAAGAAGCCTGGAGAACCCCAGGGGTGCAATTCCATGCAAGCTTTCCCATTGCATGCAAATACACAGCTCATCCATCCAAGCTGCAGCACCCTGTGCTGGGCAACCCCAGTACAAGCCCATCTTAACATTTCAACTTAAAGAGGTCCTCCAGACTGCCCCCTCCCCAGGCAAAGGGTGCTTGCCCATGCTGTTGGCACATCTGACTTGTCCCTTGGGGCTGGCAGGAGCACCTGGTGCAGACAAGCTATAGGGACCACACAGTGGTCCTGCAGCAATGCGGACAGCAAGCATGGGGCAGGCTCCTGGGAATGGGGTGGTGTCAATCATGCCCTGGAGCTGGGCACAGTCCTTTTTCATGGGACAAGGTCAGCATAGCCCAAATGTGCTTTGGGACTCAAGGGCCAACACTGCCATGGTGGATGCAAAGAGGGAGAGGAGGAGGAGGAAAGCTTCCTGGACTTTGCAGTGAGCCCAAGCCAGGACTTGATACCTAAAGCTTTGCAGGGTATTTGGTTGCTGGGACTATTTGGGGCACAGGTGAGTTTTGAGTTGCTCCATTGTGCTTCATAGGTGCAAACACAGCTGGCGAGGCACCTGCAGCTCTGCAGCCATGGCACGATCAGGGAGGTGACTCAGGAAAGTTGTTGGCCCAGTGGTGCGACACACAGCAGGGCTTTTGCCCCCAGGCAAACTCACTGCTTTCAGCTGGTTCACTTCTTGCAGGTGTGCATGTGAGCTGGCTGTGGCATGGGGATGCCCATGCCAGGAAAAACAAACCAGCCCTGAACACAGCTCCAGCCTGAGTGCTCAGTCCTTTGCATGCACTGCTGGGACCCCAGCCTTTAACCCTGGTCCCCTCCAACCCCAGCATCTCACAGCAGGACAGGAGCCCTCAAATATGGGCTCTCCACCTCCCTGGCTGCCAACATCCCAGCACCATGTAGTGATGTAGCACCATCAATCTTTACCCAAGCAGATTCAGGAGGCATCAGATGGGGCTGAGAGGCAGATGAGGCTGTTCCTCCCATTTTCATAGGAAACTAAGAAATTTAAAAAAAAAAGAAAAACAGCGTTTGGCAGCAAGCAGAGGGTGGGGATCCCTGCCAAGGCCTGGACAGCTGTGCCTTCTTCACTAGCAAGTTGTGTGATCAGCAAGGCCTGTGCTGAAAGCCAAGAGGAGTTACCATAGCTGCCACATTGCATTTTGCTGATCCTCCCTCTGGGAGACACCTTAAAGAAACAAACCCACCCTAACAGCTACACAAGCACTCGCACTCCACTGTGCATCAGAGGAAAACTATGGGTGACCTCTCAGGGTTTGTGTTTTGCATTGGGTTTTTTCCCCTTTCCCCAATCTCCAGTGTTTCTGATCCAAGACTAAGGGACAGGGGAGGAGGAGATTAGTTTATACAAAACTGTTTTTCCGTTTTCTGCAGCCTCGCTTACGTACAAAAAGGCCGCCTGCCCCTCCCATTCACGGCCCCGGCAGCACTCCTGTGGCTGGAACCTTCCCGACGGCTTGAAATAACCCAGGAAATTGTGCAAAAGCCCTGGCGGGTCCAATCCTGCCCGGCTGGAGGCACGCACAGCTCTGCAGCTGGGACAGACCCACCCCAGCCTGTGTCCTTGCATTGCAAATCTTGAAGCTTTTGCCTGGTGGGGTCTTAAAAATAGCAGGAAGGAAGGGTCACATCAGGACTAGGGAGGGAGATGTGATGAGCATGGAGGAGCACTGATGGGCTGTGCCTGGCTCGCAGCAGATACCCTCTAGGAGCATTCCTGTGAGTCCCTGGCAATGGCTGGGGGGAATCTCCACTCCCAGCAGAATGGATAACGAAAAAAAAGGCTCTCAGATTTCTTTTTAAACAGAAAATTATTCTTCCTTTTCTTTAGGAGAAAAGCAAGTGACCTGTTTCCAGGTGTTATCCCTGCTCTGTCTGTCCCCTACATGACAGCCAAGCATTCCCCAGGCTTCAAGATTTATTTTTAAGCTCATCAGTGAAACAACCTTCTGACCTCCAAAGCCTTCTTGCACATAGCCTGCCATGTGTATTCTTGTTTCCATTATAAAGCTCATTTTCCTTGAAACCATCTCCAAAAGATACTTCCAAGGAGCCGTGCTTGCCCCAAAGCCATACTGAGGTACCCAGTCCCCAAACTGTTGCACAAACATCCCGATGATGCACAAACATATTTAGCTGCTCTCCCTATCCTAGCAGCCCCATAATTAGCAGTTTCGCAGGCTCAGAGAGATGTGGTTGATGAAAAAGGTGGAAAGTCACAGGAGCGCAGCACAGCTTGCTCCTGGGCTCTTGCTGACTCAGCATCTACTGGCACTAGAGGGCAGGATACACTATATTAAAGAGTAAGGTGGGTCTGAGGTTGCATCCAAGGGGCACATCTCATGTATGTCTAACAGGGAGCATGCAGCATATCTGGGAGCAGCCAGGAGCTGCCTCACTGCACAAAGCAAGGAGGACATGAATTTTGCACTGAGCACATCCCACAGCAGTGATCATCAGGACAACAGTCTCCCAGGTTATGTAATTTAGGGTCAGAATCCCAAATGACATCAGAGGCACTTCCACCACATTGCAGTCACAGCTGCCTGCTGCTTTTCCAGCCACATAATTCAAGGTGAAACATTTTGCCTTGCAAGGGTGGTGCTCTGAGCAGTATTCACTGACACTGTGCAGCAGTTTCTGATCAAAAGCATTTGGCAGATCCATGCAGCAGGCACAGACAAGCTACACTGCAAGTGCTGTAGCTCAAATTCTTGGAAATAACCTTTTTCGTGCACATCAACCAGCTGATGCTCAGGCAGCTGTCAACATACTCTTTCAATATAGAAAAGCTGTTTTTTTTTTTTAAAATCTCATCACTTTCTCTGGTGTGTTTTTCTATGTATATGATTAAAGCTGTACTGTCCTCATCTTAATAGGAGATTTTAGATTAGCTCCGAACAAAACAAGTACAGGTTTACTCCATTCCTTTATTGACAGCCACTTCAATAAACAACCAAAATTTTAAAAGATTACTCCAAGCGCATCATGCAGTGCAGTCCTTTCATTAGTGAAAACCTCATAGAATAGGCAAGCTTCGAGAGCAACGTAATTTGTGGTCTAAACACAAGAAAAACTTCTCTCAAGCCTCCCAGGCCTCTTTGGAGGGAGGCCCTCATCCTGCAACCACAGCATGCCGCCCTGCAGCATGGTGGATGTAGATACCCTGTACATGACTGCAGAAAATATTGTGGGCTGACAGCCAGGAGCCGCAGGTTGCACCCCAAATAAGCAATATTTTTTGACATCACAACTTGTAATATGCGATAGCAACTAAATGGATCAGGTTGTACCAGCATGACAAACCTCTGCCAGATGCAGCCCATTCCTACCAGCAGCTCAGCAAACACAGTGCAGTCACAGGATGCGACAAGCATCACTCTCAGCTGCTGGTACTCACAGGCCTGCCAGAAAGCATCTACCCTTCACTGAGTTCTGAACTCCTTTAAAATGTAAGGACTGGGGTGCACACTACCAAGCTGAGCCCCACCAAGATGCTGTACCCACAGGGCTCTCTGCACTGCAGCGCTTCAGCACAGGGCTAGACCCAGCTGTGTCCCAGCAGAGCCAGTCTGCCCAGCAACCCCCTGCTCAAAAGCTGCATTTTAAGCTGAGACACCTGAAAACAGCACAGGAGAGCTTTCAGGACCATAATCAAGATATTGGGTTAGGGAGATGAGAGGGACAAAAACAAAAATATGGCTGTTCCATAAATTTCTTAGAAGAGAATCACCAAGAGCTGCTAAATAGAAGAAATGGGTGGTTTTGGTTGCAGTTTGGGAATGGAGGTGTCTTACCTCTACTTTGCTGCTAGGGAAAAAGGGGGGGTCTGTAACCATACACTTGGCTACTAGGAAATAGGGTATTTTGCAGGAGAGCAAATTGGGAGCCTCTGCAGAGATGGGTGTTGAAGGAGCCCCCAGACTTGCTCCTATCTGCTCTGTTCATCTCCAGCCCATCTCTGTTCATCTCTGCTGCTCTTGGTGGGGACTGTGCACACCCGTGCCCTGAGTGCCATGGGATGTTGGGGTTGGCTCTGCTCTGGCCAGCCAGCTGGGGTCCCTTGTTGGGGCAGTCCTTTATATCAGGTCCTCTGAGCTAATTGTATGGACAGCAGCTCTTTTCCTTCATTACTGTGTGCCATTTGATGTGATGGAGCCAGCAGGCTTTCCTGTCCTTGCACCCATGGCCCATCCAGGGACACTCATCTCCACTGTGCCCTAAATAAAGCAGCCAGGCTGAACCTACTCCTGGTTCAGACCCAGCTTGCCCATACAGTTTTGGTTGATGGATGGTGCCTCAGTTTCCCCTCTGAAAAGCAAATGCTAATACTTTTCCTCTGAGTGCCTGTAGCCTGCCCACCTTGTAACCTCTCTGTGAGACAGGACCTTCCTACAAACAGTGCATGTACAGAAGGGATCCACATACAACCAGACTGTTTTTTCTCTGCCCAGCCCCATGTCTCCCAGCCAGCCCATCCTCCTTTCTGGTTGTTCCCCCACGGCACAGAACACCCTCTTGGTACCCTGTATTTTTAGGTGCTTTTTGCATCCCAGTGGGATCTGACTGCTGCCAAATGGAAACGAGCTCTGCACCAGGGCCAGGCTGAGCAGCCTATCTACAGCAATGTATATGCATTTCACAGCTTCTCATTTCAGCGATCTAAATTGCAGATGTGCGCTTCAGATTTGGAGAGAGACAAAACGGAAGGAAAAAGGTTAAGCAGCTCTGTGAGTCACTCCAATACACAACCTACTGTTGATTTAGAAACCTACCTCTGCAGTAAATACAGAATAAAGTTCTCCAAACTGTTTAACCTTTTGTATTCTGGCCAGCAAAACAAATAAACAAGAACAAAACATCCCTCCAGAGTCAGAAAAGCAACAAATCTGGAAAACCCTGCAGTGGACTTAGTACCAAGAAAAAAGTGACCCAAAACAAGTGATCTAAAGAGGGGAAAAAAGAAAAAGCAGCAGACATGAAAGGCAAAGAGGTAGGTGCACGCATTAGTGGAGCAGATAACGAAGAGAGCATAGAGTGCAGGCTGTGCTGCTCTCCGGGAACTGCTCCAGGCAGCACAACGTGAGCAACAACTTTCCAAACACGCAGAGGGAGGGTGAATAGCCACAGCACAATGAAAAAAAGAAAATACAGCCCAAACCCTGCTCCTTCTGAAGTCAATAGTAAAATTCTGGTTCAACAGGCACCAGCACCCACTTTGTACGGGAGAGCTGTTTGCATCCAGGCTCTCCTTGGAGTTGCATGGGCTTGACATATCCATTATAGTCCCAAATTATTTACTCACAGGCTGTTTGGTTGCTGGTTTTTGGGGGCTAGAAGCAACCAGGCTGAAGGCAAAGAACATCTCAGCTGCGTAACTCAGGAAGAGCTCAGTGCATAATTGCAAACGGACATCACATACAGGTAGACAGGAGCGTTCATGAGAGAATTAACTTTACTGCAGGCAGGCAAGTCTTATTATGCAGGCAGGGTATGCATGCATCAGTGTTGAGGAAGCTCTGCAGAGGGCTGGCACTGAAGTCACAGAGCAGGCTGTGCATGGAGGTGTCCTTATCTCAGCTTTGGAAACCTCTGTGAATGTTTGAAGGCAGCTGAACCATACAAACCCCCAAGATCTTGTTGAATCATTTTTGTCTTCAAAGCACAGGGTGTAGCAGCGGAAGGAGAGCTTTCCCTGGGATTTGAGGCACTGAGTGGGAGTTAAGAGAAAGGCCAGCATCTGCTGATCTCAGGGTACCACCAGGAGAATACTGCACAAGGATCTCGAGGAGTTCATTTGGGCCAGAGCCATCCTGAGGTCTCCAGTTAAAGCAGAATCGCTAAAAAGCTGTGCAAAGTGACCGGGGGAGCCAAGGGGGGCTTTAGAGTCCCAACAGTTGCAATGATTAAAAGGAAAACTGATGAGCAAGCATTTACAGCATAAATCAGACTTTCCTTAAACATTTAGGCATGCTTTAAATCAGCAGTGCTGTGGTTCACAAACCACCAGAGATTGTGTGAAGATGGGGATGCATTAAAAAAAAAATCACCATTATGGTCAGCACACAGATGCAAAATTCAGGGCAGAGACAGAACTGCCTACATGGTGTTGCTGGATAATAATTCAGATCTAAACACCTCTGACTAATTTTCTCCCCTGACTTCCTAGATCAGGGATGCAACCTTCCCTCCCCCCCTCCTTTTGTACAACAGTGATAACCACTGTTGAATACAAATCTGAATTTCTTTGTCAAAAATCATGCTGATAGCTGGAGCATTTCTCTCCACCTTGCTGTGAAAGCCCTCTTGTGTTTCTGCAGCTTTGGACAGCCTGTGCCCCTGGTTCCTCCTGATTCCCAGGCAGTTGCCAGCCCCCCACATCAGATGTGAACTGAGACAGGATTTCAGAGACCATACTTCAAGTTTTTTGCTAGTTTTGAACTCTTCAAAGATCATGTGTTGAATCTTTTCCACCTAAAGTCTGAAGACTAAAACCATGCCCTATTAAAAATACTACATTAATAGATTAAATAAGACATGACATTCTCTTAATAACATTTTAAAAGTTACATGGGGCTTTAAGAAAGTATGAATAAAGTAGGGCTAAAGCTAGACATAGCAACATGAGGTTTCTGGTGCAGAAAGGAAAGCAGAAAACATCAAGATTTTTGCATTACAGATGCTATTGAGCCAGCAGTGTTCCCAAATTAGAGACATTTTCAAATATGTGTTTCTGTACCTTCATCTCTTTTCCCCCTTTGCTGTAGATCCTAACACACTGGCATTTGCTTGCTACAGATAGACATGAAACTGCAGGATTCTCCTTCATGCTGCAGCCCCTCCTGAGAAGTAAGATGGGGTCTTGGGGAAGATGCCACTTTTTGCAGTGTAACTGTAACAGATGATGCCTGGTGGTGGGAGGGAGCCCCTGGGAAGTAGAGGGGATTTAAGCATCGGCTTCCTCTGAGGCAGGACAAACCCACACTGATTACATGGGAGGATAATTTCATGTTGCTTTTGAAACTTTGTGTGAGGAGTAGCCTTAAGTGCAATCAGTGAGACTAGAGAGCTGCCAGGAGCGCACGTACTCACACACATCTCCCTGTTGGTTGCTGGTATTGATATGAGCCTGACAGACAGCAAGGAGCCCAAAACTGGGAGAAGGCACAACACAAAGCCGGGGGAATATGAACCAAGAGCTGGGATCATCTCCTGTGTTCTCATCTTGGCAGAGGCAAATGATGGTGCAAAGCAAAGGGAGTTGAGGGGTAAGGAGGAGCAGATCAGGCGGAGGAGCCCAGGAGACCGACAGCAGAAGAAGCAAAGGGCCTTGGAGACCAGGGAAGAGGCGACAGGCAGAATGAGCAGCTTGGGCTGGGATTTATCACAAAGGGAGGCCAAGATTGACAAGGCATCACGCTAACGTGAGGAGCCTGTTCCCAGCGGGTATCTCCACTTTGCTGTGCAGACAACAGAGCACTGCATCACATGGATGTTGCAGGCACAATGACTGGGATGACGGGGGAGTAGCCAGACCTCCCATGAGCATCAGGGTCAAGAAAGACAGGCGGGAGGCAGAAAGACTCCAGGAGCCAACAACACCCTTTTCACACCAACACATCCCCCAGGGGTACAAAAAACAGGGAAGGAGGAAAGATGTAAACAGGGTTCCCAGAGACTGGCTGTAGGGTACTGGGAAGGTTTCCCCACCTTCTCTCTCACCCTGGTCCCAACCTTAACCCAAAGTTGAGCTGAAGCCCCCATCAGCTCTCCCACAGTAGCAGTAGGTGCTCAGCTCCCTACCTGCAGCCAGGGATCCCCAGCTCTCATCTGCTACTGAACCTGAGGTAGCTCAAAATTCACCCTGATGGTTCTTCAGCCCCACCCAGCAGGCAGCCAGGCTGTTTTGGAGGCAATCAAAGGAAAGAACTAACATGGTCAAACACCACTGAGCTGAAGCATAAAATTATTTCACCTTCACTGTGTGTGCATACTCACTCCCCACACCAGAGCATCACACCGAACTTGGCCTTCAAACAACAAAGACTAGCTTCCTCTGATCTGTTATTAGGGAAGTGAGAGGGTCTGATGAACAGACTGGAGCTGAGAGGTAAGGCCAAAAAGATTTAGGGCCCCTCCAGAGCTGAGAGTTTTGAAGGGCACTAAATTTCCTTGATCCTTTTGAGGATACCAGCCTATGCTCATGTCTGAGAGTCTTTATTATTTAGTTGCTCTTTGAATCTCTTGGAAAAACATTAATCTATAACATACGAGACTAACATAAGTAGGGATAAATCAACATTTTCAGGTTTGAAATATACAACTGGAAGTCCAGAAGACACAAGCTGGTTCAGAATAGCCCCTACATGTCCTGCTACTGCAGTTGCCCAGGCCATCTCCACAGATGTTTCTGGTCCCTGGACTAGACCACAGCTCCCTTTCCTGGAAAGGCAGCCCACAGGTATTCCCTTGGCTCTCCTGTGCCTAAGAGCAATCATCAGCCACCAAGACAACTTGGCTGGGTCTCATCAGAGGTGATCCCCTGGCCAGGCAGTGAGTCCCCAAAAGCTAAGCATCTGATCCACAGCCCACGCACATGGGAGGATTTTTGCAGACACAGAAAAGGGGAGCAGATTCCCCCAGAACAGATATAAGCCACCAGTTTCTGCTGGCAGAACCTAGCTTGTGTAACCTGACACAGCTCCACTGAAAGGAATAAACTCAGCTCCTTTCATTAATAGAGCATAGATGGAAATAGTTTGGATGGTTTAATACGGGAGAAGTCTAAGAGCCCCATCCCCTGGATTTAAGACCATTCCATAATCAGGTATGAAACAGCCAAGTGAGGTGAATAGGGACATCTCTGGAGGGAAAAGCAATGCCAGAAGTTCTCCTTAGTCTCTGGAGCTGGTGTGTTATGGCACACTTCAGCTAGCTTTCTTATTCCAGCCCTACCTAGTTTGGGGGCAGCATGCCAACACTTGGAGATGAGTATAGGTCCTTCCTTCATACACATTAGGATGCTTTTGCAGCATGCCCTGCCCTGGAATGGAAAGCACTCCAGGGGAATAACCCAGGAGTGTTTGCCAGAGGGACTGAGGGGAGGGAAGGAAAGGAAGAAGAAAGTATTTAATAACTCCCAAATCATTTTTAAAAATTCATTAGCTATTATTTCAGCTGTGTGACCTCCTGAAGGGACTTTCTAGAGGGCCAGATTATGCAGTCAACTAAAAATATAAATAAGTATGAAAGGGCAGAGATCACTTTATTCAGCCAAATCGTGTGGGATGTCAGGTTAAGTTTCCTGTAGGGTGCATCTGTGCACTTCCAGGACACCAGTGTGGCCCAAGAGCTCCCCCAGCCTGAGGACACCTCCCCAGCCGGGAGGCATGGCACAAGCAAATGAGTTATTTTCATTTGGGAAGTGCTGATTTCCAAAGACTTCCTGCCAGTCCCACAGGGACAGAAGCACATTGCATTGCTGCAAGGTTTCCAGCTGCAGTTCAAGTGGGCTGCAGCTTCAGACATACTGCAAGGACTAGCTCCCAGCCAGGCATGCTGCTCTGGGTAAGGGTCTTTATCCTTCCTAGCTGCAGCACTCATATTCAGGTAGGGGAACTTATGAATTCCTTTCCATTTGCATTTCTTACTTCTTCCACCTTCAAGGAAAAAGTGTGTGCCACAAGAACCAACCGGTCTCCCTGAGCCCATCTCCTAAAACTTCATTTCATTCACTCATTTATTGATGTTGATTTGAATAACTGCTGTTTTTAAGGAGCCTTTAAGCTGAGGAACTGCTGACCCTTAGAAACCTATTTACCTTTCAAGTGAGGATGTAGTAAGAAATACAGCTAATCACATTTGCTAAGAACTGAGGATCAGGTAGAAGAGGGGGCTCTCTCCACAAGGTGTGATGTCTAAAAACAGAATTTCTTTGGTTGTCAGTGGTATCCCTATGGTTGCACTCCCTAGTAGCTGAACACCAACTTTACAGTATTATATATATGTATATACATGCACACCAATATTTACTGATACGGGCAAGTGCTGTATTATAGGTGCATAGATGTGTAGGGGAAGTGTGCAGCATACATATAGATATGATGAGACACATCTGTGCCTGAATAAGAGTGGCAACCAGAAGTTTCAAAAGAAAACAAAAGCATCTTTAACTGGTAAAAAAGCACAGAGGAGTGAAAAGTGCTTAAATTAAGTCACTACAGACATCCTATGCTCCTCCATACCTACAGTATATTTAAAGTCTAATCATGATATCAGAGGTGATCTGTGTACTGCATGTAGAAGCATGCACACACACTTCTCTAGTACTATAGATCAGTACTTCCACATACCCTACCTGCATTCAATTTGATTTCTTAATGAGCCTTTAAAGCTTCCACTTCAATTACTAGATGTAACATCCAGCCTCCCTCATGCTTCACAAACATGCATGTGCAGTTTTAACCTGGGGAATAAGAAGCTTAAGGAAACATTTTGCTGTCCTGCAAACATAAGCTGCATGTAAAACTCAGCTGTATAGAGCAGAAAAGCTGTTCAACACCAGTCAAACCCAAGCAGGCAGATGAGAAGCCCACCAGCAGCAACTTCAGAGCAAGCCCCTGATTTACAGGAGCACAAGCTTAGCTTAGGTCTGCACATCCTAGGACAGCTTGCAAAATTCAGAGAGTAACAGCATTGCCGCAGCCAAAGCACAAAGTCTTTGTTTTGAACAGATGCAGAGAGCTCCTCTTCCCCGCCCCCCCCCCCCCCCCCCGAAAGGAGATTGCATTGCTATCGCAGTAACATAGGTTATTAGATCAGTGGGAACCTAGCAGAGTTCAGACACAAAGGTTCAAACAAGTCCAGCTTGCAGCTGGCAAACCTAAACAAGACAAGCCAGCTGGCATTGACCTGAGTCATCCACACAGTAATCTGGTTGAAAATGTTGACTTAACCCATTCGTTTAATCACCCAAATCCAAAAAACCCTGACAACTGCAGTCAAGAAAACATACATCTGCCTTTCGCAGAATGACAGACTGCAAAAGACCACGTAAACCAATTTTCCAGAGCTTTTTCTAGGCTTCTTTGTGCATGCTGCATATAATTCAAGTTTTTGGTAGTCATTTGCTAGCCTGTTCTGATCCAGCAAAGCACACTGCACATCCTTAGTGCATGTGCTTAGCCCCGCTGACTTCAGTGGGGCTAACAGCACACTTTTAGACATTATGCATGTGATTAAATACTTCACTAAATGGAGACAAGCTAAGGGCACGCTGACTTTTTTGCTCCCTTAGCAGAGAGATTTCATCTTTGCATGTTTCTTCTTCCAGGAGTTTGAACTTGTTGGAGTGAGACTGTTTGTTCCCCTTTGAAAAACAGCAACAAGGGAGCAACCAACTTTGTTTTACCCCTCTTGAAGCCATAAGCCCCAGAAGTGTGGTGAAAAACTGACATGAGAGCTCTGAAGTGTCTGCAGGATAGCTTATTTATAGAAAATTTAGAGAAAAGAAACATGAAACAGCAACATAGAAAGCTGGTAGACAGCAAGTAGAATACACCACCTTTGGTGTCCACTCGCAGCTCACTGATGCATATAAAAAAATTTTAAAAGTTATCAGTTACTCATTGCAGAGGAAATTAAAACCCTCAGGACATTAGTTTATGTGAGTGCAGGCTCTTGGGGCAGAGCAGTGGGCTGGGCAGCTCTCATCCTGGGGAGCTCACAGCACCATCCAGGCTGGAAACGCGTTGCTAGAGAGGTTGTGACTAAGATCGCTCCCTCTCCCGCTTCCCGTTACTTGCTTGCCCAGCATCACCCACATAACAGTTTCAGGAAAGCCTGTAAAGCAACTGGCCAACCTCAAGCTGAGTTATAAGCAGTGATGCTATCCTTATGAGTCTTGGAAAAATGAGTGATTCATGGTTGCTCAGTGCCCGGCCAGGGACCAGCAGGTTACTGCTCTCTCCTCAGAAGGCCATGCTCCCAAAGTAGGATGGCGACATCAGAAACTGCAAAAGTAAAGATAAAATATTTCACCTATGACAAGCCCCAAGGCAGATTCAATACCACATTATTCCCTATAGCTGCTGTGTTATTGCCTTCCTCTCCAGAAAGCCTTGCCATTACCTTAATTAGGGGCCCCTCTGGTAGACACCACAGCCTGAGGTGCATAAACACAAACCCTCAAGCATTTGGGGGTTCTGAGCCAGCCAAGAGGTTTGAAGCAAAGCAAACAAGACCATACTGAAGCATAGCATATTCAAACACACACAAAAACCCCAACCCTACAGCCTCCAAAACCCCTTCCAGCCATGCAAGTAACCTTGCCTCCTGCCACTTGACCTGCAAAGGTCCCCTGATACAAAGCTGTGTTGGGCATCCCCAGGCAGTGGAGAGTCAGCCTTGAGAAGAGACTAACAAGGAGATAGAGATAGAGAAGAGAAGGGAGGGGGGTGGTGATGGTGGCAAGGCTGCTTATAAACACCAAGACAGAGGAGGAAGGGGCTCATTAAACTAAAGAGCAGCAGCTGGGTGAAAGGACCCAGGCTGAAATCTGGAGTTTTAAGCATGGGTAATACCACCTGCATGGAAGGCGAAAGCTGTAAAGTTTATGAGAAGAATTGTACAGCGCGGTACTTGCACTGCAGCAAAGGCTGCAAGAAATGGCCCAGGAGAGATACAGGACCCAGGACGGCTCTTGACAGGCTTGTGTCCATGTTAATGTATCTGTGAGACCATTAAAGACAGAGAGAAAAAGCCTCTGGGCACTAGCAGATAACAAATGCAAAGCAAGCCGTGGTCTACCAGCACATGGATTCAAGGTCACTCTAGCCATTCCCAGAGGCATGGTGTTAGCATCAATCACTTACAGGGTGCCCAAAAGGTGAATACAGCTGCCCTGGTGTGCAGCATGGCTCCTGTCCTGAGCTGTGCTTGCCCCGGCTTCGCATGTAAGCCAGTGGCTTTCTCTGAAGCACAGAGTGGTTAACATCACCGGTACACGCCAAAGTCCCTTACTCAATGCCAAGTACTTCTTACCCCAGTGGGATTGTTTGGCATATAAAAATGTAACTCCCTCTGCATGAGGGCAACACCCTGTAACCCCATGTATTTTAAAGAGTTGGACTATTCTTGCCATAAAAAAGATCAGAGTAGCTTTATTGACTGCAGTGGAGTTAAGCTGGTTTATTCCAAGTGAGAATTTGGCCCCTTGACTTCAATGAAGCTGTGTTGATTAATCCCAGATGGAGACCTGGCCTGGTACAATCCCCTCCTAAAGTCCTGGGAGATTAGTAACACATAGACTGAATCACCGCTGTTACTCAGAGCCTGGGTGGTTATCAAAAACCTGCACCTGCCGCCCTGTGAAACACTGCCGGGATGGGGCCAAGCGATTGCGGTCACTGACTTTGGGGACCAGGGTGCGATGAGCGAGGGCACATTCTTCAAACGCTGCCTCATGCTAGGGGGGAGATGCCAAAGTAGCTCCCTTTCCTCTGCAAACATCTGGGAATGTCATCCGGGATCTGAGTCCAAGCTCTGCCAAAACCTGGGCATGGTGACATTGAGCACACTGGGCAAGGAAACAGGGGAATCCTGCTTCTTCACATTAAGAGCTTTTTGTGATGCTCTATGAAGATCCGTAAGTGTAAAAACTGAGGATTAAATCCCCTGAGCTTCAGGGAATCTGCCCCAGCATCTGTTTGCCAATTTTGAAGAGCAAACACAGCTTCATGCAGCAAAGGGAAAACTTTCTCCCCCACTCCAAATGCAAAAAAAACAGCGTCTTTTTTCAGCAATCGCCTCCAAGTCTCTCTCATGGCAGGCAAAGTTTTGCTTCCCAGTGTTATAGGCACAAGTGCCGTACTTCTAGCAGCGTTCATTCTAGGGAATGAATCCACTGAAAATTAAAATTGCTTGACTTTCACAGCAGTTCCTTTACACATGCACACACACACGCATGCCCATAGAGAGATGGTGAAACTGTGCCATGTGTTGCAGTGTGGAGAAGCACCAGAATAGACCGATTCAAAGGCGGGTGTTGATGGTTTTTTGGGTCTCAGGTGGTAGAAATGCAGAGGTACATAGCCCATCTCCCCAGCACATTATTCATGCAGAGGCATTATTCCTGGCTATAGGATGCTAATGTCTCTCCCCAAATGGCTGGCCAGGGTTTCCCCTCTATTTGCTTTGAGGTTGCATCACGCAGGTCAAAGTGACAAAAAAAGGGCTTGGCATTGCGTGCAGAGGAGGCAAAGCATCGCTGTTGGGAAGAAAGAAATGCCTAAGCTCGCTGTTCGCTTGCTCCAGCTCTGCCTTCCAAGCGTTTCTGAAGTCAGGCATCTGGAGCGTGATGTAATCTGAAGATTGATCAGCCGCGGCACACATGCAGCTGTGCACATCTGGCCTACAGGTGTTTCAGCTGCTATTTGTCAGTGACTGTATCGAACATTAAAAAGCACCCCGACTTTGTAAGGCAATCGTACCTGTCCCACGGATTGTTCACGAAGGCCCACAAAATGCCATTGATTTTATGCAAACTGTCTCTGCTTTTTAGTGGGTGGCCCCAGGTTTTTTTGGTTGTTTGTTTTTTTTTTTAAAGGAAGGAGTTTAAACTATAGATGCTTTTAAAGCAGGCTTTTTGTTGTTGTTATTAATTCCACTGGCATTAATCCGCATAGCTGAGTCAGTCATAATGGATGGTTGCTATCATCCACTTGCTGATTTACTCTTAGGAGTCAACGTTATTACAGAGTCTTTGTGCTGCACTGATGAAAAAAAGCTGAGGCTGTTCTTCCTTGTGCTCGGCTATGTATGGAGACAGCAAGACTTGCTCCCAAAGTACCTAATCTAAACAGGGCAGGGACAGGTAAAGTGGGGAAATGGGTAAGAAAGGTCTCATCCATGGGTAGGACCTGCCAGTGCCCAGTCCCAGGCCTGGAGCCAGAGAACGATGCTTCTCGCTTCCTGCAGGGATGCTGCCCCTCATGAGGTTTGCAGACTGCAGCTGAATACTTGCTGCACACAGGAAAAATAAGGAGAGGAGGGAAACTACTGGCTGAGCAGGCCAGACCGAAAGAGTTCCCTTGGAAAAAGAATAAAGCTGCAGATGTATATATTTATTTTTAGAGAAGGTGTTTTTCCTAGAATTTGTATTATTTTGGCAGGAACTCAGTGGGAAGGAGAAAAGGTTTCCCTTTGTCCAATACTCTTTGCTATTCTAAAATGAAGTAGAGGCAGAAGGGTATTTTTACAGCCCATTTCATATATCAGTTGTCTTTATCCCTGTAGAGACGGACAGGGACCAGAGACACATTTCACACTGACTGCCAGCATTGTCAGAGCATGCTGCACACCGTGCTGCATGTGGCACCAGCTGCCCAAAGCCACCGTCTTCACATATTTCCAAGAGGAAGACAATCATGTTCCTATGGATATTTTCATCCCAGATAGTCTCAGTCAGTCTACAAGAACATGTTTGTCTTAAACACCAATATATTTTACTTTCCAAACAGCTTAGGGCAGATACACGGTCAGTCATCATAGCACAGCTGATGGCATAAGTGATTAAGCTGTAACAACAAGTCATGCAACTGTCTCATAAATTAAGCCTCAGCTTGCAAGCTGTATTTGTGCAGGATAAGATTTGCACATGGCTTTTGCTGTGAGCATCTCAGTAGAAGTATATGGCCCATCCATAACAACTTTGCCCTCCTTACCTGATTTCTGCGTAACATATTTCCATCGCTTTAACACTGTTTTGGTTAGCCCAAGTGGGGAGCGGGTATGCATTTCAGGCAGGGAGAACTGAGTGCCTGCCCAGAATTGCTCGCGGTCTGGCAGCCAGAGCCCGTATTGATCTGAGAAGCCCAGAGGCCAGAGGGTCGGGGGCTCACGAGGCAGAAGAAAATGTGAAATGACTGCCCTCATCCTCAGCATGAGCCTCATCAGCTTCAAAGTCACAGTATAAAGACACGTGCATCTGTGCTACCTCTGCTCCCCAACTCCATATATTTTACCTGAGCTGCCCAAGAAGAACATCTCATTCCCTGCCTTTTTTCCCCCTGCCTGCTCCTTTATTCCACACCTTTCTTGCGCAAAGCCATGCTTGTGTGTGAGTGCCTTTAGGGAGGGGAGATGAGCCCAAAGGAACAGCAGTGGGCTTTCTCTGCTGCTCCATTAGCCAGGAGGGCTGGTGGTGGCCTCCTGTCCTTCTTTGCCCCCAGCTGCTGGCTTTCCCTGGCCACTTGCCCTTTTGTGGGTCAGGAGATGGTGGTGTCCCCCAGCGCTTGTTCTTCTGAGCCACCCACGAGGCAGCTGGGCAGAGTCGAGGACAGAGCTTAGACAGTGCTTTCAGACGTCGAAGCAGCTCTGCTTTTTCCTGCTCCAACTGCTCATTAGCAGCTTCCGCCTTTCGGCAATTTCTAGCAGCGCTTTCAGTGATGTACTGCCAAAATTTTAACAAGGGGCTCCCACAAACCTACCTCCTCCTCTAGCTGCAACGAACCCCACTGCCCCACAGAGGCCAATGCTTGGGCTGTGGAGGAGTGCAGGGCTGGGGGAAATGTTCCTTTGGGGGGGCTCCTTCCTGTTTAAAGCTTTTTTTTTTTGGTTTACTTTTCTGGCGAGGGAAGGACACAGCACCTTGGAACAAACATTACTAACTGCCCAGAAGTTGCTGCAGAGGGGCAGGACATAACACAGAAACCCTGAGTGTCCCAGCAGCAAAATGCTTCCTTGCAGAGCTCTCACTTCTCCTCCCTACCGTGAAACCAGCCCCAGGCGACTGATTTTATCCGGGCTAGATCAATCAGCCACAAGCCAAAATGCAGAAGTGGTTTTCTCTAGGTGTTTCGGGGCCCCAAAGGGCAAGTTTTTCCATGGGAAATGGTTGAGCCCACGAGTTTCTGGGTGTGACGGAGGCCACCTCAGCTTTCTCGCGCTGATGGGCATGGGTGGTCTATGCTGATTCGCATTGGGGCGGAGCTGGCTTCCCAGAGGAGCTCTGAGCTTGCAAGCATCTCGCAGGTCCAGGATGGGGCTGCACCAGACCTTCAGCTTCTCTCTTTGGTAAGCACCTCTCTCTTCTCAGGGGCAAAGGAACTGAAGCCCCACGGAAAGTCCAACAGCTCAGTTATCAGGAGCTAAGGAAAAATTGAAATCAGAGCATGCAGAGGTGTTAAACTTGTTTGTGAGGGGCGCAGCCTCCTCTGGTACCAGAGACACCTCTTTTGCTCCAGGTAGTTTAGCCTTGCAGAGGTACGTCTGAAGCTGGAAGAATGGGAAAGCTCATTTTCCACCTTTAAATACAAACTGGGTGCAAGAAGGTCAGCTGCATGATAGATACCAAAATAGTAAAGTATGTGGCAGTCAAAAGCAGTCAACTAACTGCTGATTAATATGTTAATAGATAAGCCCATAGATTATAGATTAATAAAGCAGTTTTAAATGCAGGCCATTCAGGTAAACACAGCAGTGTCAACTACACTGGATCCATGCAAGCAAATGGTATCTCATGCACTTCTAAAATGTCAGTTTTCTACATTTTGTTAATTTTTTTTTATAATTTAAAAAAAAATCTGGCAAGAAGGAAAGAAAAAATAAGCAGTGACAAATACATTGCAGCATTGTTAAACTGGACTCGAGCACCTTACAGGTCTGGCAGCTCTTCCCAGACAGCACGCCCTGACATCTACTCCATAGATAATGTCTATTTAGCTGGGTGGCTATGGGCACCAATGAGACTTTCTGCAGGAGAGTGAGGGGAAAAAAAAAAGGATTTAAAGCAAGATTGTTCAGTCATTTCAATCAATATTGGCTGCTTGCTGACATTAGACTTTTTTTTTTTTTAAATTTAATCAATCCACTTCTCTCTGCTGTGGGTAGTTATCTATGAGAGGAGGACTTGTAAAGTGCCCCAGATTTATTTCAGCTGTGGGTGAGGAACCATTTTTGGCAGCTGGTCCGGTCCCCAGGCTTGCAGGTGTGCTCTGTCCTGCTCTGCTGGCCAGGACAAGACATGGGCAGGAGGGACCAGGGCCACGGGCTCTCCCGTTGGTTTCTTTTTTTGGCGTTGTCTCTTTAGGATCTTTCATTGCTGCAATTTTTCCCGGACAGTGAGGTGTGAGCAAGCCATCGACCTTTCTCGACGGTGGGCAGGGTGGGCCAGGGAGACCGAAACAGCCTCGGAGGGAGGAGAAAAGTCTTAAATCTCCTTTTTCTTATGCTACATCCCCATCAAACAGCTAGTTACGCTCCCGATAACAAACTGGGGAGCCGCCGGATGCAGGGAGGATGTTTTCTCTCAGACCAGCCATGGGCAGATAAATCCTCCAAGGTCTGAAAAGCCTGGGGTAAATTAGATTAGAGGCTTTCCTCTAGACGGTGAGGCATACGTTTGGTGATAGCAGGGGGCAGCCTTGCGGCTCAGGAATGAACAACTGCAAGGGATATGTTTTTAAATGGTTTCCCAGCTGTAAGATGCACATAATTGTGGCTTTCCTTCATCTGGGAGACTTCAAGAGCGGATGGTTGATAAGGTTCATACCAGCAAAGGCAGAAAAACACAAGCCAGGGTATCTGGTTTCAGTCTGTCCGTACCCGCAGCATTAGATCTGATTTTGGCCCTCTCTCCCCCCCCTGCATGTACACAATTATCTGAATTCCTTTCTCCACTGCTTCCTCCCTTCTGAAGCCTTGCAGACTGGCCCTGCTGCCTTTTCCGTTGCTTGAGGGACAGCCGTGCATTCAGACTCTCTCCTTTCCCAGCCCATGGAGGGGTCTGTGCCATGGCCACAAGGACCAGCACTCCCCAGAGGCCAGAAAGCAACCACGATGGTGGGAATTTATTCCCATCTTTTTAGCCTTTCGTGGTGGGAAACACCCTAAAAATCAAGGGATTTCTGCTATTTTAAGGTGCCGTTCCTTTGTGTCTCAGTTTCCCCTTCGTGCCTCACCTCTGCTGCTTGCCTCTGGTCATGTTCAGAAGGAGATCCCCCAGCCCCTTGCATTGCAGCTGGGGATCCCCAGGGACTATCCTACAAGTAAGTACGGGCTGGTTTCCCAGGCAGATGTGTGGGCAGCAAGGTAGATGTGCTCAAGGACACAACCAAAGCATTGGTGTCCCACCTCAGACTGCTGCCATCTCGTTTTCCCCACCCAGGCACTCTGGGAAATGGCTTTCTGAAATATGGCTCTCCATCCTTCTCAGGGGTTGCCACACGCTGGCTTTTCCCACGCAGAAGAGCATGTGCTTACCTGCCCTCAAAGGTCCTGCTGCTGCTAAGCAATGAGGTATTTTTCCTAAAAAGTTGCATTTTTGCGCCATCTAAATCACAAAAATATTTTAAATTTGAAATATATGCTACTGTCCATTTTGGCTCTGGGGACAGCCGACAACTCCATAAGATAATTTGAGAATATCCCTTTGGTACAGATCCAGGCAATGCCTGCAGCAAGTGTAGTTTTATGTATGCTATACACATAACAGCAGATCCTTTCTTCCTTTGACTTTGCTATAAAAATATTTGAGCATATATTAAACCATGCATAAACACGAACACAGCATGTGCAGATACAGTTTTCCCATCTTTAAACAGAACAGAGACCCATGTTTCCATAATCACACCTAAAAATTTGATGAATTCAACTGAAATTTTCCATGTGTTTTGATTTGGGTTTTAGCCTTTTTTATACAAGTTATATGTAGAAATTTCTGCATGGGAATTGCAGAATTGAAAAACCTTTGAAAATTCCCCTGGTGTCACTCTGACATCACTTTCTGACACCCAGTTTTGACTGATAGAGCAGAATTTTCTCTACAAACTCTAGAAACAAGTGGGGCTGCCTTCAGCTACAGAGCAATTGCTCTTGTTTCAGGGTGAAGCAGGCAGAGGGAGGACAGCATCAGGTGAAGATGATCCTTCGTAGGAGGGCTCAGGGGGTTTGTGGGCATGGCAGGAGAGAGGCAAGGCTGCATGCACAGCCTGCGCTTGGGCATACCTTAACTTCAGCTTCCTATGTGACACCAGGTGCTTCTTCAGGCAGGAGGGAGGCAAGAGGCATCCCACCTCCCAGGGTTAAGGAGCTGTGCTGGTTTGCTAAAGTTGGCCAGGCACTCTGCTGGGAACACATTTCACTTCATCCAGGTAGCAAATACCTGTTTTGCCTGTGTACGTCCCAATGTGCTGGTCATGAGTCCAGCTCCAAGCCAGCTCCTGGCAGCCACCACCTCGCCTCCACCCTAGCACATCTCTGCTGCTTCGCGGTGGCTGTGGTGCAAGTTTAATGGTTCTGTGACAAAAGCCAAGCCAAAATAACTCCCCATGCTTCCTGCCTTAAGTCTGCTTCATATGGCTCACAGAAACACTCAGTCCGTGCATAGTTGGAAGGCAAATTTAGGAGGCTCAGAACTAGGTCAAAACAAACTTAATTTCCTCCAGGTCCAGGTGGGACGCCACTTCGCAAGCTGGGTGATTTGCATGCTGCCTTGCAGCTTTCCGCCGGCTGCTGTCCCAGCCTCCAACATACAGTCACGGGAAAGCCTTCAGCATTTTGGAGTGCGGCTGTTTTCCACTCTCCCTGTGCTCCAAAACAGCTGGACCATTTTTGCCTAGGCTCCAGAAAACAAAAACGACAAGAAAGAGGAATCACCGTTGGGCATGGAAAGTTTTCAGCTCAAGCAGCATAAGTTTCAGAAGGTTATGAGCAGACAAAAAAACACAGGATGCTGGAAGGCAAAGTGTACAAACCTGACGGTGGATATTATGATTGATACTTGCCATATGCTTTTTTAAAGTGGTTATTCCTAAGGCAGCTGGGAGCAGTGGTCCCTGGTTCACCACATTCAGGAATGAGCAAGGTTAAGGGCTGAATTGAGAGCGTTTGGCAGCTTGTGTAGGGACACTGCCCATGATGATAACCCCCACCAGGTTAGGTGATTTCTGTGCCCCCAGCAAGATTCTCCTGGGTGTCTCAGACCTCTGCACTTCAAGCTGCCATGTAGGTCTTAATGGCAGTCCCCTTGGCTGGCAAATCTGGGGTTGAGCTGGGTCACAGGGGTGGGGAAAGAGGAGCATGGGATGCTCTCAGGAGCCTGGGTCGCCTGCTATGGCTCGCATTCACCCCACTGTCCCAGTAGCCAGGCAAGATGGGGCTCTTGTGGCCCCAAATAATCCAGATTCAGACTTTCTGGCCTGGGAGTCAAAATGCTGAGATTTGTCCTCCCCTCCAGCTTGGCATTTCCTAATCTAAAAAAGAACAACCCAATTTCTGGAGCTGCTTGCTTTGACATTTCAATAATTCACGCCAGCCCATGCTGACCTTTTCTCTCTGAAGGCACGGGGGCCGACATGTGCACCCTCAAGTCACGTTTTGTATTGTTTGCTGTTGTTTTCCCTGTCCCCGTCCCTGTGCCTACAGGGCAGGATGCACGCAGTGCTAGTGTGGCGGGCGGGCGTACTGGGGGTATGACATAATGCAATAACCGAACTAGCTGCATTTATTTATTTTGAAAAATATTAAGGGCAGCTGCTACTTAGCGCCGACTGAAACATTTTATTGATTTTTCTAGAGCAGGAGCGTCCCCTCTTGTGTTGTAACCCAGCATTGCTTGAACCCAGTGGTTGGACTATTCCAGAATAACCTACGTCACATTTTCCTCTTCTTTATAAACATATAAAGGGTCTCCAGCCCTGACAGTACACACCTGGGTAACAACAACCAGAGGTCACTGCCTGACATGCTTGTTCTGCCCCATCTTGCTCAGGTGTTATCTCCAAGCAGATCCAACTCAACAGGAGACTTCTCCTTCCCCATCCACACTGTAATGTCCCTGTAACATCTTACCAGCTATTGTGCAGCACCTAGCAAAATAAAGCCTTAATTATCAGCCAGGACTAGTGATAGCCTGAGTAGGCTTTTGTTGTACATTTCCCTGTATTTATCCCTTCTGGTTATTCTCATTTTGCAATGATGAGTTTTGAGATGCCAACAGGGATCTCCAGCTGAGTTTGTGGGCTGGTTTAACACTTGCTTCCTCAGTGTGGGTTTGTTTCCTGGGGAGGAAGATCGCAGAGCTCTTTTGTTGCCTGTGCCCAGCAATGCTGCCTGCTCTTCTTGTGTCCTACCTCCTCACCCCAGGCAGCCCCACTGCTCACCAGCCTGCCTCGCAGCAAGGCCGCTCCCCGCTCCAAATCTCCACAGCCTGCAAAAAAGCAGCCTTTGAAGTTAACATCCCATTAAAATGAATGTTGTGGGATGCTTAAAAAGCAGGCGCAGTCTGGGGAGGGAGACTTCAAAGGAGGCAAAATACGGTGGCAGGAATGGTGCCGAAGGCAGCAGAGCTGCCGGGACAACACAGACCCATGGGGAAGCTGGCTGGGACCGCTGGGGCAGCCACATGTGGGGTTGGTGAGAAGTGTGCCCACCCGTGTCACTTACAAGAAATTTGTTATTGCAATTCAAACTCCATTCATCAAGGATGCTCATTCAGAAACCGCATCCACTCTGGAGGCGCCCAAAGGCAGCATCATCAGCCCACGGGCAGAGTGCCCCGCACTGACCCATGGGGTGGGGCCAGGGTCTTGGCTTTAACCCACACTAGTTTTTACTTCCCCAAGTTGAAGGGGAAGGGGGGAGGAAACAGTCTATAAACTTCTTGGTGACTGCTTGTCCTGGTTTCGGCAGGGATCAGGGCAAGCAGCTGGTGTGTGCTGCACTACACTGATGCTCGCACCCCTCATCCCCTCCTCACTGCATGACCCCGTCCCCAGCCCCAAACACAAGGCAAGAATGTTGGCCAGCACTTTCCTGGCAGGGATTTTGGCTGGCCAAAACCCACGTGGAGGGAGAGAGGCGGGGCCCCGGGCACAGAACCATTTTTTCACATTCCCAACTTTAAAAGAAATTGAAAAAGCATCCTTAAAAAAAAAAAAAAAAACAAACCCAAACTCAAACGGTTTTGCTGTATTTCATATTTCATTTGCACTCTTGGCCATGTTATGGAAATTATTTCAATCCCTTTGTAACCAAACCCACCCTAATCCTATATAAGCAAGGTCTTCAGGGACCAGTTGCAAAATTTCCTGTAACCAGGGGTCTGCTCTTGCTGCCACCTTACATCAAGCCTGCAGCTCTTGGCTCTTGTGGTTTCCATGCTGTGCTCTTGGGCTGGGGAATGCTCCTAAAGCAAGGGAAAAATAAAGCAGCAAGCCCTCAATTCACCATATAGCGGAAACTGCATTGGGTGTGCAGTATAGCAGTGCATAACAACTATATTCTGTGTTACAAGCTACAGGGTCAGAGAAATGCTTGGAAACTATGTTCAGCAGAGACCTTCATCGTATATCATCTCTCAGTCCAGATACTATAAGGGAAGGGATGTACTGCAATTTCCCAACCAGGGAAACTGAGGCACATGCAGAGAGAGCAATTAGATAGCAAACCTGCGCGTGAGCTAGGATTAAAACTAAGCTCTGCAAGGTCCTGCTGTCCTACCACACCAGCTTAGTGCCAGGAAGAAACTCTGCCCCCTTTCCATGAAATCTGCTATGGGCTTTGCTGCTTCTTTTAAGAATAAACCCCATAGATCCACACCTCGTCATTCAGCTGCCATAGGAAACCTGCAGCCATTCCTGCAGGACTGCATTAGGAAACCTCTGTGGATCTGGCTTGTGGGAGAGGAGTTGAGAAGTGCCGCAGGAGTAGCCACCATCTGAGTGCCTTGGCAGGCTTTGACGAATGCCGTGCTGAGCCCCTCTGGGCTTAAAGGATCATAAACATGAAGCATGACCTTGGGAGGGTCCATTAAAGCACAAAATTGTTATGGAAAAGCTATCTATAATTTAAGAGGGGACAGAGCCAGAAGGGCTCTGGTGACTCATTTTATAGCTCCTGAAGGCAAGCAGGGCAGTGCTTCCCCTTTCGGTGTATGACGAGCTGGGAGATAAGAGCCAGGCCTTCTGGGGGCCCAGGCACAAGGCACTGGGTTTAGTGGGACACTTCAAGATGGGCTCTCCAGAAACAAGGAGAAGGAGGAGGCAGCCACCATGAACAGTCTGGCTGCAGTGATGTGGCAGCACTGGGTAGGGGAGGAGGAAAGACCATCCTGCAGGTTTTTGGGTGTATTATCCATCTTCCTCAGCCAGGAGCTGATCCTCCCTCCCCCTGCAAGACTCAAACTGTGCAGTGAGCAAGGACCAGGTTTGTGATACGAGGATCACAAGCCAGATTCAGAGTATAATTTCTCCAATATATGTAGTGCTCTTTTAAGCAAACTGAGAAGCCACTGAAGTCCCCTCACCTTATAAAGCTCCACATGGGATGCTATCACGTTTTTAGCACAGTACTGCTCTGTTCAAGTGACCCAGGGGGGGTAACTGAGGAGCAACAGGTTGGGTGCAGACATCACACACCTTATCACTTCTCTGCCTGCAGAGGACATGTTTCCATACATCCCACCACTGAAGTGTGTCCCTCATGCAACAAGCAGATGCCCACCTCCTTCTGTTATGTGTTTTCAAAATTGCTACTTAGAGCCAGATTTTCAAAAGCAGTCAGCATCCAACATCCCAAAGGTCCAGAGAAGAAGAAATGGAGGGAGTAGGTCACACAGAGGGGGTTTCTCATCTTGTGCATTTCTTTCCTTCTCTCGTGCTGACAGATTGGGTCTGTGAAGGAGCGGGTTTTACTCCTTGATGTTGATTTTATATGGAATATGTGGTAAGAACAACAAGCAAAACGTTACACAATGTGAACTGAAACACAAGTACATGTCAAGATGGGGACAATAACCCCTTCATGGCCAGGTGTAGCAGCTTTCTTTGGGTGACCTCTGTATCTGGTCATAATATTGCTCCGTCAGCTGAGATAGTCTGCTTTAATGTTCAGTGGATAATCACAGAAAATAGCAATGGAAGATAGCCTACCAGATCATCTGGTCCTGCCAGGGCTGATAACCAGGCATTAGCCAAGCATGGTTGAACAGCAGCCACATCTGCCCGCCATGACCCTGGTCCTGGTGCCCTGTGTGGGATGGGAAAGGATGGGTTAAGCCTGGGAGCATGGGAGGGGACCTGGCAGAGCCATGCCAGAGCCCTGGGTCACAGCAACGCTGCCGTCCACAGGGTAGACCGTGCTCAGTGCTCATTCATCTCACCGTAACAGGGAAGCCAAAACACCCTGTTAGCACTGAGTTGCTGTGAAATTCCCATTTTTCCAGTTGGCCAGAGCCAAAAGAGCTGCTGGAAACCAGAAAGGACCAGTGGAAACGAGATCCCGTACTGCAGCAGCAGCCAGAGCAGGGCGTCTCACCCGGGGTTAAAGACATTGGCTTGCAAATCGCCGGCTTTGCTCTAAGAGCAGCTTTGTGCTGATCTCTCCAGTTTTGGGTGGGATTTAAAAAATCAGTGGAAATAGATCAGCTCAGTATTGCTTTCTATCTGGTTTCACCTTGTTTTACATGGCAGCTGGGTTCAGAGAAGAGCAGGGCACAGCAATTTGTCATGTAGCTGGCAGTGATCATCCTCCACCCCTTGCTGGAGAAAAAAACTTGAAAAAAGAAACTGAGCTTAAAGGTTGCCCCCAGGCTCAAGCAGAAAATCACTCCATGGCATCTTCCTCCTCCCTGTATTTTATTTTCCTCTTCTGAGTCCCTTCCCGGCTAGGGCTGCGGCAATGCCAGCATCAGGAAAGGGGCAGCCTGTCATCTGTCAGACGTGCGCATACACAAACCACCACCACTCGCACACACCAAGCAGTTAAGCTTCCCTAAGTGGTCCTGGGCAGCCTGTCAAGTCCCGAGCTCGTCTGCAGAATGTGGTTGTAATTAGATAATTAATAACTTTGAGAAGGAAAGGAAAGGAAATAAGCTAAATAGAAGCTTTCCTTAGTGGGAGGAAATAATTATATCTGCTTTTTGATATATGAGCTGAGGTGGCTTTCTGAAAGCAGAAACAGCATCTCGCCTGCAAAGCTATCCCTCCCCCTAGTTAGACAGCATCTCCCATGGGCACTGCTGGGTCACAGAGTCTGTCCCACCAGCCCACAAATGAGCAGCAGCAGGTTGCTGCAGATCAGAGCAAACCCTACAGGTAACAGGGCTCCCCGACGTGTTGCTGCATCTTGTCACATCCTGATAAATGGGGCAGAGGAGAGACGATACGCAGGGCTGGGTCACCAGGAACTGTGTGGAAAATAGGGGTTTAGCACAACATCCCTCGGAGCTGGAGACGCTGCTGGCAGCATATGGACTTTTTGATGGATACATTGCTCCTGCCTATGGATTTACCATTTCACAGTAAGATGCAAAAAAAGGCTGTGACATTACCAGACTCAGAACTTAGGCTATACATCCAAAAGCCAAAGGAACTGTTAAGTTTAGGTTCCTTTTTTTGTTGTTTTTGGATGTGCTTAGATATTGCATAAATATGTTACCCCTGGATGGAAAGAAAACGTATTTGTTTCCAGCAGGGTTTGCCTGATTTTGCAGGAGAACCTGAGAGTCACTGTGGGTAGGGTTTCTAAAGCCCATCTCAGGCACCTGAGCATCCGATCTCCCTGTTTCACTTGCTTAAGGAGTGGTGAGGGCTGCTCCTGGTGCATTGGATCTCACCCAGCTGCTGGGTTAACCGTGTGCCTCCACGCTGCTGGGACCAGGAGCAGGTTTCAACACGTGATTGAAATCAAGGTGGTTGAACCACAGCCTTGATTTGTAAGGGAAAAGAACTTATGAGACAACGTATCTCAGAAAGATGTCCTGTATTTGGTGTATTTATTTTTCTTTTCTTATTTTTTTTTCTTCTCTCCAGACTGTCCAGTGTCTGGGACTGAAGTGGAATTGGGATGTATCCAAGTTTGTAGCTTCTGAAACCTTAACAACCTCAAGTAAACTGGTCCAAAAGACCCCTCTTGACCTCCCTCACTCTGAACTCTTGTGGACCACTTAGACTGAGCAGAAAACAGCACCAAAGCTAGTGGTCTGAACCTTTGCAACATCTCTCCCCAAGCGACTGACCAAAGAGAAAAGAGAAGCAACATTCCTGGTTGTTCATTGTTGTTGGGTTTTGTGTCTGTCTGTCTGTGCATTTGGTTTTATTTCTATTTTTTTTTTTTTCTGAAAAATCTTAATTCAGGAATACATTTATGAGAAATCTTTGGGTTTGGATTTTACTTCCCCTTAGCTGTATTCTTTTTTGGTATTTTTTTGTCTATTTTTAAAAATTCAAAACCTGATTTCTTGTACAGTAATGTCAAAACTGGACCAAGGCTCTCAGAAAAAAAAAAGAAGAAAAAAGCCCACCATGTTCCCAGCTCCCTGCATGATTTGTTTCAAGTACAGCCTGGATTACAGACTGCCCTCCACAGTCTACCACCTCTTCCTTATTGCTCCATGATTTGCTACCGCTCACCCCCCCGTTTTTTTTTTTTTATTTTCTGTTCCAGTGTATATGTTGCTTATTTGTTTTATTTATTGAGATATTTTTAACGAGCTAAGAGACTGCAATGTTGCTGTGTATACTGCTTCTCTTGCCAATAAAAATAAAGATGTCATGCAGCTACCGGGGGTATGAGATTTACATTCTTGACTGCACAGCTCCGAACAGAAGCTGAGCTGCTTTCTTGCATCCCACAATGTTTTGGCACTCACTGATTTGGCTAAAATCTGTTTCCCAGGTAGGGGGTGATGGGGTGCAGAAGGTATGAGTATCACTTGTCCAGGCTGATGTCTGCCTGCATATACCAGAAGTAGTTGGTTATTTACTTGCACCCTGGCTAAGGAGGTTTGCTCAGGCTGCAGGTGCTGCAGAGGAGGCATGCACCTCTTCAGCACTGTGGTCTCCAATGCACTGCTCGACTGGCTTCTGCTGGCAGCAGAGCCCTTTATTAAGCAAAAGGCAACATACCTCGGTATGCATCAGACCCACTGGTCTGCACGCTTGCCTTCAACTAGAGCAACAACAAGTTGGTCTCCATCACGGTTGCTGGTGGAAATGCCAAGGGCAAGCATTTCTCAAAGAGGGGCTGCACGCTGCCGTGCAAGGTGCTGCATGAACACATGGCGATGGAAAAGCTGTGCCCATGACCCAGAGAGGCCTTTGCCTATTGTGCCCAGAAGAGATGCATAACCCACAAAAGCCAGGTGCACTACAGAAATGGTCACCCAGAGTTGTTGATCTGCCCCTCCTTCCTACTTACTTTCCACCCTGCAAACAAACACTGGTGAGCTTTGCTAGTGCTCACTAACCTTCCTCCACTGTCTTGCAGAGCCCCGACAGACCCTCAGTCATACGCATGCTGAATCCAGGTTTCAATTTCCAGGTCATAAATAACGTGTGTAAAAATAATTCATTCTGAAAAAAAAAATTAAAAAAAAATCCTTTAAGGAACAATCACGGTGGATCTGGAAACATGGGGCTAAATTATCCCAAATGACCTTTTGTCCTCACACCCTTTCCGTGCTGGATTAACAGCAATATTGGTTAGCTTGAGAGCATCTAGGCTGGAACACTGAGGTGACAGAGAGAGATTGATTAAAGGGCAGGTCTCTGGCAAAGGCAGTTTGGGAGCCTCAGCGTTCGTTATTGGGATTGTCAACTCAGCTTTGCAAAGCAAGAGGCAAAACAGATCTTTTTAAGAAAGATCTGCTCAGAAATTAGCAGGGAGTGATGTATTGGCAGGGGGGGGAAGAAAAGATGGTGAAGGACAATCAACTCTGGGGAAAAAAAAAAGCAATGCTGTGGTGTCTAGAGCCATTAAAAAATAAATCATGTAATTCCATCTAAACCAGCTTCAGGAAAAAACATTTTAATATGCCAAATCAAGAACATACATGTGTGTATCAGATGCATTAATTGCCTGATAGATTTCAGAGCTTGAACGTCAAATGTTTATTTTAAAACAAGCACAGTTGCATACAGTAAAATACATCACATCCATTAGAAGCCCTTACTTTCTTAAAAGTAAATGACATCTCAGTCTGGGCTTTTGGTACCAGCAGAGCCAAAAATAGCATTTAAGAAGGTGAATTTAACAGATGTCATGCGATGCAGCATGTCATGCAGCAAACGGAATTTTTTTTTTCCCCAGGATGTGTTTGTTTCTGTGTTAATTTCTGCAATTTTGTGAATCTTTAACGATGCTCCAGATTACGCCAAACTGATTTCACCACAAGGAGTGACATTTTTCCGAGCATGGGCACCCAAATCCAAGTTCAGCCTTATTAATGGCTTGTCAGAAGAGCCTGTTGTGCTGCTCTGCTCCCCCAAGACACAACCAGGACCACGAGGAGATGGTCAGACCTACCCAAGCTACTGGTCAAATGTGTGCAGCCGTAGCAGTGCCACCATAGCTGCCATGTGCCTTCCTTAATGCTACAAATGTTGCACCCCATGCTCCAATATCATGAATTAAGGTCCTGTCGTGGTAGGTCAAAACATTTGATCTCTCCCTCTGCAAAGTGTACTAGCAACTACTAGTGAAAATAAATGCTCACAAGCACCTGTTGGTATCTCTTCCACAAATTCTGGGGGTTAGCCAAAGCTCCTGTGGGTGAATGGCCTTGGAGAGGTAGATTTGGAGCCCAGAGATATGATACAACTTTTTTTTTCAGGCAGAAAAAGTAGTAACTGCAAAAGCTGGTCAGGCCAGTCAGAAAACAGCCATGCCATGAGGCTTGGATGAGTGGTTTCTGTTCCCAAGGGGAGAACCGAGACTATCAAAAGCTCCAAAAAGTCCTGACAATTTGAGACCTGTAAACTCTCTGGATTACAGATTTTTAACAGAAAACACATTTGAATTGATGGAGAGAGAGACACAGGTTTCAATCAGCTGCTGAAAAGGCTTTTCATCTTGTACGAGTTCATCTTGCATGAGCTGCAGCCCATAGACAGCAATGTGGGTCAGTTAGGAAGAAGCCGAAGTAAAGGTAAAACCCAGACCCTAGAACTGCAGCTGTGTTCTCATGTGCACGACATAACATAGATGTATTTACTTTTCTTTTTCATATGTAGGAGTTTTTTTTCAATAGCGTTTATCACACCATTCACCCTAATTCCCAAGGTGATTGAATTTGTCCTTCCCAATCCCACCCCTGAATGAAACTCCGATGCCCTGTGAGAGATAAAAAGATGTGCCTGAGGGCAGGGACAGACTGTCTTGTGCAAAAGAGAATGAAACAAACAAAAAAATCCCTTAATGCAGCAGGCTCAGCCACAGGTGATAACTCCCGACAACAGGGTTGCTCCTCCATGGCAGCACACATGCACACACGGAGCCTGGCTAAATATTGGTCCTGGACCATTTGGTCTCTGTATACAGACTACAGAAAGCACCCAGCACATGCTATTTTGTGCAGGGGTCCGGCTAACAACCAAGCAAAATATTCACTGGAAATAAGCCAAGCACTGAGGTGGTGATGTAAAGCGCATGGATACTGTTTAAAATTTTTGTTCTTTTACTCAATCCCAGCTCAGCTTAGCACCACCAAGTCCCCCCATTTTCAAAAGGGGGAAAAAAGTCTTCAGCTGCCACTCACATTTTCAGCTAGAGTCCTTGATACAGACCAAATGAAAAAACAATAGAAAAACCCCAACAAACAAATCCAAACCCCAAGTCCCACCCCTTAGGATCTCTTTTCTCCCTAGCCTCCCCCAAGGCCACCCCGTTTTCATGCAACCAGGGAACGCTGACAGCAAGGAGGGATCAGGGAAGGGGGGAGCGCTGATGATTTTTCCCAGGGATGCTTGTAAACTTGGAGTCCTTGCTTGGCTGGGACCACCCAGGCACTGTTTCTGGGATGGTGAATTCAGCCCCCCTCAAAGGGTGACAGCAAAGAGAAGTCTATGTTGGTTAGCATTGTCTCAGCACTGAGACCTCAGCTAGGGGAGCTTGCATCCCACCCAAACCTGGGAGAGGAGGGAGCCCGTGAGCCTTTGGGGGCACCCATATGCAGTCAACTGTATGATCGGGATAATGATAAATCTATTTATTGCTGTTACGAAGCATAATGACAAAGTGGCCTTTATCAGGGTTAAACATAAAGATAAAAATTGTACCCAGAAATCACAAGTGATGTGAAAATGCTGTTGCCCGAGATTTTTGCTGAAACTAATCTCGCATGTCACCTGGCCAGGCTTGAGGAGCAAAGCATTGCAGGTGGTCGTTCACCATATGGCACAACTCTTGTTCCAGTACGGATGTGGCTTCCATCTGTTCTGCCTAGCTTTGCTCACAGTGTTGTCCAGAAATGCCCTCAGGTATTTTGAATGAGGGCTCTGTTCATTGCTGGATTCAACCAAACATGGATCTCAAAAACCATAGATGACTTCTGGATGCTTGGACTTTGGAGATCCCTTTCAAAGTACTCACTGAGAGGAGAGATTACAATTACAGATAGCAAGAAGCAATGGCCACCACCCCAAGAAATCTTCACCAGTGTTTCCCTGGGACTCCCCACCTGGCTGGCCAACACACACAGTGGTTTGGGAGGAGCAGACCCTTCCCTTGGGGCCCTCCTCCATCTTCTTCAGGCAGAAAAAACCTCTTCCAGCAGCTGCTTCAGCAGCAGATGGACTGCTGGAAGCCACAAAAGGCAAAAGGAGAGGTCAAGCCCAGCAAACGTCCCTCTTCCACAACCCATCCCTTCATCACTCAGGCATGCTCTCTTCAAAATGCTTCAAAAATAATGAGTTTATGTCTCATCTTTAACCCTTTCTCCCACTTCTAGCACCAAATCAGTAGCCATAAGGTGGTCACCTAAACCCCAATAAGAAGCAAACGCCATACATTACCAGCATTTCACCTATGTTTTAATGGAATGATTCAAGCTGATGTAGGTTTTTCAGCTGTATCTTGATGATTTTTGTGGTTTTGATGCCATTCCACTCGCCTTTGTAGTCTCAGAATTTGTTTTGAGCATGGTAAAGTGCACTCACCCCTTTTATGATTTCCTGTCTTGTTTCAGAGCCCTGCGCTGAAAGACTTTAGTTGCCTCCTAAATCTTTTTCCAGAACTCTCCTGTCACTTTAAATATTGGCCAGCATTTTGTTAGCTTCAAGACTTTGAAATAATATCAAAGTAAACCTCAAAGGAAAATAACACAGTAAAGAGTAAGGTTGGCGCTTAATTCATATTTAAATAAAGATCTTTCACTTCAGCTTGGGTTACTGTGTAAAATGACTGGGAGCAAATGGCGCTTTTAAAGGCCCTATTCCCCCGGGGGTCTACTTTAAAATGATTGGTGAGCCTACCAGGCAGAGGAATGAAATTGCCTTCCCATGAAAAATTCCCTACCATTGCGAAGAAAAAAAATTGAAGTTCTCCAGAATCAAGATGGACTTTTTCCTCCCTCCCCTCCTGAACTGTGACCCTGGATGACGTTTCCAAATGGTGCTCTCTCCCTGCAGGCAGACACGAATGTTGACAAAGCCTTTGCAGAAGGAAACAAGGAGCTAAGGATTGATTTGCAAGTCAAAACATAGCTTTTTCTTTCTTTATTTTTTTTTCTGGGGCTGAGCAGCAGGTTTTCTG
>NW_008824414.1:1361155-1362028 GCF_000699105.1 Pygoscelis adeliae | reverse complement strand
AGGGGATATCCTCCTTTTCCCCTGCCAAAATGTTAGTTTCCAGGAAAGAAAGGAGGAACTAGGGGCTGGTTTCCCACCTGACAGGGATTTGTACAAGGCTGTAAAGGCAGATTTGCAAGCGAACTGCCCAGCACAGGTACGTTTGCAAGAGCAGCCAAGCACACAGCTCTCCTTGACTTTATCTGGGGATCTCCTTTGAAATTCGCCTTTAAGCTTCATATCCTGCTGCAGCACAGAGCAGAAGTGATGATGGATTTAGCCTTCCGTGTACCCTCTGCCTTTATTTCTTATTTCCTATTCAAGCCCCAGGAACAGTGGGCGGGAGGGACGGCTTTTGCTAACGCCAGCAACTCCAGATCTGCCAAAACCCAAAACAAAGGCTGTGAGAAAAATATTTCTGCAGGAAGCATTTGCTGAAACATGATTCATTTCTTTAAGATAAGTCATATTTCCTCCGGCCAACACTTACGAAAGGGTTAGCCTCCCTTATCCGTACTTGAGCCTGGATGATGAATACAGTCAGAGCATGTGCTTCCAGTTGATCCTTTGCAATGCTGGCATGCTCGCGCCACACTCGACGGCATGGCACACCAGCGTAAATTTGCTCTCATGCAAAGGTAGTTTGAGGCTGGGGACTTGCATGGTTTACTCTATGTTTTTCCTTATTTTCAGTGTCGTGTCCCTGCCCTACACCAAGTCACGCTGCTGAAGGGGACTCTCCCCCTCAGCTTCACGCCACCACTTCAAGCAGCATTGTTTTCAACCCGGGTCTGACATCTCTGCCTCGGTTGCTGTGGCTTTTTCAACAGCTACTAGAAACAATGGGCCCCGTGGGTCATTTGCAGTTCATCACGTCTTTGAGTTGTCCTGGTA
>NW_008824414.1:1360132-1360976 GCF_000699105.1 Pygoscelis adeliae | reverse complement strand
TGCGCGAGACAGCAGCTCGCAGAGCACCGTGGGAGGTGGGGACTCACACCATGATCCCCTGGCCTGCCTGGGTCTGGCACCAGGGCTCGGCTCTGGCACCTGCACTGCTGGTTTTTGACCCTGACCCTTCTCCTTCTGACAGCCCTTTGCTTCCTCACACATGGCATGAGGAGCTAGTTGAGCATCTTCCTCCTCATCACCCCTCTGGGTACTCAGCAGAGGCTGGGGACTGCGTGGGGCTCTCCATCCAAGCAGCAGGCAGGACAAGTCCTGGTGGGGTGATGGACCCAAAACACTGGGCAGGGACCTCCATGGGCATAGCCCCTCTCGCCACGCTGGTGTGGCTCATGCCAAAGCTGGCAGATCCCTTCCATGGGGCCAGCCACACATCTGCCACACCCAGGCATGAGCCTCACACATGGGCAACATTGGCCGCTCTTTAGTTTCCATCCAAGATGAGGCCTCTGACCTCTGTATTTGCTCTGCTTTTTCTCCATCACTTTCCCCTGGACACCTCTAATCTGCTCCACTGGTCTCCACCAGACCACATTTCATCAGAGCTTCCTCTACACAACAGTGACAATCACAGCCAGCGCCTGTTCAGCCCCATGACCTCCACTCCACCCCACCAGTGCCACCTTCCCTCCAATGGACATGTGGCAGCAGGTTCTAGTACCTGGTGGGCACTGATGCTTCTGGGGAGCATGAGGACATCTGACCTCAGACAACTCTTTGCAGTTCAGGAATGATGCGAGCCAAGGAGTTGTGGTCTCCTCATAGCCTCATGGCATCCCAAGCTCCCCAGGTGGGATGCCAGGAGAGATGCTGGCATGGGAGAGGGGAC
>NW_008824414.1:1357709-1360115 GCF_000699105.1 Pygoscelis adeliae | reverse complement strand
TGCTCCACCCCAGAGAGGGGTGGATGTGGTTGTGCCTGCATTCAATTTTTAACATCTTGACCATGAAGGGAAGCCAATTTCCTTCCAATTGATTTTCTCCACAAACCTCCCACCCCCCTTTTTTTTTCCCCTGGGATACATGAAGTCAGAATAGTTGGCTGGAGAGATGTTTGCATGAGTTATTACCTGGCTTGCTCTCCCCGCAGGCAAGTCTCCCTGTGACCCCTTGCTCAACAGTAACAGGGCTGCATTGTTGCCATCAGCTACATCCAGGCATCATGCCCTGCGCCACCACCATGCACCTCTGGGCACATTGAAACAGCTGGGGATGCCTGGTGGTCCATGGTCCACTCACACTGGGGTTCAGGCTTGTGCTCCAGTTGCTGGTTTCCACCACAGACCATCTTTGTCTCATCAGGGAGCAAGGACAAGCTGAGCTACTGGAGGAACTTGCACCACCTAAAAGCCAGCAGAGAAATAAATATCCATCAAATCTTGAGTCCCAACCTTCTCACATTATGGCAGTGGGTTGAGGTGGGGTGAGATTTGTCCCTTCTGGAGAAACGACACTGAGCACTACCTTCCACAGCCACAAAAAAGGAACCATGATCATGAAGGAAGAGAAAGGTGCAGAGGAAGAAGAGGATTAGCATGCAGTATAGAAAGGAAGGTAAGCAAAGACCTGCCTGCTTTTATGGACCACACGTGAATACCTCAGTGTGGAGATGGGTGGCTCATTTAGGCTTCAACTCAGACCCACTTTCTGTATATCGAGTGTTGCTCTCAGGTTATAGTTTCATTCATGCTAAACTCTGCTTCTCTGCACTGGGACTTCAGCATTGCTTTTGTAAGCCCATACTTGTTAATGCTGCATTAAAATAGAATTAAATCAACAATGCCAACATTTTTGTTGCAAATACTTCAGGAGCAATGTGTTGCCACTAAAGGAGTGAGAAGATATTTTACGTTATTAAAAATTGCTCTTTCCTGCTAGTCCTTTGCAAGAAATTCCTCAAAATGTCCATCAGATCTGCAGAGTTCTCACTCCGCACACCTCTGCAACCATCTGGGATGAGTGGAACTGAAGCCCTCCGTGGATGTGTCCCTGCCCCACCCTCCAGCTCCCGTCCTGTGCAATGTGGTGCACAGCATCTCCTCTGTCTACATCCCATCCCTCCCCACGATGGATAATATTAGGGTATTAGATGAGAAAGAGCACAACATGTAAAGGCAAAAGCTCTCTGAAAGAAGGCTGCAGCACACACATTCCCAGCCCCGTTAGGGGCAGCTGCTCGAGGCAAGATGAGGGGAGTCCGGCCCCAGCACCACAGCACAGCGTGGACTGGGAATGGCTGTACCTCTGGTACAGCTCTGCTGGGCTGTAATCAGATCTTACCCTACTGAACCTCATGCTGTGACATGTTTATACGACCAGACCCCTTTCCCTTCATTAGTATTGGGGTCAGGAGAAGCCAAAGGTCAGGCTCGAAGCCAATGATTTCACTTCTAAACAAAACCATTGCCTCCCTCTACCTTCCTCCTCAAAGAGCTTGGCTCATAAATTTTCATTTAGTACCACCAAGCTGACTTTTTCTCCCCTCACATTCTCTTTAAGAAGAGGGAAGAAGAGGGATATTTCATTCCCCAAAACAAGAGGGCAGTTCCTTATTACCCTGAGACCCAAGCTATTTGGGAATCTTTGGCCAGTACCCTGCCCCGTGCTCCAACTTACAAAGTGCCAGTCAGGACTGCTAGAAAAATAAAGGTGGCAGAGATGTGAAACCTCACAGCTGTCTCTCGCCGGATCAGAAGTCCCCCTGCCCAGCTTAAATGGCTCTGACACCCATGCTCCCACAGCATCAGTGCCCCGTTTGACACGCCTGGGGCTGAAAAGTGCAAAACCAAACCCCGTTGTCAGAAATGCATGTGCTTGCTTCACTTTGAAGAGAAAACAAGTAAAAAAGCAGAAAATGCAGCTGGCTTGCAGGTTTGCTGCTTGCACTCATTCATATCCTAGAGTCCAGCTAAAGCTCAGTGTCAAAGAGCAAACCAAACTGCATGAGCCAAAGTGCAAAGCATCTGTGTTTCTCCTTGGGAAACCGCATGTCCTGGAGAGGAACGGCGCTTGCTGCAAAGCCCCTCTGCACTCCACTGCCGTGGACAGCTCTGAGTCTCCCAAAAGGTTCAGCCTTACTACTGCTTTACAAATCCTGCACTCTCTTATTGCACTTCTTCAGTGGTGGTTCTTGGTGCTTACTCATCTGACAGCACCATCCTGTTTCAAGGGAAGTTTCAGAGCTCAGCTGACACAGGAAAAAAAAATTGGCTCCTGCCATGCAAGGAGGAGGTGATTTAGACAGCCAGTTTCAAAAAAGGTTAAGGGATTTGGGTGCTCAAGTCCTGCTG
>NW_008824414.1:1344826-1357416 GCF_000699105.1 Pygoscelis adeliae | reverse complement strand
CGAGGAGCTGCTTTTCACAGCTGCTTGTGAAAAACCAACTGGGACAACCTGACCCTTCCTGGAGCTGAATGCACTTTCTGCCCCACAGCTGCAGGTTCAAATCCCACAGGGGGGGTCATGGTTAAAAACTTGTTTGGTGGTTTCAGCTGGGTCTCAACTCCCATCGACCACACTGAAACAGGACAGTTTAAAACCAGTGTGTGATTTCTGAGCCATGGGGTTCAACTCCTCCAAAGTCTTATGACAGCTTCAGGCTAGGGTTGCACACCTTCCTGCATCAGCCTGGCCAGGGACCAAACTGTCGTGGATGACTGCTCAGCAGTTGCTGAAATTCCTGCATAGCCCAATGTTTTTATTTACGCCCTGGTGAGACATAATCAACGTGAACAGCTGCCCATCACAACCAATTATGAACTTGCTAACAACAGTACCTATAAATCTCCCCCAACCAGGAGTAAATGTGTGCATCTCCCACCCAATGCAAGTGGTGGGGGTCATACCCAGCTCAGCTGGCTCTGCTTTTCCAGCCCACTCATCCAGGGCTGTTAAGGAAAACTTCCCCTGACTAGGTCATCCTCACCTCCGCAGCCTAGCTCAGCGCAAAGGACAGTGCCTGTGGGTTGGTGCCATCGTGTGGATACAGCTGCAATGAAGAGGAGGAGGAGGAGAGGCAGGAGGAAGAACACTGGGAAAAGGACAAATTTGGTATTGTCCAAGTCAGGGTCTAAGCCTAGTTACCTCCTAGTAATACCAGTGGGCTTAAGTGGGACCGTGCTGCTTCCTCCAACAGGTTGAATAAATATAATAACAGCAAAAGCACATGCCACATGAACCTTATCTACCCTATGACATCTCTGGTGTTGACAGCAGATCTTCAGAGGCAGTTTTCCCAGATGATGCCCTAATGAAAGCAGCAGCAGTTGAGATTAAGATCTCTGCTGTGCTTGAAAGGCTCAGAAGCTGAAACAGAGCTGTGAGTGATACTCACTCTACCTTACTCAGGCTTTCACATTTAGAAACGGGGCTGGAACACACTCATGCATCTATCATCCCCTCCAGGGTCTCCAGGACTGTCTGGTCTACCAACACAAACATACTCTTGAACCTGAAGGAAAATCAGGCTGTGGATTTTGACTAATGGCAGAGGGTGGGTTCTTTGCTCTGGGCTTGCATCCTGTCCTGGAAGTCACACAGTCCCTAACCTTCAACTCTCTTGCAAACTGAAAAGCAATCCCAGCCCAGGATAAAAATAAAGGGTCCATGGGGCCCTGTCACTCTGGGGTCAACTGATGCAGTGGACGTGCAATCAAGCTTCTTCATGTAATCTTTCCACTGCCTTTTATAGGCTGAATCTGAAACGGAGCCAAACGACGAGCAGGGGGGATAACGAGTCATGAGGCTGGGGTTTCCTTTGTACAGTCAAAATCCAAAGCCAAGTCCTGCTGGCTGGGATGTTCCAGTTATCTTGCAGAATAGAGTGCTGAATTCCGATGGGTTCCTTCCAAAACCCCATCCACTGTGATGGAGAGCAACCTGCCCCAACTCAACGTTTCACTCCTTCCGGGACAAGGAGGGGGGACAAGCTTGGTTCCCACAAGAAGGGGAGGAAGTCTGTGAAGACCCTGTCCAGGCACTGCTCAGCCTCCCTCTTTCCGGAGGAGGCAGTCGTGTCTCCATACCGACCTCTGCACCTCCCACACACACGCTATGCCTGTCCACCCTTGTCATGTTTTTGGCTCCCCCTCAGTTCACACTGCCGAGGTCTTTGCAGAGCACTCATAGCATTGGAGCAGAGTGACTTCCCACTTGCAGGCATGCTGTCTCTGTCAGGATGGCTCTAGAGGAGCTCTGGATCTCGGCTCTGGAACAGCTGGCTGTTGGGGACCTCCTTGGACAAGGTGCAAGGGACAGGCAGGTGGCTGGTGCTCAACCCTGAGCACCTGGACAACCCACGCTTGCACTGTGCTGGTTGCCATGGGTTGGACCACCGGTCTGTAGGTGCAGGTGGGATCTCATTCGGCAATCCATCAGGGCGCATCCATCCTTAGCTAGCTGGCGCCCCGTTCCAGCCAGGTTTTGCAGCATGTGGATGACTGCATCCAAGATTCATTAATGACCCAACCCCAATGTTGCTGTTTCAGATTAAATTGTTCCCAACGCTACACATTGTTATTTGGGAAATGTATGAATTTTTCCCATATGTCTTTGACCTATAAAATGAACATGCCTCAAAACTGAAAGGTTATTGCCAACTACAACGTGTTTTCATTTCTTGTCTTTAAGCACATTTCATGGTTTGCCAAAACTTTTTAGGAGCTTGAAACTGAAGGCCTTGACTCAGGAAAGCGCTTCAAACACTTGCCAAATAAGACTTACGCGCACACTTGCATCTAAGCACATGCTACAGGCCTGTGCTGGACTGAGATGTTTTCCCAAATTGGTGCCAAAAACCATCTTCCTCTTCCTTAACTCCTAGATGCTCAGATTCTGTCCTCAGCTTTATTGACAATCACCTACAGGTGAAATTTGGCTTGCAGATGTGCAGCTCCTAGATTGCAGAGAGCAGCTAATTATTTGGGGATTGCTGGCTGAGGCTTTGGGAAACTGTAAAAAGCCAGAGTAAGCAGAGGTGGGTGATATTTTTTAAATTGATATTTTTAAAAATACAACAATTTGCAGAAATTTCACTGAGTGGTTGGTTTTAACAACAACAAAATCTGGCAAAAAATCAGGATGGCATATTTCAGGAGTTTCTAAATTAAAACTCTGAAAGGACTTTGATTCAAAAAATTCTTTTTTTTTTTTTAATTTTACGATATAAAATAGTCAGTGTCCAAGTAAACTATTTCATTTCAGGCTGACTGAAATATCTTGCTTGATGAAGAATATATGGGGGGGTTTATTATTATTATTTTGGTTTACCAGAAATTTCCAACATTTCATTCCAAATCAGTATTTTGACTTTTTGAAATTTCTCTAATAGAAAAGTCAATGCTCATATATCTATATATATTGTGAGAACTGAAAACAGAGCTGGGTAAATGAAGAGGGAATGGAAAACGCCAACTCTAAAGTTTGTCTTTAAGAACTTGCCAGATATCCAGGAGGAATTCAAGCTATGGCAGATACCATGGGTATCAAAAGGCAAGGGAATCTGTACTCCACTTCCAGGAAAGAAACATTTCATCATTACAAGGAAAAATACCGGATGGAGACCAACCCCCACCAAGCTTTCAGCATTCCTACCTACACAGCTAAATCCCCAAATCAAGCTTCTTCTGCAGCGTGCCTTTTATCTCAGCAGCATGACTCTCTGCATGAAAGAAAACCTATATTCTGTTTCAACACATTTCTAACATAGTTACACCATTAACCCACAGAGCACAGTTCTCACAGGAGATGTCTGAGATGGGGAGCAGATGACTGTAGCTTCCCTTTTGTAAGCAGCCCTTGCCTATTTGAGGTAAGGTCTCCAGTCCAAGGCGTTGGACAACTATAGCAAGGCTTTGCCTGTCCTTTCCAGCTACAGAGAGCAGGCAGAGAAGTGTGTTTCGTTAATGACCGTGTGCAACTTGCCCCACCACGGAACCTTAGGAAAGGCTACCATGATGTAGGACCACATCGTGCAGAGCACACAGCAATCCCCCATGTGGGAGCGTGGTGCAGTGCACAGACCAAGCAAAGCGGTGATGGCAGCTCAGGAAAAGCTGCCTGTGGTGGCTGCTCTCCTGCCCAGGTTAACCAGCTTGTGTGGAGTGGAGAGCATGCACCCATGGAAGCATGCACCCATCGTTTTCCTCTGCTGGGACCCTTCAACTCCTGCCCTTCCCCAGTCCCAGCCTCCTGGGCTTTGGGCTTGTTTTTATCCTCTAACCCACCCCACTAAGCCAAAATTCCCACTGCAGACCCCCCTGGGTCTGCCAGATTACCCCTCTGGTATTTGTTGACACAGGGGACTGGTGATAGCAGGTAGCACAAGAACCACTCTGTGGTGTCTGCAGCTCTGACTCCATCTCCCCAGACAAGCATTGCCCTCAAATGCAAATCATGGAGTAAAGATGATGCTGGACTTTGTGTGAATTAAACCTGAAGTTTGTATCTCAGCAAGATAGGGGTCAAGCAAATTCATTTGTTGAGCCCACTGTCAGATCTGGTTACCCCACTCCTGAGACCAGTCTGCTGAGCCAGCTTCACGACTGCTGTAAAAGACATCAGCACCATGACCACTGAGCATCCCAGTCTGAGCAGGGGGCTGGAGAGGGGGCTTCTTCACCAATGTGCATCCCCAGGCAGCGCTTTGGAGATGGTCTTCACCATGCACAGAGCTTACATCAGCAAAGCAACAGGAGCTCTTCCATCCATATGGCTATTATACAAGATGGTCAACAGAGAGGGGAAAAAATGCCCAGATCACATTTTTTGATCCTTAAAAAGTTTGGTCACTCTTGAAATCAATTAAAAATAAAGAGGCTTTAACAGGGAGTTGAATGAAGTAGTAGGGTGGATCACTTGTTTTTATTCCTATTGTCAAATGGTAAAATTGTTTTCTTATTTACGATGTCAAAAGCCTGTGAAGCAAACAAACAAAGCCCAAAGTGCCAGCTTCCCAACACACAACCACAGTGAGACATTCATGGACACCAGGAAATGGGCTGCAAAACTTGCACAAAAAAAAAAATAAACCTCCCTGAGAAGGGCTCTGCCAAAGTTAAGGGGAAAAGAGGTTACAAGCATTTGTGGGAAACAGTGCTAAAAGGGAAGGATAAAAGAGACACACAAAAAAAAAAAAAAAAAAAAAAGAGGAAAGAGCAGAGGGAGAGAGGACTGGGGCTAGGGCTGTGCCAGTCAGGAGGGATTTGGCCGGATGATGGTTTTACTGCATTTAAATGTGTAAGATATACTTTGATTAATTCTAGTAGACTACACCAAAGTCATACTTGCAACTCCCAGCACGCTAATTACGGAGAAGAGGCGGACAGTGACTCATGTTGGAAACTGCCCAACTTCCAAAGGGGAAAAAAAAAAAAGGGAAAGAAAAAGAAAAGAGGAATCTCAGTGCTCAGGGCAACCATGATGGTCCCCAGACCCGCGCTGGGAGAAAGGTCGGGGCAGGCATGGCTGTGGGGAAGGGGCACCAGGCGGGCTGTTCCCAAGGAGGGCTGGCAGGGGACCCCCTGCCCCGCCAGGAGGATGGGGGACATGGGGAGAGGTGGGGGTACCCGGCTGTGGAGTGCCTCTCCGGGGCTAGATTTGCCCCAGCATCTCCCCGGCTGTGCAGGCAGGGCAGCTGTTTCCCTCGGTGCTAACCTGGAGGCAGGGATGCTGCCATCCCAGCAGAGATGCCCTTGGGAAGTCATCAGTAAGGTCTGCCCCAGGCCCTGTGTAGGACATTTCTCTTCCCTGATATCCAAAAAACCTTCTGCCAGGTGGTGAAACACAAGAGGGCAGGAGCTGGAGGATTGCTACATGCCCGTGCCTCTACCACCACCCTGTCACCAAGCCAGGGAGCTGCTTGGCTTTCAGAGCCAACCCCAGCTGCAGTGCTGGAGCCATGGTCTTGCAGAGACACAGATGGAGCCCACCAGTTCTGGGTTGCATGAAGGCCAGGTGTGACGGGTCACAGAGGGAAAAACAAAGTCACAGACCCCATGTTAAGACTCAGGTGTTGCGCCCAGCTCCTGCATGGTGAGGAGCTCCCTCCCCTCCGTTCATGAAATATTTAGCAAGAAGGAGATGCACACACACACAGAGGGATGTTTGCTCAGCAATGATTACCACCACCTCTGAAACATCTCTCGGGGCAACAGCAGAGAAACTAAGGGGGGGGTCCTTGCCTGATATTTATTATTCCATCTCAGCTCCATTCTCATCTACTCATTTTTAACTCTCCAAGAAGCTGACAGCATCAGAAACCAAAGCCAGAGCATCAGATTAACAACATCTTTCTTCTTCAGGCTTTCAGCCACATGTTTGAATTGGTTCAGACCATGAATAAAACCGAAGCCCCATAATCTTACAGGCTCGAGACAGAGATGGGGAGGATGTGGGGGGGAGGGGATGGGGACGACAGATTTAATGCCTTGTAGCCAATTGTAGTTTCATTTCTTTAGCTTCTTTCTTTAGGGAGAAAAGATAATTACTTTTAAAAAAATATTTTATATATATTTTTTAAAGAAAGCAAGAAAGGAAGCTGCAGGGTGTGACCCCATCTCCACCACCCTCACTCATGGCTCAGACTGCAGCTTGGCAATGCCAGGGATGTGTCGCATGGGCGTGCGTCTCTCTAGACCTGAGCAGGAACCCATCTTGTGGCCTTCAGATGGCATTAATGATGAAAGGAGGCATTAACAAGCCATTACTCTGCAACACTGTGCTCCTCTCTGCCTCCCTGACTCCACCACAGACCCAACTGTCTCCATAACCACTAGAGGGGGGTGGAAAGTAACTAGCTGAGGAGATGATTTCCTCCTATTGTGTCCTCCTGGGAAACATAAACGTCAGTGTGTTGGGGAGCTCTGCAGTTCTGGGCAGGATATGGACATCCACCACACTCCAAGTTCACAGCATCCACATGAGGACATTTTTCCCATCATCCACAGCACCAGCATTCTGCTGAAGCAACCTTCAAAATGGAGGAGCCACATGGGATGTCAAATCTTGTTCTCCAGAGAGAGCTGTTGTGATGCCAGTTGGGGAACAAAGCCCCTCGGGGTTATCCCTTTGGGGAGGGAAAATTAACCAAACCGCAGGCTGGAGAGCTGCAGAAAAAGCTACGAAATGCAAAGACGGGACAGCACAGATGACATAAGAAGGAGTTAAAGGCGTCCTAATTCAAAATGTATGTGATCGCCTATGCCTCGGCCCCCTTCCAGAGAGGCTGCAACACCCTGCAAGCAGATGATCCTGCACTTCGAGCCTGGGACAGGCATCTTGTCGAGATAAGAATCAAGCTGCTCTGCAAGACTCGTGTTTTCTGGGAGGCCATAGAAGCAGAGCAACCACTGGACCGGAGAAAACGCTCCTTCAGGCAAGAGGAACCAGCCACAGCCCTGGGAGAGGATGAAACCTTGGGTGTCCTCCAGCCATCCCCCTCCTAAGTGAAGAACATACAGACAATTTTGCCTGGTGACCTGTAAGATCTTCTAAGGGTGAAATAAGCCATTTTCCTGTTGGAAAAATAGACTTTTAAGAAAACAAGAGTTTGGTAACATACATTTGGCAGAGTTTTCCATTAGGAAACATCATGGAAGTTGTGATTTTGGGCTTCCCACATCTTCCTTGCTTTCTGATTCATGCTATGGGACAGCACCTCCTGTCCCCAGGCTGCGGGGACAGCACACTGCAGGGCTCTGGTGGTGTCTTTCCTGCTTCACCACCCAGGAGACATGGGGCACCAAGGAGGAGGAGGCTCCAGACCACAGGCTGGCCACCTGCCTAAAGGCAGATGCTGGTGCTGACCTGGGGCATGTCAGCATGGCTTGATCTCCACAACCCATGTTGTCTTCGAAGTTCATTAATGTAAATAAGCAGAAAGCAGATCACTTGCAAACTCCCATAAAGCTGTCCACAGATGGGGTAGGCGGGCTCTCCCTGTGACCAAATTGCCCACAAAACTCTTCAGGATGCTCAAAAGCAAATCACAACCCCCTGCAAAGGTCCAACTGAGCCTTCCTAATTGCGCAGCAGGGAAAGGGTTACTCAGGAACTACGGGAGGCCATCTCCACCTTTCTGGGTCCCTTAGCTCACTCTTGCTCAGTGATGTCCAATGGCATCTACAGGGCACAGGCACTGTGGGCTAGAGGCCACCACCACAACCCCATGTCCTCCCAGTCCCTCTGTTGTCTTGCTGTGGGGTCTTGGTAAGGCCAAGGGCCACTCCTGTCCTGCACACGTTGGTCAGACGTTCTCCTAGACCATGAGCATGGTGGAGCTTGGACAAAAAGCTGTTGACACCTCACAGGGCATGGTGACACCTGCATTGATGTTCTCTCAGTGGGGAGCTGCTGCCTGCAGGCAGTCAGCCACAGGGGAAAAACCTCCCGGCTTTCGGAGATGCTGCTTGCTCTGCCTTCCCTTTTCCTACCCTCTCCAGTTTTCCCTCCTTGCCATTGCAGCTGCAGGACAGAGTGCTGATGAGACAGGATTAGGTCCAACTCCAGTTAGTCATTTCCCAGTAATTAGTTTGGGTTACCAGAGAAAGGACACCAATGTTTTCTCAGGTCACTGTTGAGAGTCCCAGCCACGAGTATGCCAGGGAAAACGGGCAATGCTGATATGTGGAGTACTGAGCCACATGAAAACAGTGCAGTCCTCTGCTCTGGGCTGGGAGACAGTGTCCTGCTGCCTATAGCGCTTCTCTAGCACCCGCAACACCTTGTTGCATTAGGGAACATAGGAGCCCACGCCTTTGGTGCCTGACCCAATTCCTGCTAACACTCCCATTGCATATTGGGATGTTTTGTCTATGCGTTGCCTATGATAATATTGCCTGCAGCGATACATGCAGGCACACACAGGCTGCATCATATCAATCATCGCAGAGCTGACAAAAGATCAAAACCTTCTGAAGCTGCCGACATTTTGCTATTTATCACGTAAAGTTCCTTGAGCCTCTGCTGCCTGGGCCCTCTAAGCAATGTCATTTTATAAACAGTATTGTCTATAAGCAATATCACCCTGTAAGCAATATTATCCTCTAACCACTGCAATATAGCATAGCTCAGTTTAACTTCACACCGTGGTGTTCCCTGGGTTGGGCTGGTCTGAATGTGCATTTGTCTGGGGAAAACACTGGGCTCTGGGTAGGAACGAGAGTAAGACAAGCAGATGCTCTGCAAGCACAGCAAAGCACAAAATCTTAGGCATGGGAAGAACAGAAAGTGTGTTGTGCAAGAGGTACATGGCACATCATGGCACATTTCAGGTGGCATCCTTCAGCTCTACCGCAGGGATTTGGGCCACATGTCTGCCTATGCCTCTGAACACGGGGTTGTGTCTAAGCCATTTGTCACATAGCTAATGGGGAGAGATTGCTTCATCCCAACATTGCCTGACATGACAAATTGCCCTCTGAGGTGCTGGTTTGCTCCTGTTGATTCAGAAGGGAACCTGGAGTACAAGTGGAAATAGATGAATAAGCAGCTATATTGGGGTGAAGCCCATCCTGCCATTCATGCACCTCCATGCTAGCTCCCCACCTGCAAATTGGGGAGGACAGGGCTTATGTTCCCATGCGTTCCTTCTCTCTTTTGAATCCTCTGGGGCACGGGTTGCCTCTCCCCACCTTCCTGACCTGAACCCCATGCAATGGGGCTGTGCTCTCAGCTGGGATGCTCCTGTGAGAAATCTTCAGTAGCAGCAAACAAATTCAAACCCAACGCAAAAGCCCATTGTGTAAGAGACTATTGTACCTCGCAGGCCGCTCTTGGGTCAGCAGCAATGCCCTGGAGCAGCCTTTGGGGGATGGTGGTAAACAAAGCTGGATGATGAAACCCAGACTAGTCTTACCTTGTTTGGTAATTACAGGCTCTGAAAAATCAGTGCTGCAAATGTATCATGGGTGGCTGGTTGAAACACTTCCCAGAAAGATGCATGGGCTATAACGTACATTTTGATTAGTTCACTGTGGTCAGTCTTGGCTTCACCAGGGTCCTAGGTCTCCGTGGTCCCTCATCAGAAATGACATAAAGCCACGAGGTCATCCAAGCACTCCTTTCACTGTAGGACTCGGCAAGCAAGGTCTTGCCCTATGTATTCACCCAGGCAGAGCTTGGGCACTAGGGCTTCACCTTTTCCTGTTGGCATCATAAAAATAAGTAAATTCTAAAAAGTTCAAACGAACCCTAAATAAAAGGCCTGTGTTGACTAGAGCAAAATTCCATGTGGAGAAAACTGGAAGAAAGGGTTGAACATTTTTTTTTCAGTCTGGAAGTCCTTGAGGTGCTTTTTTTTTTTCCTCTCCAAATAATTTAGTGTGTCTCTGTGTGTCCAAGGCAGCCCAAGCATTCCTCTTGGAAGGCAACACACAAGTCATTGGGAAATGCTGGGGACGGTGGAGATGTACATTATATACAGGCATTTAGTGCCAGTCCTGTGACACACAGAACATTTCTGGTTTTCCTATTGGGAAGCTACATTTTACATTTTAATGACTTGAGTCCCCAACTCACAATGAAGCGATTATTAATGCACTATGATATTAAGATACAAAACTAATTTAACAGTTCAACTGCAGAATTGTGGTGGGCAGGGAGAGCTATCCAATTAATATGGTATTTCTGTGGCACCGGGAAATGTCGGGGGGTTCTCCTAGGAGCAGCCTCTTTGCACCACCAACACAGCAGAAGCAAATACACGCTAGCTGGAGGAAGGGGAAATGCAATGAAACTCCTTTTCAGGGTATTTTTTCAAAAAAAGGTCTTTTGGTTTGGGATGCTGCTTTCCAGAAAGCGCTGTGCTTGTACATCCCTGTCCCTGCTCCTCTCCCCCAGCATGCTCTCCGTGCTAACACAGGCTTTGAGGAACCACTGGCAGCCCCCTGGGAAAGACAGCTGCAAGGAAAGCAAGATTTCATGCTTGGCTTTTGCACACAAGCCCTGTCATGCTCCCCTGCTTGACAAGTCCCCCCCATGGAGAAAAGCTTTTATCAGCAGCTGTGTGAGGAAGCAGGGAGCTCTGCAGCTGAGCAGCGGGTTGCTTGGCTTTATCACTAGCAAACACATCAATATTTTGCTCATGTGCATGCATCCCCCTTGGGTCATTGAAACATATGCCCTATAGTGCAATTCGGCAGGCTCTGAAGAGGTCCAGCTTGGTTATGGTAGCTCAAAGCATTGCGTTTCCAGACTACAGCATTTATTATACTCCCCCCAAAAAATCACTCCATATATCTTCTTGAGGTGATCGGCTGGGGCTCTGGTCTAATCAGACAGTTTCCCCCTTTTATCTCTCCCCGATCCGTCCAAGCAGCTCTGGAGTCTGTCAGCCCTGTGATATCATACCTTGGCACAGCCCCTGCCTGTTTGCTTTTTGCCAGGATGAATCCTGTAAACACTTGCAAGAAATCACAGCAGGCCCTTGGGGAAGCAGTTTTTTCCCTCCTCCCCTCCAGAGAAACGGCCCATCCTTCATGGCTCGCACAGGATGCCAGGGAGGGAGAGGAGGAAACGGAGGCTGAAGGGAAAGCAGGATGAAGGTCAGGGATGGAGGGCTGTGCCACAATTTTTCCTGGGACGATGGAGTGGGGAGGACGACCTTGATAACTATGGAAAATAAACAAACCCGGGGATGAAGGAGCCAGCTGGGTTCTCTGCCAGTCACTTGATTTTTTAAAAATCTTTTATTTTGCTCTGTTTGTTGATGCGTTTGTTGAAAAGGCTTTTCCTTGATGTGTCAGAAGTATTGCAAAGCACAGGGCAGCCAACACCCAGCTGGGACTGACCCTAACCTGGCAGCCTTGGTCTGGTTACTTAAGCAAATGAGGCTTTTGGGATTAATGAGGCACGTATCTGTCTGGTTGGTTCCTTTCCCCTGCCCTCCAGATAACTTCTGAGCCCATTCCTTGTTTGCAGACTAACCTAAATGAGGGCAGTGATCTTGGAAAAGTTAAATTTCTGAAAGTTTCTTGAAAATGCACAGGCAGATGGATGGGCAGCCTTAGGGCGTGTGGAAGAGGGGCTGGCTGCAGCCTGAGCCCAGCCCAGCTTATGCCAGCATGGCAAAAGCCACCGGATGAGCAAACTGGAGCCCACCAAGGGCTTGCAGGATGCTCAAAGCAGTGTGGGAGGAGGTAGCCCACAGTCATCTCATCCCAGTCATGCTGATGCTGCTGTGTGATGCCACACCATGCATGCCACACCATGCATTCCTATTAATGAACAGGGAACCACAGCCTGATGCCAGTGCAAATTTTAGTCCATGTGATCACACCAGATGCCTGTAACACCACTGGAAGTTTCCTCACCTCAAGTGTCCTGTGGCTGGAGAGAACCCAGGGATACCTACAGGATAGTTGCTTTGAGCTGCCATCCCTCCTAACCCTTGCACACAACCAACTTGCAGTGTAGAGAGAGAAAGTAAAAAACCCAACCCTCTAAGCACCATAAAGATTTTATTATAAACAAACCTCCAAGAGCACTTTGGGATCCGGGATGATTAACATTCCTTAATGAAGAAGGTGGGGATGGAGCAGGAGCTGGGGGAGGTGAGATGCAACACCCTCCTGTGGGTCCCACCTTCCCACCTAATTCCCCCATTGCCATCTGGCAGATTTACTGGCCCCAGTAACGTCGCTCCCCCTGATACAATGAGGAATTGCAGGCTGTGCTATATTTCCTCATAAATTTTGCTTCCCTGCCAGAAAAGTTCAGGGCTAGGTCAGACTTTTATATATATTTATGTATATTTTATATATATATATATCTCTCATAGAATCATAGAAAGAGTCGGGGTGGAAGGGACCTCTAAAGGTCATGCAGTCCACCCCCCCTGCCGTGGGCAGGGACATCTTCAACTAGATCAGGTTGCTCAGAGCCCCGTCCAACCTGACCTGGAATGTTTCCAGGGATGGGGCATCCACCACCTCTCTGGG
>NW_008824414.1:1332488-1342212 GCF_000699105.1 Pygoscelis adeliae | reverse complement strand
TAGTGTCACCTGTCCCTGCCTTCCCTTTAATCCTGACCCCTAAGCTCTCGTTCGGCTCCTCATCCATCCCCAGGCAGAGCTCCATGCACTCCAGCTGGTCATTGACACAGAGGGCGACACCCCCTCCTCGTCTCCCCTGCCTGTCCTTCCTAAAGAGCCTGTATCCCTCCATCCCAACACTCCAGTCGTAGGATCCATCCCACCATGTCTCTGTGATGCCAATAAGGTCATAGCCTTATTGTATTTATATATATATATATAAATACATACATATATTTTTCTTCTTTCCAGGTGATTTCCACCTTTCCCCATCTAAGGACTCATTCATCCTCATTGTCCCTACTCACCATTTTTTTTACTGTTTGCCTGGGTTGGGTTAAAGAAAATAATTGAAGGACCAAACCCCACACTCATCCCCTCCAGGGTGGAGATGCTTTGTGGTGCTGCTTTCGGTGAGTGCTGGGGGGACTGTGGCGGATGCGCAGCCCCCTGCCCACATCACAGGACCACTGAGTCTGGGCAGCCTGCCCTCACCCCGCTTCCGTCCAGGGAATGCTAATTCAACCAAGCTCAGCCCCGACTTAATGGGCTCAAAAGGAGAGGTGGGTGGTTTGGACTTCAAACGTTCCTGTCCCTCCTCCCCCACCGCAGGCATGGACCGCCTTCACAGGGTCATGATCAGAAAGGGACATGCACCGGCATCTGAAGTCTCCAAGCTTCTACCATCCTGATTTATCTCATGCCTATGTCCACCATCCCAGCTCAAGGCAGGATGCTGAGAAACATAGATGGGAGATTTAGAGGGGTACCCATCATCACGTACCTGTCTCTCCTCCCGGGGATGTGTCCACGTAAGTGCTGCAGAAGGGACGGCTAACAGCCTCTGTGCTGAGGGCTGGCAGTGACAGGGACCTCAGAGAAATGAAACTGCAGCAGAAAAACAAAAAGTCACTTGGTCTGCACCAGGGAGAGCTCAGAGCTGTGCATGCTCCTGGGAAGAGAGGGGAAGAAATGAGGTATTTTTCCATTGGGATTATGGGATGGGAACACAGGGAGAAGGAGGTCTTGGAGGACACAGCTCCCTCGGGCAGACAATAAGCACTAAAGGCCCTGGGCACAAAGTGACAAAACGCCTTTGAGCAGCTGCGTATTACACAACCTGAGCTGTGGCACTGGTGCTCCTTCATCTCCGGCTCAGACGCGTGGCTTTGCAGTCCCATTTCACCCGCCTCATAGGAGAAAGGCAAACACAAAGAGGTGGAAATCACCTTTTCCCTCATCCCATGTCCAAACCATGTATCCCCCCTCCAGCTTTGCTGCACCCACCTCAAATCTTCCTTCCTTTGCAAACACATTTCCTTTGAAGCTGCAATTGTTTTTGGAGAAGCAACTGTCCAGGCCAGGAGTTCAGAAAATAACCGTGTCCCACAGATTAAAATTCACCTGAACAGCAGAGCTGCTTTCTCCGGATGGCACCAGGCTGCTAAGCCCAGTGGCAGGTGTCCAGGGATGGTTTCAGCTTCATTGTTCACATCCCTCCTGCACAGAGTGTGGTCATGGCCAAAAGGTCCTGCTGCAGTAAGAGGTGATCAAGCCCCTTCTTTTAGGACAAGAAGCCCTAAAATGTGTTTCTAGGTGAATTTTGTAATGAATAAAGGCTCCTAGCACTGCCACTTATGAAGGGCTCTCTTCTCTTGTTTAACTACAGGTCTGACAGGAGCCTGGTGGTGGAGGCATCGCTCCTGCTGCCTAAAGGTTTTAGGATGCTAATTCTGGGCACAGCCTGTAGAGGAACATGCCACCACCCCCGCCGATTAATGGTTTCCTGGGTCCTTTCTGTAGGTCACCCTATTTTATAACCGAGAATTGCTGTTCTGCAAGGAAGGCAGTCAAAATCTGGGAGAAGGTGAAGCTCGTGCACACAGGCAGGCACATGAGACCAGGTATCTGGTATAGCTCCCACCCTACCCCAGGGTGCAGAGGCATCCAGATGGCCCCATGTAGCTCTGTTTCATATGATCCAGGGGCTCATGGAAAATTTCAGATATAATGCTCATGTGTTTTCTCTCCCCCTGCTCAGAATTAACTGTACCTGCCTGCTGGAGGGATGCACATTTTACCCACAGGACTTTGCCATTGGAGAGCAGGTTGTCTGGACACAAATAGGTTTTTGAACCTGAATTTCAGCAGTCTTCCTCTTTGAGCTATCAAGGAAAAGCAAGGCTGGCATCATTGCCACATGGCAGTGGCTTCATAAGGTGCTGGTTTCCCATGGCCGGTGTTAGAGGAACCCTTACCGGCTGGTATTTTCCAGCCCTGCCTGCTAACTCTTTCCTATCAGCATTACATGAGAGGTGATTTTGAAATGAATCTTTGTGTTGTTTCCCGTGCGAGGGAAATCACTCACTTTCCTTGCTTGCAGCTGGGAGACCTGATGGACCCAATCTAGGGGGATTCCCTCACCCAGGAGGAACGGCCACCACCAGGATCCCTGTTCCTCAGCTGAGACAATGTGGCCAGGCCATGTCTGCATCCTGCTCCTTGAGATACCCCAGACAGCCTGACTCCCCCTGTCAGTCCAGACTGGGAGGAGGACCTCCATCCCATCACCAGTTTAACCTTGAATGCATGACCAAGGCACACCAGACTGGAGATTTTCAGCATCCCAAGGAGAAGCAGCATGTCCCCAGTCCTAAGCTTTGGTACCGCTGGAAAACCCTCAGGAGATGATGAAGGATGCCTGTCATGGCTCTTACAACATAGGGAAAAGGCAGGAAAGCTGAAGAACAGGGCAGGGACGTGCCCTCTCAGTGGCAAGAGAGGCAATCAGAGACCTGCATTTCTGGCTGATCCCCTGCCATAGCCCGTGCTGTCCCATATTTTTGTGAACATGTTCTTGACTGTGGAAACCTGGATCGCATGCTTTAGGAGGGGAAGGAAAGGACTTGCTGTACTCGAGGCACTCCAGCTCCTTCATGAGAGGGGTTGTCAGACTTTTTTAAAGACACTCTTGTTAAATGCAAGGCTGTTGCCCCGAAAGAGCTGCTGGAGCCTTTGCCTCTCCAAACACCATCCCCGAACAAGTCGCACGCCTCCCCACCAGAGACTGGCTCTAAGCTGCCTTTTTCCCACAATTTCAGAGTTTTACGGTCAGCGTTCCTCATTTTCCATGTCATTAATCTCCGCGGGCCCCTGCTCCAAGCAGGCTGGAAGCCAAATCCTGCCAGACGGGTTCCAAGTGAAATCCAAGTTGTCTGGAAAAGAAGAAAATTCAACTAAAAATTCGAAAAGCACGTGAACCATATGCTGGCTCTCACCAACTACCCATCAGGGCAAATGTGAGGCTGCTCAAGCCAACAGATGGTTTTGGTGGCAGTCAACGTGCCTTTTCCCATTCCACTTGCATTTCCAGCAACCAGCCAAAATATGAAGTGTTCATTTGGGCGAACGTCTTTTATTTTGCCCAAGGAAAATAAAAAAACCCCAAAACCGGGAGATTATTTTAAAGTTTCTCAAGAAAGGTTTTCTTGCTTTGAGAGCTGCCTTTGAACACTGTCAGCCAATGCATTTTTCACAGCATTTTTGCAGTGATTTTTAATTTCCTCTGGCATTTGTTTGAGCTGCTCTGCCGTGAAACTTCAATTCTCCGAGGTCCCAAAGCTGAGGATGAGTCAGGCAAAACCTCTTTCAGATAGGTCAAGGGAATAGTAGAAACCTGTCCTGCAGTGGGACAAGGGAAAAGGGGGATGAGCAAAAACTCTCTCACCTGGACATCTCCAGACATGTCCTACTGCTTTCAACACCAGCTCTTGCAAGTCCAAGTGGCTCACAGTTTGCCTTTTTTTTTGCAATTACTCTAAATCTGAGATTTTAGGCAGGAGGTCTGCCTGTTATTAGGAGGTCATTTGCTCTCAGGGATGTCTTTCCAGCATCGCCACACTGATGGGGTGGCCCTCGGGGTTTTGGCATGGGCTTTGCTCAACCTTTCCCCAGTCTGCTCAGCACATGCCAATGCCACTTCGACTGCCAGGCTGGCAGTGCCGGCTCCCCTTTGGCGAGGGCTGTGCAAGCTACCTGCTGGCTGCCCTGCCAATGAACTCAGGAAACAAGCTATGTTTGACTCCAAGACAAAAATCAAGGTGCCATGTTTTTTGAATAAGGGGAGGTTGGGAACCACGAAGTTGAGTGTTTGTGTGTTATTTTCCTCCCTCTAGAAACAAATACCAGCACGGTTTAACTAGAGGAGCTGTATGGCACCGCGCCAGGGATAAACTGCTAAACAGACCAGCAGCACCATCACGTTGAGTTGGGATCCTTAGGAACAAGGGCTCTGACAGGCCATGGTGTGATCCATCGTGCCTCCATGCCAGCTCTCCTAGAGCGAATCCGAGATGCGCTTCAGAGGAGCCCTAATGAAATCTGCAGATACTTTACCGCTCTGGTTGGACTGCTCTTTCTTCCCTCCCTCCGCCCCTCCCAAGCCTCTTCAAAACAGAGCTTGGAAGCAGCCTGTATACTTAAGTCCTTAAATCCTGCCTTTCTCGACTCACAAAGGGAACCAAAAGGAATTGTTTTGAAATAACAGTGCAAATCAAATTACCCGTTGCAGATAAGGGGGAGAGAGGTCAAATATGAAAAGGCTTTAGATGAAAGAAGAATTAGCCTGCAACCCGCAAGGAATAACTCAATTCAAGTCTCATTTTCAGCACCCCCAGAATCTGGCGCAACAGAGGTCCCTAATGAAGCCCAACAGATAAACCTGGCCAAGACAATTTGTTATACTGCCGAACACAGAGCCATTTCACCAACCACATGCTAAGCATCAACCATCCCCTAAAATGGGAAAAGTGTATCAACATATTAGAAGCCATCATCAATCAGCCCGGAGGAAACCAAGCAGCCCTGATCAGGTTCCAGCCCCAGCTATGGGAAGCCACTCTGTGGTTTGAGTTTGCAGATATTCGGCAGTCTTGTGCTCACCTCCTCCTCTTCCTCCTCCTCCTCTTTCCAAGCTGCATCCCTTGGAGGTGGGGTTCAGGAACTGGCTGCCCCAGCCCGCAGACATCCCCACGGCATCTGGGCTAGAAAGAGCCGGGGGAAGCTTTGCAGACCTTCTCCTCTTGGCTGCACCAGCATTCACCCAGTGCTCCCCAGACTTGGCAGGGTTATTGATGGGATTGGGACACGTGTGGGGCTCCCAGTGGAGCTTTTCCTCCATCTCTGCTTCAATTTTCCTCCCTTTCACAGAAAATGTTCTCTCCACCTTTCCCAAAGACAAATTTTATCCCCCTTGCTTGCAATCTTCCTTCTCCCGGAGTGCAGCAGAAAACAATTTCAGACCAGACCCAACGCAGCCCTACCAAGGCTGGGCTTGACTTGGGGGCCAGGCTGGGACCCTCATCGGTGCCAAGACCCACCTCCTGGATAAAGAGGCTCCAGAAATTCCTGTCGCTCACCACCGAATGAACCCAGCCAGCTAAAAGGCAGTCGCTAAGCTTGTGCTGGCTGTATTATTCATGGGGATTGGGGAGGATTTCAGAAATTGCTCTATGCAGTGGGGAAGAAGGGAGTTTTTTTTCTTTTTCTCCTTCAAACTAAAACGTGTAATCGAACAGTGAAATTTTGAAAGCTTTCTCAAGGATTCTGGCTATTTAACTGCCTTTAAAGCACAAGAATTGCTCCCCATTCCCTTCCTGATTTAATGGGAAACAGGTCTCTCATTCCTGCAGGCCCCCTGAAACTGTTGACCATTTGATAATTGTGTCTCACAAACACAAATGCACGATGCTGTCTGTACCCGCATCCTCTCAAATACAGTAAAAAATTTGTATTTTTTTTTTTTAAATGGCATTGAATTTGCCGATTCCAAACTTTCCCCCTTGGGGCAGGGGAATGAATCAATGAAAAAAATAGATGAAAATTACTCAAAAGGCCCATAATAAAGCAGATGATAGATAAAAGGTATGTGGTTGTGGCTGGTGCACACTGATGTGCCGCCTGTGCGATCAGACCTGTATGGGAAGAAATGTTTTCCCCACCGCTGCTGTGCATGCAATGCAGGACTGAGCTTTTGGGGTGGTTTTTGGTTTTTTTTTGGTTTAAACCCCATTCACTTCCTTCAGAGGAGCAGCAGCTTGGCCAGGTAGAGAGGTCCTGCAGTAGGGGAGCAACGCATACCACCACCTTTTCTCAGGACCTGGCCAGTTACATCTTGTTATTGCTACTGAAGCATTTAATGTGCTTTAAATGTAGGGAGGGGAGGGAGGTTTGCTTTTACCTCATGGACATCCAGAAGACACCTGGCCCATTGTCACAGTCACCCTAGGCCTGAATAGCAGGGGTGTTTCTTGCGTGGAGACTTGTCCCCAAGCTGGAAGATGCGAAGCACAAGTAGTGCCTTAGCCAGGAGGGCAGCTCTGAGCCACTGCTGTCAGCCAAGACCGGGACCTCACTGCCAGCGCTGAGGGCAGCCCGGCTTCTCCCCATGCTCAGCCTCCCGGCCCCGCTTCATCTCCAGCCCCGTCTGTTTTCCTTCCAGAGATAAAATCTGTTTCAAGTTGGAAGCATGTGGTGCGCTGTCCACTCCTCCAGGAGCTGGTGCGGTGGGTGGCTGCAGCTGCTGCCCTGTCGCATTGGGCTGGGAATGTGCAGGATGCTCAGGAACTGGCTCCCCTCACAGGTGGCCATGATAGAGAGCAGACCTCTGCCATTCCCACTGCCCTGAACAAAACCCCATGGCTCTCCCAGAGAGATTCATGGTCCCTTTCTGAGCACAGAAAGCAAAGCGCAAGATGGCAGTGTGCTGCTGCCCAGCGTTAGGGGGACCCATGGCGATGATGCCTGCCTGTCACATGGCAGCCCCCCTCCTAGACCACTGCTGCTGTTGCTTCTGTGCTGGTCCCAGAGGAGAATTCAGTCCCAGGTCTGCAGCTGTGGAGGGTTTGAGGGTCTCCTGGCCAAGCACTGGTTGCTTCTGCACTAGCCCCAAGTTTTCTGGGCGCTCTCAGGTTTGGGTAGCATAAGAGGATGGACACAGAGTTCAAGAAACAAATCCAAGACCTGTGCAGTCACCTCCCAGGTGGCTTCCCAGATTTCCACATCCTTATAAGCACACAGAAATCCCATGGTCCAACCTGATAAGCCCCTCAGTAAACACAGAGATGAACCCTTTTTCTCAGAGCCTGTTATTAGTTTTTCTAGATTTGCTTCTTCTCTGCTGATACCTTTCATTAGTGCAGCCTGTGAGACACGTTATTTGCACAGCCGTGAAATATGAATATATTCTCAATCCTCGGCAGGAGCTGTTTTTTCTAAATTATCCTGTCATAAAAAAGGCAGACTGTGACTTCCCCACAATCCTACAGTGTCAGCTTTTTATCTCTTTCACAATTATTAAAATATATTCTCTGTTATCCCACGAACAGCATTGCACAGCCCTGCTGAGAAACCCTGGTTTTCATGCATCTTCAGAGATTTGCTCCCCATTGCCATTCCGCAAACTGCCCCTGCGGGAGTGGCTTTCCGTTCAGGGATGGCTTGCCATCGCTTTCCTCAACTTTTCCTTCCTCCTTCCGCTTTGCAATGCTCTTTAGCCGAGCCTTTGCAGCTCGCTGGCCCTTTCACTTATTAACCTGCCTTTTATCTTGACCCATGAGTTTTCTCGCTTTCGCCCTTCCACTTCCCTCCCATCCCGCTGCTGGGGAGCAAGCGAGTAGCTGGGTAGGGGCTTAGCTGCCAGCCAAGGTCAACCCACCACAATATCTGTAGGCCCCTGAATGGGGGACCGGCTGTACTGCCTGCAGGTTGGAGAGCCTAATCTGCCTTCAGCAAGCACATCTAGGACTCACATTAGGTTGTTCACATCTTCATTCAGCCCTGCAGACATCAGTACCTCCCAGTGTACAGTTTCAGCAGCAGATACCATCAACCTTTTGGGGTTCCCTTGGAAAATGCCCATATTATTGACTATATCTATCTATTGCCTGTCACTGGACAACTTGACTAAGTCTTGTTTGCAGGCATGGTCTGCAAGGCATTTCTTTTCACTTTGAACCTCTCTCTGTTCTCCTAGCATCGGGCATCTTCATTCAAACACATTCATTTTTACAACCAAACCCCATGGCAGACTTTGAAGGCAATTGCTGTCTCATTCCTACACAAAATGGCTCCATCCCATTGCTCTTGTGGCCACACCACATACTCATCCAGCACCAGGCTTTCCAGAGTCTGTGAACTGACTTTCTGCACACTGTCTGCATTTGCTCCACCTGGAAGCAAACACTTACTGGCATTTAAAAGTCTCTGTCTCTTGAAATAGTTACTGTGGGGTCTCTGGGTATTCTCCTTCAATGCTTCCTCTCGTGTTCCTACAGCTCAGCTACAGCCCTTTGTTTCAGCTTTCAGGACCTCAGGTAAATCTGCCAGTTTGAGAACAGACTGACCAATACCAGTATCTCGATTATTTTCTTGTTTTAAATTAATTTCATACGTGATGTTTCTTCGGAGTTGGATTTGCTGTTGACAGATCTTGCATGGGTTACTGCTGTCTTCAGGCAGGACAAAAGAGCATCAGCTTCAACTGCCAGCCACCCGTGCTGGCTGGTCCTGCTTGGTTTTTTTTTAAATCTACCACTGTTTTCCTCCCACTATTTACCTGGGTGGCCTGAATAGCATTTCTTTGCTAAAATACCACCTATCTGGGGACAAGACTCTCAAAAATGGCAATTCATGCCCTCCCACTTACGTGTTACTGTAATTATACCAACATAGGATGTGAGATTGTTGCTCTTCCTTAATGTTGAGGAAATCATGGCAGTCATACACACAGGAGTAGATTTCTGCTGCCTTGCCCAGGCTTTAGCCTTTCCTCCCATACTCAAGCAGAAAGCTCTTAAATTCCGATGCAACGGTGCTATTGTACCTTTTCATCAGGTATGACAACATTTTGCTCTGGGGGAAACAGGTTGAAACACCTCCTGGCCTCTCCCCCCCAGGAACTCAAGCTTGGCCCCCAGTCCCCTTGCAATGTCCCAGAGCACCTGTTCCAGTCCCCTTGATGTGAGGGCACTCACGTTCCTGAACACATGGCTTTTAGCACATGTTATTTTTTCCAGCAGCATTATCACCAAATCTATGTTCTCCCTAAAGCCGTTACTACTTAATGGCAAGTACATTTCAATTCCCACTTACTGAGTTTTGCTAATAATTCTTCCTTGCTTAGCAACAGTTGGTTTTGCAGCGGAAAGTCCTAAGCTGAACTTTACCTGGAAAAGAGTATCCAGGATTCTTGGAAAAAGACCACAAGAGAGAAAATGGCTTTTGGAGCCAGCCCCGTTGCACAGCCCCCAGGGGAGCCCCACAGCTCACCTGCCGGGACCTCTGCCTGGACCTGGGTCCGCAGCCTTGTGCTTACAGCTGTCTGCCCTCCCACAAGCAGCAAAACCACTCCTGCATCCCCTGAGGAAAAACAAATGAGACTCCACAGCAGCTTTGCATATCACACTGACATCTTTTGCATGTAAGATCCAGGCAGGGGGAACAAATCAGTTCCAACTCCCTCAGTGATCTTCAGAGCAGCCCGTAAGGGATCAACCATGCACCAGCCTTAGGAGAAAGTTTCCATGCAGCACAGCTCCAAATCCCATTGTAAAAGCAGGACCTTTTGCTGGCACAGGCTGAACTCTTGCCCGCTGTGTGCTCAGGCTGTATATTTAATACCAGGCCC
>NW_008824414.1:1324905-1332456 GCF_000699105.1 Pygoscelis adeliae | reverse complement strand
TGCAGCACTCCTGTTGCTACAGAGACATTCATTTAAAGCACAGACTTGACTTGTTGCCCAGAGTGAGAAACAGCTTCTTTCTCCTTTAAAAAATAAATTAAAAAACCCCCCAACAAATATCTAACCTTGGAAGAGTCTTGGGAAGGGTATGGAGCAACACCCACCCCGGTGCCTGGCTGGGCATCCTCCCCTCACACCCAGCCATGGGCACCTATTGGAGAAGCTAGGAGGGAAGTACCTCAATGGAGTTGGGGCATGTTCGTTGCTGCGCAATGTTATTTTCTTTAGGATTAACAGATTTCTGGCTATAAAAATTTCCATGGCTAAAGCAGCAGTTGTTGAAATATATTATTTCATGCTGAGACCCCGGCGTGGCTGTCACGCCATTGAGTTTAACCCTCCCCACTGCATTGCGTCAGGTTTACGTCCACGTGTTCGTGGTGAGCAGCGAGCCCAGAGTGTTTCAGGTGAGATTAAGGCAGCTCTGGATCACAGATGCATTTGCAGGCCTGACATGTCAACACTCACAGACCAGGTCCTGCTCCCCAGCAAGCTGCATGCCTGGGGCTGGACCAGCAGGTTTTAACTGGTGGATTTGGAGAAGGAAAAAGTATCATTGCAGATGCGGATAATCAGATACTGCAGGTCCTGGGGACGCCAAAGGAAGCCCTGCCACAGGCTGCCCTCCAAAGCATCCAGCCCAGCACTTTTAAACAGCCTCCCTCCATCATCCTAATTTGTAGGGTCTCAAAACTAACACTCAGCAATGAATATTTATCAGAGCCCAAAGTGCACATTTGGCTTCACAGAGTGAGACCTGGGGCTTCTTAAAGGATTAGCAGCTTCTGACAAATGCACTGAACAGAAACTGGAATCATATTTAAAGCACCCCCCACTCCCCCTGAAACAAGCCCTCTTCCTTGAGGCTGTAAGAGCTAGGCTGGATCACCCAGCAGTGGGATTTCACACCAGTGGATGAGCTCCCCCAGGTCCTGGAAGGCCCCTCCCAACCTTCTGCCCAGACGAGCGCTCGTGCCTCTTCCCAAAGGAGCTGCATCCACCCTACCAGCCGTGCTGACACACGTTACAGGCAGCTGCCACCCCCATGTCTCTTGTGGTCCTAAAGTGAGCCCCATCCCAGGGCCATCACCCTGCCTATAAATACAGGCTCTGCCTGCTCAGACCTTTCCAGGCTACATCTGGAGCAACAGGTGATGTGCACTGTCCTGCAGGGTGGTGCCACCATTGCTGCTACGGGCAGGGATGAGGGCTCATGCATTGCCCTCACATGTGAGTGGGACATTGCATGGGATCACTGTTCTGGTCCTCTTGCCATCTTTAAGTGCAATGGCTTAGGTGGGCTTTGGCCATGAGCAACTTCGCCTCTTTCCCGGAGAGGCGCGTGCTGCACCTTCGCCTCGTGCCCTGAGAGGCGCGTGCATCCAGACAGCCTCATCCCTGTGCGTCCATTGTGGGTTTGCACCTTCACCCTGGCCACCCTGCCCCAGGGTCTGAGCATCTAGCACCTTGGTGGATGATGCTCCCCAAGCATGCAAAGGACAGCAACTAGCACGTGGGTTAGCAGAGATGCTCCCAACATCACAAGTTTTTCCTGTGTGCTCCCCCCAAGACCTTCTACGAGGTGCCCTGCAGATTGTAAACATCAGCCTGCCATTTCTACTGTCAGTCTATACAGCCCAGCAGACTCCCCAGCTCCTCGCACTGCCCTGCCGAGCAGATGGGCTAACGCAATGTCTGTGGAGATGATCCCTGAGCACGGAAGGCTCATTCCACATGAGCAAGAAGCCAGCATCCAGCCTCATAGAAAGAAAGGTGATTTTCTCCTTGGTGAATTGCTTAGGTTTGCCAATGGCATAACAGACACTGAAGCCACGAGCAGGTTCCTAGACTACCTTTGACTCCTCTTCCCTGCTTCATAAACTACTCACAGGCTGGGACACTAAGCTGAAGGCTGCTCTCCAAGCAGCTGGCATAAGGCTTGTTCCCTTTCATGCCAGGGTTGCTCTGCAGCAGTTCCCATATGATGGGCAAGTCCACTCTGCTGAGGTACACGAGCCTTAGCTTAAATGGGAGTTCCAAGGACTCGTCCTCTCCATCCAGGATGGAGACAGTGAAAGGGTATCAGAACTGAAGCGTAGCTGGTTGCATTGTAATCAGAGGACACTTCCAGTTGACATACATGGAGAAGCTTGATTTTAGACAGTTCAGTGGGCTCCAGGGATGATAGAGGCTAAATAGAGGGAAACCATGTCTGAATGAGACCATGGAAGAAAAAGAGTGGATCTGCTTAACCCATCTGAACTTGAGGGCAACACTGAGAACCTCTCCTGAGCCACAGACAACATGGGCAAGAGTGGAGGATCTGCTCCAATGGGGCATAGACATGATCCGTGGATTTGTGGGAGAGCCTCCCACCCAGTCTGCACAACTGGGCAGAGCAGAACCGGACAATCGGGCACGGAAATGGGACTTACCCTGGAGGTGAAGGACATCTGCTGGAGGGGGAACATGCCACAGCCCTGTGGATACAGGCATCATGTGAAATGGCAACAAGGGTCTCTGGGACTTGTGTCTCGCTCCCTACTGAACTGGCCTGAGAGCAGCCAGGTCTAGATCCAGCGGTCTTTAAAGCGCTTGGGCTACAGCGAAGTAAAGCACTAACAACTCCATGAGGCAGAACAGAACCAGACACAAAATGTCAGTTTTTCCCTCCTTTGATTTTCCTGGTTTTCACTCGGTGCTGGCTTTTGGGGGAAATTCAGCTGCTCTCACAGATTTCTTGCCGGAAACCCAATTTCAGTGGGAGATTGTCTTTTTTTATTCTACAATCCCTACATGCAGGCACTTGTCAACATGCATCTTGGAGCAGCAGGAAAAGTGGGCAGAAGCTCTAACAATTTTCCTACCATGAACATCCCGACATATGCGCGGGTATCTTCTGACCAAAAAGCTGCTTCGGCACTGAGACCCCCTTCCACAACACCAAGAAACTTTTGTTTAAAGCGGATGAAATATGACATCGCACCGAAGGCACCAGATGAAAAGAAGATCAGCAACAGAAACCAAGGTGGTACTATAATTAACTTTTTCTTTTTATTTACACCACAAGAATAACAAGTTGTCATAATGTGGTACAAAATACTGGACTCCTAATAAAGTTGAAATTGAAGTCGGTACTGTCAGAGAAAGACACCATTGGCCAGTAAAAAAAAAAAAAAAAAAGAAAAAAACAAAACAAAAAACCCCAAACAAAAACAAGAATGAGAAAAATATTCCAACTCCACCAAGTAAAAGAAAGGACCATCAGAAAATTTAGCACAAAGAATGCTACCATCACTTAAAGTAGGGTCCATACAATAAGAGTGAAATTGTGTCTAAATTACAGCGTAAACCGGTAGCTGCTACCAATGGTGACGTCATACTGAGCATGTATAGGTATAAAGTAGAATATAATATAGTTACAACTTTTTGATACTACATATCTGTAATAAGCTCTTGGGTGAATAATGTTTCAACCCCTCCCCCCCCACTTTTATATATATATTATATATATAAGTTTGTCATCCTCATAAATTGGAAAATAGCGCCTCCACTATGGAGCACAGAAAAGTGTTAATTTATTTTCTTTCAATAGGATACTTTTTCATCAATATCAAAGACAAAGTGAAGATGAGCTGAGAACGAGCTCAACTTCATGACAATGAAGAAACATGTTTTCCTTTTGATGTAAAGTCTCGTTTTAAACCACAGTGTTGCACAGTACACGACTGTTTAAAGTGAAACCTAGCAATAATACATCATGTAAAAGTAATTTTAAAAAAGTTAACGCAGCTGTGCTGAAGAGTTAACTCTTTAAAGTCCTCGTCATTCATCTCCTTAGAATTAATGACTACGTGTGTTGACAAAGGGTTGCATCCAACCTCCCCACCCAGCCGAGAAATCAAAATAAAATACCAACCCAAATTAAAAGGAAAAAAAAAATTAATAATGACACAGGCAGTTTACTTTGTGTGTTCTGCGTAGTCTCCCTAAAAACACTGTTTCCACATAAATACAATAAACTCTATTATTGGTAAGTCACAAGTGCTAGATAAACGTCTTTTTTTTTTCTTCTTAAAATGAGAAATGTTTAAGTAGTCCTTTTTATTTACTCTTTTTTTTTTTAAACAATAAAAAGCACAATTTCTTATTAAGTTCAGTAAGACGCAAAAAATATTCCCACTCTCCTTCCTTTGTGTGTAGCTGTGTGGGTGCGTGCGTGGGTGCGCGCATGTGTGTGTGTGACAACAACGTCCCAACCTTTAGTCTCCGCAAATGCCACGAGAGGAAAAAAAAGAAACCAAAAACCCAAAAAAACCCAAAACCACAATTTTTTTTTTTTTTTCATTTTCAAAGCTGCCAAGTTTGGCGTGCAAAATCTGTATACAATATAAAGACATGCCAACCTTACAGACCATGCAACCTCAAGGTGTAGGAAACTTAAAAAAATATATTCATATATATTTATATATATATTTATATATATCAATGCCCATAAAAGACGTGGGCCCAAAAAAGTTTACAAAAGGAAGAATGGAATGAATACATGACTGCGGCTAATAAAAAAAGGAATGTTTTGTATCGAAAGTAAAAAAACAAAACAAAACAACAAAAAACCCCAATGATTATTTGTGTACTGCAAACTGGGCCTCGCCTCTCTGTGAGGAGGATTTAAAGATGCTCCTTTCTTTCCAAGCAGGTACAAAGGATGCCCTGGGCAGCACCGTGCTGGGATGCAGGAGCATCCCGAGCTTCCGCCCCGCCGGTGCAGCCGCCCTGTGGCAAAGTCATCTGAAATGAAGAAGCTAATGGCTCAAAAAGGTGAAAAAACCCTGGCGAGCCTCAAAACGAGGGCTCTTTCCCCCCACTCCGCGCCTGCACTGGCCCCGAAGAGCATCCCGACCTTGCCCGGGGCGCCACTGCGAAACAAATCCACATTGCTGGGAGCTTGGAGGCATCAAGCTCCGACGTCTCAGGAAAAATCTTTCCGTCCCTGGCAAAAAGCTGAGCGAAATGATGGAAAGAAACGAAGGCAGCATCCTGACAAGCTCCTCTGATTTTTAAAAAGAAACCGGCTCAGCACGTCCAGCCAGCAGCTCTCAGGAACACAAAAATGAAATAAAAAGCTTTGCCACGACTGAGAGGAGAAATAAAAAAACCTGCCAGGGAAGAGCTGACAACAGAAACGATTGTGTAAACGTGGTTACTGCCCACAGCATGTACACAGCGAAAGGAAAATGTAAAGTCAGTCACCAGATTCGGCAGCCAGATTAATTTTAGATCACAGCAGTGAAGTGGTCAGTTGAAAAAAAACAAACCACAGCATCTCCAGGTACGTTGTGTTTTCACACGGGAAGATTATTTTTAGAATATGCTGAGGATGGTCCTACGCGACCGAAGCTATTAGTAATTTTAACACGTACTTGGGTTTGCAAAACTCAAATACAGTAGTGTCTGCTTTTTAAATTGCATTATAAACTGAGGAATAAAACAAAAGCTCTTGCATTTGCTCACACGTATGATTATACTTCAAATTCTTCCTGCGAGTGAGTCCTGAATGGAATGAAAACGGCCGCTTCGAGAACTGGAAAAAAATAAGTTACTGGAAGCGACCCCGTCAGTCGTCACCGTAACAGAATAAAATAATAATAATTAAAAAAGGCTACCCTTGGTTGTTCGGATGAGGGGTATGTGCTATCCTACACTGCTGTAAGAAGGCACGTGTGTCAATCCAGTCTCCTCTAAGCTGCTCAAACTCTTCGTGGCAGGGCTTTGCTGCTTCTCCCACCCGCCGTCTGCAGGAGGTGACAAGCCAAGGCTGAAGGTCTGGCTGGTGCAGGGCAACGACCTCCTCGGGGGGGAAAAAAATACCTTTGGGAAAAGTTCTCCAACCCTACCAGTGACGGGAAGAAGAGGAGGAGAGAAAGAGAGAAAGAGAGAAAGAGAAAGAGGACATGGGAAGGTGTGCGTGCGTGTCTGCATGTCCGTCTGTCCGGCGGAGAGAAAAATGCTGTCTGTCCCATGAGTGTCCGAGAAGCCTTCCCAATGGTGGGCAGCTACCGCAGCCACCAGTAATCCTTGCTATGATCCGCGCAGAGGACAAAGACATTGCCCATTGGAATACTACTATGTCGAAGGTAAGAAAACTCCTTATTTTCTTTACATAGCTACTATAATAGAACTGAGGAAATATACAGTTGGCGGTATCATTACACAAAAGAGCCCATCGTTTTCCCTCCTCCTCGATAAAATGCACCCTTTCCAAAAAATAAACTCTGACAATCTGCCACAGTTCCTTATGCCTGCAGAAAGCTGCTCACTGTACAAAAGACTTAAAAAAAGGGGGGGGGGGGGAGGGAGGAAAATAATGTACAAGCAGGAAAAGTGGGAGGAAAAAAGGTTTAGACGCTATTGCCGTTCAGAAACGAAACCTGCCAAATAGAAAATAAATGTCAGAGTCACACAAACAAGGCTTCTTTAGGGTTTTGTGAAATATCGATATAAAAATTAACAGCAAATTCATAGTCTTTTGCTATAAAAAACTTTTTTTTTTTTGTTAGAAAAGGATCACAACTAAAAACCTTAAATTAAAATACAAATGTTTAGGGTAGTTGCCCAGTGGCTAACGTGTTGGCTTTCTGAAAAACTTTCCAACCTGTCGTCTGAAAGTCCTTGAGTTTCAACCTGGATCCTTTTCCAAAAGCACCTTTTACGTTCCAATTCACAAATCTGTCCCTAGGGAGCTTCCAATGGCTACTGTTACAGTATGCATTTATTACATATATTTTTCTATAAATGCATCATAAATATTTTTATCAATAATTCATAGGAATCCGGTTTCTAAGCTTGGAATACATTTGGAATATACATTATACACATATATATATTTATACCTAACAATTTAAGCAATATCTCATGCTAGTTGCTTTTAATAAAAAGCATTCCAGTCTTAAACCTGCATTTGTGTCTAATACATGCTTCAACAACCAAATTGATAAGTTCAATTACTAGATAATGTAGAAGAGAGAAAACATTTGAAAATTTGTTTTTAAAAATGGTTGAATTTCAAAGACCCAACAGTATTTGCCACTTTCTTGGCAACTACCTTAATTTTTTTTTTTTTTTTTTTAAACAGCAATGAAAGAAAACAAAACAAATCCAAACTTGTAGACAGTTTTTGGAGACGCTCTGTTCAGCTGATGCCTGCTTCCCACCATCATGCCAGCACAAGCCAAAAAGTCTTCTTTCCTGATGGCAGTTTTTGGCTTTCCCAACCAGAGGAAAAATATTCACGAACTGCTGTGTTCTTTGTGGTTTTTTTTTGTTTGTTTTTTTTGTTTTGTTTTTTTTTTTTTACTTAAGGCATTGTTCCTCAAACTTCAGAAAATCCAGCTGCACCAAATCCATCAATTAAAAAAAAAGGCACAAACTCATCTTCAGATGGCTTTGGAGACAAAAAAGCCGACTCCATCTGGGCTACCGTTTCCCCCC
>NW_008824414.1:1316678-1324877 GCF_000699105.1 Pygoscelis adeliae | reverse complement strand
TCTTTCCCTGTCCCTCCCCATTAAAAATACACCATCTCCCATTGTTCTGGTTTCGACAAGAATGTTGTTGACTCACAGGCAGGCAAGAGCCATTTAAAAAATCCAAGAAATGAAACTACAAGATGGGTCAGTGGTTCAAGCGGAGATTGCTGAATTGTGGGTAATGAAATTGTAAGCACCAGTTTTATGTTAAGGTTTGTTTGTTTTATTTTCGTATGTGTTGTTGAATCTTTGATTTTTTTTTTTTTTTTTTTTTTTTTTTTTTTGATGGCAACTCTGCCAAAGACTTCACAGGCATCGTTCCTCTTTCCGTTCCCAGTGAGGACCAGAGGAAGAGTGCCCAGGGTGTCAGTCCTTTACTGCTCTTCACCGGCATTTTTCTTTTTCGGCAAATATATACTGTAGACGCATATAGATATGAAGAGATTTTTTTTCGGTTGCTTTGTTTTACACCTGGTTGTCCTTCTGTATTCTGGAAAAAACCATGACAGGACACAGGAGTAACAAGAGAAAGCTTCTTGGCAGAGCTTCAAGACAAAGACGAACAGACAGGAGAACTCCAGCTCGAAGGTGAATGCTACAGGGGAGGTTCCTCTTCCATGGGTTCATCATCAGGTCTGAGCGATTTCACAGCCAGGCAGGATGGGAAGCGGGGGAAGAGAGAAAAGATGGTTGAGCATGACAGAGTTGGACAATTTGTGGTGCTAAGTCTCATGCCTTACATTCCCATCACCTTCCCACCTGGGCAGTTGTGCTCAGCTGGCTCACCTGGAATTAAAACTTGCCACCAAGAAGGTTTTTTTTAGACAATCTGTTTTCACTTGTGCAACGTTAACATTTTTTGCAGCAAAATCAAATCGCGCTCCAAAACCACATTCAGCTCTGGCTGGAGCAGAGGGGTCAGGCACAGCGTGCACAGGACTAAGGTCACACACAGGGTTCATGGCACTGCTGTTCTCCTGCAGCCCAGGAGGTCACCAGAGAACCCACGGAGGGCAGGAGATGCGGGGAATCCGTGTACAAGGGTTAAAAGGAGAGGATTAACCCAGAAGGCTGCCCACCACGGCTCCTCCTGCGTGGGCAGCCGCCGAGATGTGATGATAAACAGGAAGGAAAGCAACTCACCTCTTCTCAGCTGGCTTCACGCCCACTGACAGAGATGCCATGGCTGTTACCGTCTCTGCCTCCTCGTTCTCGCACTTCTGTGCCTCAACCAGGGAGTACCCCACCGTGGAGGCGTAACGCTGGAGTGAATGCCAATACTTGCCTGGGGAGAGAAGAGGCAGTTAGGGGACCTGCACCGTAACAGGTCCAGCAATGCGCTCCCCCTTTCCCAGGCCCAACAGATGGCTGAGACCCGCCTAGGGAAGACTCATCATGCTTATGCAACACGCAACCTTGATCCACACTCTCTCTCACTTCAGGGACCATCTTGAGGTCCCAGGGCTGTGGAGGAAGCTGCAGGTGGAAGTGGGTTCCTGGGAACGCATCCCAAGGGAGCCCTGCTTGCAAGGCAAGGCCAGAGAGACACCTGCGAGCTATATGCCATACTATAGTATTAATAGATGGAGCTGCAAGACTGCTGTGTCTTGAAGAGCTAGGTTTTAAATACAAAAGGTATTGACAGCAATAAATATGCACCTGCGCATCCCTTAAGGACGCCTAGGATGTCAAACTGGGTCCTAATCACTGTCTGGCAATGAAAGAGGCTCTTCTCCTTTGGCTAGGGAAGAAAGGTGGGAGGCAGAAACTGGATTTTTGAAAGGACAAATGCACAAGGGATGCTGGAAGTGAGGATCCAAGCTGCACAGAGGTGTACAGCATCCCTCCGTGTTGATGAAAGGGGGCACAATTAGGTGCTCAGAAAATAACGGCATTTCCTTTTTCACTTCAAAACCCTCAGAAACTTTTAGACCTAAGGAAAACTACGGGAGAGGTAAGGATGCAGTACAGATTTGGACTGGACATCCGCATTCAGTTGCTAACTGCCATGTTCTTTTTGTGGGCAAATCACCTAAGACTAAAGAAGTCCAAGTTGTATTTATTTTGTATGTCAGCAGTTTGCCACCCTTTTTCAGTGGAAAGAGCACAGAGAGTGCTTCAAAGGGAGAGAACAAAAGATGTTCTTTTGGCCTCCAGTCAGGACACACCAAATTTGCTGGTATCCAAGCAGCCACAGCAAAAAGCCTGAAAGCATGAACCTGTACAGCAAGGCCAGCAGATGGGGAGGAGGGACTTGTTTTCAAACATCTTTGCTTCTCTTGTGTTGGGCAGCAGATCTGAGGGTCTTACTCAAAGCCCCTTTTAATTTGCTGTGCTCATTCTAAGGAGAAAAAAAAAAACAAACCACTGGCTGGCTCAAGGTGCTGCTGAGGTGTCACATCGGTGCTGAGCACTCACTCTGCAGAGCAGCTTCTGGAAATGGAATTCAAATTTCTAAAGCCACTGGGCATTTTTTGGGGGGTGGGGTGGGTGGGTGGGAAAATGCTTTGGCATCTTTTAAGCTCCATTTTTGCCCTATAAAATGGAGACTAGTCCCCTCCAGTTTTAGACCACAAATGTTTGAAGCAGGAAGATGTCAGGATCTAGCAGTGGGATTCACATGTTACTTAGGCTCTTTCACTCCATCCCCCAAGAATGTCCCCAGCAAAGCTTCAACCACAATGATTTTAACCTCCCCAGCTAAATAAACTTACAGTATTAGCAACTTCATGCAATACTCTGTTTAACTTTCATCCCTATGCATTCTTAATTAATGGATGCCACAACACCCAACAAGATTTATGTTAATCGGAGATACTTTAATTGCTTTTGAAGAGATAAGGGCACACTCTAAGTGCAGGACAGCCTGTCCTTTACAGAGATTTTAAAGGTTTCAATACTAATTCCTCCTCAAGTGCCAAAGCATTTCCCTGAATGGACCATTCCCTGTGCATCACTCGATCCGCTACTGCATGCACAGTAAGACCAGCTTGTGGCTGCACAAATCCAGTTCACTGTGCAGTGACCACCCATAAACTAGGAAAAGGGAACACGGGGTTGCCAGGATGATGGAGAAGTCAAATGGGTGTCCCACAGGGCAACCCAACAGGGAACCAGCTGGGTGAATGGGGCTATACTCACTGTGTATCTCGATTACTTTCTCCATTGAATGCACCGCATTAGCATTTGCTCTCTGCTGGAAAACCTTTTCTGGAAGAGGGTCAAGCTGGAAAGCAAGAGGAACACCAAAGAAATGTCATCTCAAGTTAGAGACCAGGTGTTAAGCACAATTTAGCAAGTGGCTCTGTCCTATCAAGCCTCCACCCCATTCCCCTGATTCCTATTATCCACCTTTAGTTAAATATCCAAAATACACAGACTTTCTAAGTGCTCTTGTGATACTCAGTGCCTGATGCTCTTCCACACACAAAATGCTGCGGCTCCACCAGGCTCAGCAGCTGCGCAGCACAGGGTCTGCCTGCCTGCAGCCGTTGATGTAGACTATGAAGAGGCACTATTACACAGACCAGAAAAATAAGGCAAGTGATGTTGGCTGCTTTTACAAAGGATCTTTTTAAACTACTGCTTGGATCTACTTTTTTTGCAAAGTTTTCACTATTAAAACAATATGCAAATAAAAGGGACTTAAAAATGTGGTAACAGCCACACTTCTGCTTTTTCTCTAAAGAAATAAAAGCGGTAGCTTTTTAATTCTTCTAAATACCTAATTCAATGTATTTAACTCTTAACTGAAAAAATCTGTACCCTAAGAGTAAATAGCCTGATTTTGGTACAGGGAAACAGCAAAACACTGCTTTAAAGCCATACTCAGCATGATTATAACTTCAGTCACCATCGATGCCTCTTACCAGCTGCTAGGCTGGTCTTGCCAGGGCAGAGCAGTATTAGATCTGTATGTTAATCTTTAAAAAGAATTGCCTTGAAGTTACTGGTAAAGCTTATAATTGGGTATTAAAATTTAGGCTCTTTGATGCTAATTTCTTTCCTTTGCTCTTTATACAAAAAGGTGACAATAAGAACATGCTGCTGGTATTGAGATTTTAAGTTGAAAGATGACACAGAAGGCCTCCCAAAAACGTTCAATGTAAATGTACATAACAACCAGGTATCTTTCTGGGCTTGGCTGCTTTTATGCTGTAAATGCAAATGACATGTAGGTAATTTCTGGTTTGCTCTAACATATATCCCACCCTCCCAATGGCAGCACTGCCTTTGTTACCAACTGTTAACAACAATAAAATATCAAAGCACTAAGGAGAATTTACTTAACAAGGAACATGGGGCAATAACAGTATCTTCATTTTGCTAGAGAGATGAATTAGGAAATGCCACTCTAAAGAAGCTCCTCTAAGTCCTTCTCCAGTTATTCCTTTAAGTCCATCTCCAGTTACACTGGAGCAAAGCTCTGCGGTGTGGATCTACCTGTAAAAGCTTGTATATGAAATCCATATGAACAGTATGATGCTGATGGAGTTGCCTTGCAGGACTGTAATGGCCAAGTGCTAGTTTGGATGCAGTACCCAGCGGCAAACCCACACTGCTGCCAGCATAGACTACTCCAGCCTATGGGTGTGAAATGAGCTGTCCCGGCAAGGAGGTGGTTTTGCCACCGGAGCTACGTCTCTGTTAGAGGTCCTGGAGATCCCAGCTGTATCAGTCAAGGAGCACACACCTCTGCTGACTGAGCAGTGCTGGCTATCAGCGGTACAATAGACCACTGAGACCATGCTTTAATCAGCACAGCTGTTTTAAATAAAGAAATAAAACTGTTCCTCAGTGCTCAACAACAGAAAGCTTCTGCAGACCTGAGACTTGCTATATAGAAAACCGACATCTAAACTAGGCGCATGCACACACCTTTTGTTTTCAGATGCACGCTCTCCTACCACCCAGGAGAGAGTTGCCCTTTCGGTTTGCAGTCGTGAGTTTACAAAACTACCAGGGGATCCAGTTCACCTTTGCATTGGCATGGACAAATGCACATACGGTGACCAATGGACAATAACTCCAGAGCTCCCTTCAGCATGAAGGACATTGCTTTTCCCATTTCTTTTTAGAGGCACGAAAGCGCTCTGGCAGCCAGGGCAGGGAAAAGGATTGAGAATGATAAAAGGGGGAGAGCAATAGAAATGCCCTCTCCTTGCTTGATGGCATTTCCTCCTGTTTTCTAGGAGATCTTTTCCTCTTGTCTGGTAGAAAGCTCTGCCCGTATCCATCCCAGCCCCAGCAGCCTTTGGTCAGTACGGAAGAAGAGAAATTAGATCAACACCCTGAAAACTGCATCCTTCTTTGTGGTGTTTTTTATCCTGCTCGTTTGGGAGGTGGGTGCCGCAGAGCAGCAAGCCAGGGCTCTTCAGGTGACAGAAAACATCAGTAAAGACAACGAGCCTCGAACATCCTCCTCTGTCAAGACCACGGGGTCGCATCCTTGGCAAAGTCTGTTCTGCAGTGGGAGCATGCGTGTCCTCTCCCGGAGGAAGGCCCCCGACAGCACTGCTGGAGGGTTGGTTTAGTTTTTATTTGCTTTCCTTTAAAAAATAAACCCAAAAAGAGGAGAACACCTTTGATTGGGTTACTTCTCTCACCTTGAGACAACTGTCCTCTGAAAAGCTAAAACTGTCCCCTTTGCCCTTTATGAAGTTATAAAACCTTCTTATTGTTGTAGCTACGATGCTTGATTCGATTCCCACTGGGTGAGAAACTTAGGCTCAAAACCAACCCATGGTTAGTATTAGTTTGTTGGGTTTTTTTTCCCAAAGAGCCAGCAAAGACCCTAAGATCCCTTCACGTGGCTCCTGCCATCCTTTGGCAGCGGCAGCAGCGCAGTAACACTGCACAAGCATGGCGCCAACAGCAGGCAGGAGTTAGGGCTGCCTCCCTCTGCGGCACCAGCATGCCTCCCCAGGAAAGGAGATGTATCTGCAGCACAGATCCTCCAATTTATTAAAAAAAAAAATTATAATAAAAAATAATGCAAAATTATAAAAAGGTCTTCCAAGGGAAGGAGATGGGGTTATTTGCTTTCAACAGATGACACTGGGGAGAATAGTGGTTTCCTCTGCTTGGCAGGTAAGGATGCCCCAGCAGAGCAGCTCTACTTGGCTCACGTACATGGTCAATGGCTTGGATTAGACTCACACGAGCTCAAGACATCTCACAATCAACTAAATACTCAAGAAAAAACTTTCAGCAGATCTGATGCTCTCCAAGCCCATTTCTTTTTCTTTCTTCCTGCCCCCTTTCCCCAGGTTCTCCACAAAGAATGTGAATTCGTCACAGACCTCCAAGGTTGGGTATCCAAAACAAGAGATGTCCACAGCTGTTAACTATGTCTGAAAATGCTGGTCAAGGCCCATCCAGGGATACTCCCCAGCAAAGAAGCAGCCACAGTTTAATAGTAAAAAAAAGAAAAAAAAAAATCTACAGCAAAGTTTAACTGCAACTTCTGTTCAAAGCCAAGAGAAGCTCCAGCCAAGAGATCTGCTCTTGCGACCACATGGCAGCTATTTGATAGGTACTTCATGAGGACTAGAAATTGCTCTGTTCCAGGTTTAGTAATTATGGATTGCACTTTTTATAAATTCTCCACTCTAAAAATAATTCTGGCCCAAACTGGCTTCTGTATGACATTAAGTGAAGGCAAAAGTAATTCCTGGACAAATCTTTAAGTAAGAGCTTTCTAATGCCTCTCGGTTGATATTGATATAAAGCACACAAAATCAGGCAGCCCGGCCAAACGTGTGCTATTTTGCAGATGAATGGTTTCCATTGCACGCTCCTCCTCCTGAAATAACACTCACAGACATCACCCATCGCTCTCTTGGAAAAGGAAGGAAATACCTCTGGGCATTAGGCAAAGGTTTTAAAGCAACTGCTTATTATCACTTTCTTGTTTATTCGGGATATCCGGAGTCTGACACCGGACACACCTCCGCTACTTCTGTGTGAAAAATGACAAAACATTTGTAGCAGCGACAGGCAGCACCGTGAGTGCTGCTGAGCTCCAGGACCATGTATCCCAGCATGTGCCTCCTCTCTCTCTCCCCGCCGTTTGCAGCTCCTGCTGCACAGGAGCTCCACACCCAGCTCCAGACATGGTGCTGGCATGGGTCCTAGCCTGGGGCAGCGAATGCTAGTGATGCTCCAGCGCTTAAATAGCAGCATTGCTCCCTGGGAACAGACGGTTCACAAACAGCATTTGCCATGGGGCAGAAGTTGGTTTGAAGGATAAAGACTGGTGATGCCCATGATGGAGTGAGCAGCTCTGCATGGTTGCTGCCTCCCCTGCCCTCCAGCGCTGCTGGCATGCTGCTGTCAGGGGCTGCTTTGAGTAATGGGAGAGGAACGGTGGCTTACTGGTCTAAATTATTATCATCAGATCTTCCCTGCATCATGCCTGCCTTTGATTTTTCAACTGAAATTGTGTTAGTTTTGCACAACTAAATGTATAACTAAAGCAATGTATGTACATTTTCAAGCAACCTCGCCCGGCACTAACTCATTTCACATTAAAATAATCTGCTGCAAAGCTAAAGCTCCGTTTTAATTTCCTGGACAGTTGGGAACAAGCCGGCTCTTGCCTTTGCATAACGCTTTTTCTGAAGCGGGAGTTTTGATCTCTGCCGGTGAATGCAGACGCTTTGAGGACTGGCACTGTTCCCCTCATTTCCTACCATTTCCCTGTGTAACTCTGGCACTGCTCTTCAGCCAGCAAACCTTCCCGCAGTCTGTCGCCGGCCGCAGCTGGCTGTCCATGTGCACGCATGCAAAATTGTCTAACACGCTGTATATCAAACTTCATCAAAGGGCCGCGGGACAAAGCAACAGCAGTTCCCTCCAACTTCCTTGCATTAAAAAGATTTTATAAAAGACCTTGATAAAACTAGTGTTTCCTGCTTTTTGATGTGCGAGTAAGTCAGAGAACATTATAATGATATTTGCGCAGCCTTACAGCCCACCTAGGAAAAGTGAGAACAGGTCCATCTTTAAGTATTTTAAAGCACCTTACAGCTGTCATAGAATCATAGAATCATTAAGGTTGGAAGAGACCTCTAAGATCATCGAGTCCAACTGTTGACCCAACACCACCATGCCCACTAAACCATGTCCCTAAGTGCCACATCTACACGTCTTTTAAATACTTCCAGGGATGATGACTCAACCACTTCCCTGGGCAGCCTCTTCCAATGTTTAACC
>NW_008824414.1:1297417-1315540 GCF_000699105.1 Pygoscelis adeliae | reverse complement strand
CTGACAGGCCTGTAGTTCCCCGGATCCTCCTTCCGGCCCTTCTTGTAGATGGGCATCACATTGGCCAGCCTCCAGTCGTCCGGGACCTCCCCCGTTAACCAGGATTCTGTTCTGTCCTGATTCAGTGATTAAAAAAAACAAACTTTTTTTAGCTTTAAGGATCAATATTCACTCTTCTAAATGAAACCAGTTAGGCAATTGACAACACCCAAGCTACCGTGAGTGCTAAAATCTCCCCAAAGCCTCACACTTCCAAACACATTCGTGGCTCAGATCAAGTGGTTATTTATTGCACGCAGATCCTCACACCACATTGCAGCCACCCTCCTGCATTATAGAAGCACGTTAAGCAAGAGGAATGACATCCTTCACGTGTCATTTCCCCTGTCTCCCCTTCAAAGTGCATCCTGCCATCAGAGCCGACTACACTCAAAGGTGGATGGAGCTAGATGAATTGTCTGTGGTGACAACAATGCCATCAGCTGTCAGCTTAAGACAGATGGATGCTGCAATAAAAATCCATTGCTTCCATGCAGATGTAGCAGCTGTCTCCCGAGTTTTCAACTGTCCCGAGGGCTGAGCACACCCTGGCATGCTGGATCAGTTACCCATGCTGAGAGCCTTATCAGAACTGCCTGGCCAAGCACAAGGAGTGGATGCTCAGAGATGGGATGCTGGATTATTGAAACAGATGCTTTTGATGAATCCCAGCTGTTTTATCTCTTGCACTGGCATCCTTCATGTGGAGCGTGGATACTGCAAGACAGAGCACTTCTACAAAAAGCTGGAAGAATCAGCAAACATAGGTGATATGCACCTCGATGCAGATTCAAGCTCCCTACTCCAACTACCCAGACCTGAGAAAGGCTGATGGTCACTGAACTGCAGCTGTGAGTCAGAGTGAGTCTGCTCATGGTGGCTCACCACCATCCCCAGAAGTCAGCTCCCAATGGAGGCAGACCCAGAGCTGAAATACTGATTGGCTCCTCCTCTCTGCGGTGCTGCACCTTCAGATGTTGACCACACGTCCTCGCTCAGCTCCTGCACCAAGGGGTTCTTCAGCAAAGGGTGGTGATGAGAGATGCTGGTTGTGCTCTCCACGGCAGGTGAAAGCTTTAGGAGGAACCTCCTTCCTTCACCATTTGACAGGCAGGCAGGTTTCCTGCTTTGTGGAAGAGACCACTGCCTTCAGAATTCTGCTCTACCAGAGGTCATCTCAGGAGCCTCCTCATGTCCTGTTACTCTAGCCTTTCAATATTTGCTCATTTCCACAAGGTACTGAGGACAATCTCTTAAAGAGGCAGCCTAAAATAATTCAAACACACTAGCCAATCCATTAGTGCTGCCCGAGGTTTCACAGCCACTCCCAACTTCAAATCAGTGTGGTTGCTTTCCCCCAAGGCTGAAACTTTTAGCTATATGTAGCCTAAGGAACCACACTACGTTGTTGTTTTAATTTGTGCTATCAGTCCTCAATGATTGCTCTGAACAGCTCCAGAGCCCCTGCTATACCAGGACACCCGTAGCAGATACTGAGTGGAGATCGTGCCCAGGGCTGCAGGTTGAGCAAGCACCTGCTTCTCTGAGAGAGGTGAAAAATTGATGCAAGGTACTTTTGCAGTATACAGTGCCCATCCAAGACTCAACCATTTGGACTGTATGTGGAGAAGAGGTGTCCAAAAAATACCAATAAACCAGAAGGAGGAAGGTTTGACCCAAACTAACCAGTTACTCATACTCAAAAGCCCACAAATTATATAGAGATATGCTTCTTGAACAGAAGTGTATGCAAAGGTACAGACATAGCAGATGCACAAGAGCTCCAGTATGGGATTTCACTGCCGATAACCAATTTCTGTATTTCCTTGCTGCCATATTTCTGCAGTACACGACCCTGAACTCCCCGAGCCACCACTTCAAACTTTTTAATTATCAACCACATTGGAAGAAATGTAGGCGTGAGTTGCTCATTTGGTGCTAGCCACAGCGGATGCTGATAGCCAGGCTGCATCAAGGAGGATGGGCATGGGAAATCTGAATCATTTCTTCCTTAATCCCACTGACACTAAAAGGGGGGGGCGGGAAGGCAGAAAAGTTATCTGCCTCTGTAGGAAAATACCCTGACCTCCCTGGAAACCAAAAACTAGATTTCCTTGGTGTACATCTCTGTCTTGCTCTTATCTTGCAATCAAACACCCTGGCCTTTCCAGCCAACTTCTGTGACACAGCAATTTGCAGAAGGTAGTAAATATAATGTCAAGGAAAACATACAACTGAAAACAACGTCAAGCAAGCTGCCCAACACAGCAGGTACAGGCTGCAGTACTAGAGAGGGGGTCTGCAAAGAGAAGGAAAGGCTTGGTCAACGACTTCAGGAAGAAATTAAACTAATTGGTTGTTTTCCAAAGAGCACAAAGCAAACTATTTGGATAAAGAATAAACCCAAATTCAATTCCTAGCTATTTCAATGCTTATAATACAGACTGCCAAACACAGGTAGTTTTTAAACAAATAAAGCATGCACTCTTTAAATCAACGTGTGTCAAAAGGACCCAAAACAACAACAAAAATTTGCTGGATTGACTGGCATTTTGGAGGATGAGAAGCCCAATTTCAGCCCCATGACTGGACAACTCCACAAGATGAGGGAGTGGAGGTTGCGGCCCCTAGTTTTGCCTGTCTCTGTACCTCATTTCCCAGCAAAGCAGAAACACACGCTTCTGAGGCATCACAAATGGCAGTCAGGTCATGGCCTCCTTCGAGGGCCAGGACGACGCGACCCCCGGCCAGGCCCATCAGCTGCTTCGTCAGGTACCCAAAGCCTGTAACGAGGGAAAAGAGGAAATGCAGGAGAAGGGCAAAGGTTGAGGCTGGAATCAGGCTCCTGGCAAAGGATCAAAGAATTATAGAAAGGAATTACATCATATTAAAAAACCACAAGGGATCTGAAAGGACTCAACGCATAATATAAGCCAGGTTGGATTTTAATACGCTCACTGCAGAATTCCAGCCACGGTTCCCTGCTGGACCCGCTCAGCCGTGTGCACTGCGGGATGGATCCGTATCTCCCCCACAAGCGCTTTGCTGGAGTTTATCCCAGGTGAGAGCTACCACCATCCTCCCTACCACCCCTCAGCACCCTGAATTATATATAGCAGCAAATATCTCCTTTGGAAGGAATAAAAGAGGGTGGAAGGAGGTGGCTTTTTGCCCTGCTTTGGAAGATGCAAAGTCAGAGCAGTCACGGGGGAGGCATGGGGGTGGGAGGCAGGGACGGGGAAATCAGTAAAAATTGCTGCCGGTGCTTTCAGTTGCGATAGCAGCATCGCAGTGCCCCAGAGATATTTGACATCTAGTTCTTAACAGACATTTCTTCCCATATATAATATGCTGTAAAAATTCCTGGGGCACCCAGGACTTTGATCATATGACACACAATACATTTCTACTCTTTAAACAGAACAGAACCAAGCTGCAAGGATTTAAAAAACGTGTCCTCAAAGCAACCTTCCCCCTCCAAAAAAAATTAAAAATCCAAACAAAAGAAAATCCAGGGCATTTCTACCCTCCATCCACGCTCCCTGCTTTTTGTTTTGCAGTGACCCCCGCGAGCACCTTTGCAAATTGGCAAATTAACAGCCAGATAAAAAGATTCACGGCTGAGCCCATAACCATTTTGCAAGAGTAGCAGAGCACGGGAAACTCAACAAGAAGGTAAACAAGACCTTCTCATTACAAAGTGTTTCTGGATCTCTTAAATAACTCGTCTCTTGTAAATCTATTTCATTTTATTTTTATATAAAGTTTATAGGTTCAGCTACCTTACGAGGTTCTGAAGTTCACTGTAGAGAATAAGTTTCCTGGCCGAAGCAAACTCTTAAAAAATAATAATAAAATCCTTTTGCAAGAAAAACTGTCTTCTCGATTGACTTGAATGAAACAGTGCCAGATAAACCCAGCATAACCAAGGGCGGAGGGGGGAAAAAACCCTTCAGCGCATCTCCTGTGCAATGCAAAACATCACGGAACCGAAGCAAAAGAGATTTTCTTGTGGGCCTGTATAATTGCTTCAAAGGTGGAGACCAAAAATACTCAGCTTGAATTTTTCATTAGGTACACTGGAAGAAGAAATGAACTACTTCTAGCATTCAGAGCAGGGTATGCTGTTTACATATGGCATTGCCTCTTTCTACAATTTTACATTAAAACAAGCATAACTCTGTAATTCAGCAGCTGTCTTCCAGATATGACTACAAACGAATTGATAACTTCCTTACATAACTTATTTGCACTCGAAATTGAAATATGCAATCTTCAAGAAAATGAAGGCTTCGGCCAGACCAGAATATATACAGTGCAATGACAAAACACATGAAAATGCAAAGAAAAAGGCTGAAAAGTTTGCCATTGAAATGAGAGATCTGAAGATAGACCCCAAAAGGTAAAACCTGTACTTCAGTCCCTAGAACAGCAGCAATTTACACCAGTTTTGGATCTTTGCTCTTGTAAATCCACAACTTACATTTTGCTGATAGATTGTATCCTCCAAGAGGTGTGGGATGGCCTTCCACTGCATCGAAACCAGATGACACCAGCACAACATCTGGGGCAAATTCATTGGCAATGGGCATTACTACCGTTCTGCAACAAAAAATTAACAATGGCAGACACGTTATTTTGGCTCTTGAACAAATGCAGGAACACTTAAACCATCTTGAACAAACCCGTTATAAAACCTTGTACTATTATTCCACAGTAGCAAAGCCCTTCTTCTATTTTCTTACAAGGTGTGAGCCTGGCTGGTAGATCACCTTGCCCCACCACACAGTACATCTCATGTTGGTTTTTTCAGTGAGGTCTATTAATTCCTTCATCAACAGCCTCAAGTCTTGACCAGGGAAGTAAGTTGCTATATGTTGTTTCTCCCATTTGTGATCCTATCTTGCTTTACATACAGGGCACTGAGGGGATAAGGAGGAAATAACAGGGCATCTGGCACAGGCTGCAAATCCACCTGGAAAACCTGTCCAACAGCAACCTCATTTTGTGGCACTTGTTTCCATGTTCTCCTTCTAAATATCTCCTTTAGACTTCGCAGAATCTGCAAAGCTGTTTATTTTTTCCTTGCTGCACTTCCCATTTACCATCATGAAAGGCTGGATGTCACACGGGGCAAAAAGTTTTAATATGCTAATATCCCACCCAAATACACCTCTCCAAACTCCAGCTCCCGATCCTCTGACATTTTGTTCACTAAAAAAAATGGACTGAATTGCTTAGCATCCATAAGCTATTGTCTGTTAAGGTTGGTATTTAAATGAAACAAGAAGTCTCTGTCTGTGATTTCTCAGCAAAAGGCCTTTTCCCTCCGGTTTCTCTCTTCAATCTATTCAATCTCTGTTCAAAACCTACACAAGGTTGCAAACACCCCATTTCCCACATCAAGATGCCAATTAAGCAAAACCGGAAAGTTGAGCAAAGAGCAAGTAGCTGCTTCTTCGTCTAACAGCTCCAGCACAAACACTGCAGAACTGAAATTACAGCAAGGAAAAAAGTCAAAGCAAAGAAGCTTCTTAATAAACACTATGCAGACACCCACAATCTCTTCTGATTGAGAAAGCCTGTTGCAAGCACTCTTGGATGAACACCTTCTTGTGTCTTCAGTTCACGCCATGGTACCCATGTTCATAGGCTTGAAAATTGTTTTGAATTTTTTGATCGAGCACCGATAACTGCAGTTTAATGGTAGAAAAGCAAGGATGTGCACAGAGGATTGCCCTTTATATAGAGTAATATTTTCCAAATTATGTTCTTTTTTCCATAATAAACGTACCCACTGAATCTTGGATGTATCCCTAGGGCAATCTGACCAGCGCCGTCCCTTGCTGGTACTGAACATGACAGTATTTCCCCGTTTCCCCATCCTAGGAACAGCTACTGGCAAGGTTAACTTTCTAAAGCATGAATTGAAGTTATTCATTTGCCAAAGTGTGAACCTGTAAATATGTTTGCATACATGAGAACTTCACTTTTATTGAGTATAGCTGTTATGTGATGCTCCAAAAACCAGAAAGAGCCCAGAAAGGTCTGTTTAGTGCTGAGATTGCTCAGGTGCTATCAAGACACCCACAAAAATTCACATCTCTTGCTACAATGATGTTAAACAGCCACAAGACACCTTCTAGTGTCAGCAACTTGTATTAGCCCCAACACCGATCTGAGCTTATGCCATTTTGCCCTCTGCAGTTTATTTTTAATGGATGTTAATTACATGTACAACGTAATAAGATACTTTCAGTGTTGGTCAAACCCATCAAGTAGTTTCCGTTGCCAACACTGAGCAGGCAGGCAGGGACACCGGGCACATCACAGGTCTGGTCAAGGCACTCAGACACCATGCAGCCCAAAAAAATCCCCTTCTAGCTTTAATTTTTTGCCAACTAATTGCCACAGTAACCTAACAGCCTCCTGCAATCTTCCCGCCTGCCAGTCTCTGCATACAGACATGGAAACCTATGCAAAAAGGATCTTATTTTCTTTTAATTCCTTACAAAATCCGAAAGAGGAATTTCAAATTTTTCCTCAAACAACATGATTGCCATATACATTTTGTCCTCAGGGAGATTATTACATGAGGAAGACAAAATGGCACAGTTTTTGCTGATGGCTTTACAGTCAACAAAAATCTGTTTAGTGAAACCCACAGACGTTTTAAGTAGAAACCACCTCCTTCACAAAGGACTAAAGCAGCAGTTTTGAAGCAAGTGCATATGACAGAGTTTTGTTTTTTTTCCCTGAGCTTTGAAGTACTGCTGAGCTCTTTAATTTCTAACCGAAGAAAAACTGCTAAAATCACCCCCCCCCCCAGGTTATACCATGGGAGCTGCCAGTACCTCAACTGACATGCGGGATCACCCTAAGCCAGTCGCAAAGCAAGCCCAAACCTGCACCCCCAAGCTGTGTGCATGGTCTGTCAGCACCAAGCAACCCATGGAACCCCGAATTGGTAATGTTTTGTTGGCCGTGGGACAGCTCATCTGGCTGATGCCCAAGCACAAATGCACCCGAGGAACAGGGACAGCCGGCAAGCAACGCGATAGTGCTGGTGATGCTCAGCTAAGGTCCCCGCACAGTGACAGCGGTTCGAAGATACCCTCTAGTGGCACAGCCAACACACAGGCAGCACTGAGAGTTAACTGTGAACCCTGTCTGTATAAATTTTAGCAGAGAAAAAGCAGCGGTTGCTGGTTATAAGTAAATCAATCGGTATTTGACGATAGTTAGAAGAAGCTGTTTTGAGGATGTCCAGAGTTTTCCACATGGCCGCAACTGGTTACCCCTGCAAGTATCTTCATCTTTGAGCAATTATTAGTGGTGCTCTGTATGCACAGTAGATTTTTATCAGGTCTCTCAGAGTTTTAAGAAACACATGCCGCAGGCCCCCTGGCTCCCCCATCCAAAAGGAGCCAGGAGGACAGACAAACAGTCTGTGCCCATGGGATGGGTGCTGCATGCCCGTCCCCGACAGGCTGCCCAGGAGCCGTGTGTGTTCAGGGTCAGCCAGAGGAGAAGTGCAAGATGACAGGGTGTCAGAATAAATAAGCTAATGATGCTTTCAGTACCTTGACCATCACAAACCCATCCAAACTCAGGAGCACTCTCAAATCCAAACTTGAACCCTTTCCTTCGCCCATGACTCCTACCCAAACTCTCCTGGGCTGCTCTTTCTTCTGACTTTCTCCTAATTCCACCAGTGCTCCAAAGCCGCAGACCCAGCTCTATTTGATGCTCACCACATACATAAGTAGCTATATCTTTGGCCATAAAACTTGACCCAGGAGGGCCAAAGCTCTCCTGCCTCTCAGCACTCCCTCCCTCCTTTTTCCCTTTTTAATTGTAAGGGAAAGAAAAAAAAAAAAAGCTCACATGAAAGTTTAAGACACACACAAACGAACCACTTTCAAACAATGTATTTCTGAGATTTCATCTGTGGGCAGCGTTTCAGGCACAACTAACCTAGTCTTTTGGTTTTTAATTTTTCTTGTGCACAGATGAAAACAGCCTCTTCGCTCAGATCCATCACAGTAAAGCTAAGCCCCCAAGAGAAAGCAACAATTAAACTGCAGACAAACCTATGGCTTTGCCCTGGTGATGATACTATAAAAAAAGCCAGAAATTTAAATTACTATCAAGGTGAGCAGTTTTGTCTGGAACTGGGTCTTTTAACTAATGGCTAAGGTGGCTGTAGAGTTATTCACTGAGGACTGAAAGGGTTCGTAAGACTGACTGACTGAATGAATCATTCAAGCCATGTAGAATTTTTTAAAATACAAGGGTTACCTTTAAATTTCCTAAATTTTAGAGGGTTGTTTTGCTTGCTTTAAAATAAAGTAAATGCTTTCATTTGACTCTGATTACAGCTAAGCTGAACAGCTATGCATTAGTCAATATTGATGACTGCAAACAGTAAAAACTAATGATCATGTTCTGCAATCATTTTGGGGAAAAAAAAATACAATTTTATATATTAAAAATACAATCTATTTTCCAGAAGGCTGAATAATTTTTAGTCTGTTACTAGCCAATTCACCATTTAAACGCCTAATAAATGACAGGCAAACTAAATAATCCTACAGAGGATTTTTTTTTTAAATGCTCAATTGCAGCGAGCGAATTGGTGAAACTTAGAAGGCTGAGCACTTTTTTCAGAGGATCCTTTTCCCACTGTTGGCCATATATATATATGTATAAACTTTATATATATACGTAAAAACGTTATCCACTGCTCCTAAGGCTAATCAGCCTCCTGAAGACTCCAGTCTTTGTTTCTCCAAGCAGCCATCTCCACGGTCATTTACTATGTCAAAAGGGATTAGGAGTTTGGGGACGAAATCAGCGTCAGGAGAGCATGAAATCTAAAATACAGAAACAACCGTTCCAGGCAAAACATCATCATCTTCCCCCCCCCTCTCTCTTACTCACTCCCGAAATGGTTTATGGATCGAAGGAAAAAACAAAATCCCCCCCCCCAAATTGGCTCCTGAACTCATTTAACGCTTTCCGAGAAAGGCAGAAGGCAGGAGGAGGGACCTTTCAAGTACAGTCCTGGCTTTTGCTTCTGGTTTAGGTGTTTTAAATAAAAATAAAACTAACATGGAATCAAGCTGTATATGGAATTATAATTGTGGAGGAGACCTCAGGGTAGGGGAAAAAAATTGTATGAGACAACACAACTGCTAGAATAATCAGGAAAACTTTCTTACAGTAAATTCAGAGGAAAACTCCTCTGGATAATACACTTTAATTTCACTAGGTAACTGCTGTTCTCGTATAATAAGGAACTAGCCGCAGTCTTCGCATTTTTTCTGCAGGTCTCTTAGCTGGGTTCACACACTCTGCTTTTGAAAACATTATGAGGATTTATAGAAGCAAACATGACTTCTGCTTGTATAACAAGTTAGGAAACAACGGACTCTGATGATAAAAAAAAAAAACAACCCAAATTTTACAACTGTTTGTTTCTATAACTACGGAATAACAGCAATGAATACCAATAACATTTTGATGAGTTAAGGACTTTTAAAATTATATGCCCTGCATTTTTCGCATTAGAGTTTAATACATTTCTGCCTAATCTGTGAAATCTGTATTGCCCACATACTTTGGCAGTGAGTTCAGCCATGGGACCTTTGCCCAGCGAACGGTCAGCTAAATTATAATGTCATGCTGTCTCGCGCAGGCAGAGCCGCCGCTACGATGGGGTGGAGGAGCGCCAAGCTCGCAGCAAACTCCCCAGACCCCTTCTGCACATCTTATTAGTGACTGGGGTGACTCCACCCTGCTCCCCCCCCGCCAAATACAGCAATCATGATATCACCCCAACCTCGAGATGGGGCAGCTGGTGATTTCAGCCCTCGGTTATGAAGACAATAAGCGACAAAGTGCACAGCAAGGCTGCTCTCTGCTTTGCTTTTTTAACTCTTGTTCTCACTTTTGAAATGGCTCAGTGGTAGTAATAAACATGAAGACGTCAGGCTATCCTGTCCAACCCAACACTGCGGTGCAAGCAGGGGGAAGCCAGTATTCGTAGAAGAAATGTTCAGTAGAAAAATCATTAATGCAAGTTACCGTCTTTTCTTCGGAAAGAGTAAAACAACACTGAAACAGGTTTTCAGTGCAGGGATGATAGGTTTCATCAGGATTTATTTATTCACTCATCAGTAGACTAATTTATGAGGACAATTATCTCAGTTATTATTTCATTAGAGCACACGCTTTTATCAAATCCATACACCAGCTCATCCTGAAACAGAATAAAAAAAAAAAAAAGCATGTTGCCTATTTTTCCTCTTCTTGTTTTACATAGAAAGAGGGCTTTCTTCCCTAAAAGCAGAGAAGCATGTGAAGAGTTAAGGCTTTAAAAAAAAAAAAAAAAAAAAAAAAGTATATCAGTATCTTTGCCTAGCTCAAAGGATTTCCACTGATTCCTCTACAGACTTCAAAGCCTCACAGTTTGGCATTTGGACTGGTTTGAATTAAAGCTCAGTTCTCCACTGTGAGTTTCCAAGTTCATGGTGAAAATGCCTGCTGCTTCTGGAGTTCATTATGGCCAATTTTCTTATCTTTTCTTCATCTTAGGTTTGATCCCCAGCAAATGCAACGTGGCATTCGATGGGGTGGAATAACAAGGTGCTGCCTTGAAGGCATGCATTGTCTCAAGGGGCTAGCGCAAGAAAAGAAGAAAAAAAAAAAAAAGGATATATGACCCATTCCCTTCACTTTCTAACTCTCGGGGGACTATAAATTGCAAACTTCAAAGCGTTATTTTACATTAAAATCAATAGAAAGATTCAGGGGGGAAAAAACTGTTTTTCAAAGAAGCTGGTTAAGATTTAAAAAGGTCACTTGATAATGTATTATCATGACCAAACTTGGCATAAGATTAAAAAAAAGGTTCCAATTTAACTTATTGACTGAAGGTGTGCACATGGGGCAGACTACGGGAGGTGCTACCTAGGAGGATGAGTCACAACTTCCCAAAACCCTGGCAAAATAAGGACTGTGACTAGCTCCAGAATATCTTCCCCAAATAGGTGCAGTCTCTGGGCAAAAAGACACCAATGCCTATTAAGGAATGCTGGCAAAGGTCTTACTGTGCAGACTGAGCAATTTTCCAGGAGCCTTGAAACTCAATTAATATTTAATAGCGAGCATGTCACTCCATCGTGAGCTACCGGTTTCTCTTTATAATGAAGAGATCAGTCTTGTTGACTGCTGGGATAAACAGACTTCCACTTTGGACAAAAGTGCTGCTTTCCTGTAACAGGAATAAAACATCGAGATAAATGACAGTTATTTGACTAGATGTTATTTTAAATTGCATACATTCTTTGAAGGCTTTTTAATGGCAGGCTGAAGAGTAAAAGCTCTTTTTGCTCAGTGTAATGGAATACAAATATGTGCTCAGGGAAGAACAGAAAATAATGCTCCCAGATTTAATGCTATTCTATGAAGGTGATATTCCATGTGCCTGTTGCCAGAAATTCACATCCCATGTTTTGGCAAGTGTGTGTCTCCCTGAATTTATGCGGGGTGGTTGCCAGAAGTGCACTAAATCTGGTTTGAGGACAGAAAACCACTTCAACCCATAATTGTTAAAAAAGATGCCAGTTGGAGAGGCATCCCCCCCCGACAGCATGGGGGAGGCAGGGGGTGGAACAGGACAGTCTCTAAGAAAAATAAAGCCTATATATCCGGCAGGTCAGAGAATTATATTCATTCTCCTGGAAAGAGTATCAGAAAGGAAAGTGTGGTCTCCCACTGGCCTCTATTCACTATTGCATTACTTACAAGTTCTCCTCTACCCAGAGATCCACCTTCGTTTCATCTTGTTATTCTGCTGCTTCCATACTTTTCCCATTCTCTGCAGCTCTGGGAGGCAAATGCATCACTCCAGGCTTGCAGCAAGTCCCCAAAGCGCCAATGATGTACAATCGCCCTATTGAGGTATTTTGTCCATTAGCTGCTCAGAGCAGCAAGATGATCTTCAACCCGTACTGTTGCAGTGCTCCTGTAGCGACACTGCTCAGAGAGACCACAACCTGTGTGCGCATGACCGTAGATCAGCTAACGTGTGTTTTGCTTCATGCACCTCTTCTGATGTTGCTGATATGAGGAGGAAAGTAAGGATCAGATCAAACGATTCCCTGCAGATACCTCCCTGTGATCCTCAGGTATCATATGCTTCTGTGAGCAGGACAATAAGACCAGCAGGACATGAACAAGTGAGTCAACAAGTGGCTTCATCCCCTGCTCCATTTGGAGACTCAAATGATGCCAGTTTGGTGGAGCACGCTTGAATGTGCTTGTACAATCCAGCACAGTGGTTTATATCTGGCTTTACTATTACTGCTAATCAAAGAGGATATCCCAGCAACACATTAATTCAACTCCACAGCTTTGCTTACCTTCATTCACACTCTGACAGTGAGTGATGAGTAACACTTATTTAAAAGATGGTTGTATTTTTATTCATAACACACAACATGCTGCTTCTGAGGAGAAACCAGAACCCAGTAAGAACAGTTTCAGTTCAGTCGTTTCAATTTCCAGTTGGTTGGAACAGGCATATTCGATATCTTGGGTGGGTAATAATAAAATCTAAAGCTTATCAAAACAAGCCCATGTCCCTTTGCTAGGTACACTTGGGAGTGAGCTGTGGTGTGAGTCGTGAGCAGAGCTCTTGCAGGGGAGGGACTGCATGGCCAACTCACCCAGAAGTCGGGTACCATCGTCTGCAGCGCGGTAATGATGTCTCAAGCCTTGGGGCAGCTGCACTCCCAAATTTCAACTCATGATGACTTGTTAAAAAGTTTTTCTGGGTTCCCCTCCCCATCCAGGTGGGTTTACTCATAGAAATACTCACCCCAAAGAGGTAAAAGACTTTAAGCCAAAAACAGAAGAGCTTATTCATATCAGTTGACATTTTACATTCATGTATCAATCAGTGCTGAGCAGCGAGTATTGTCAATCCCCTAATATCACAGGCACAGTTCTTATGGCCAGAAACACCCTATTTACTTAATTCAGCTGTATTTTTATTATGGTATTGAAAAAGTAACTGCGACTAGATGTAAATCTTGTGTTTCTGTTTAGCAAGAGAGAAACTCAAGATTAAGGAGGACTGCACGAGGAAAATGAAACCCAGTTTAGGTAAAAAATATGTTTGTAAGAGGAAAACTTCAGTATTACCTGAAAGCAGTTAAGTATTCTGTGTCTCCCATCGGTGGGTCAAGGCCACCAGTAAAGGCCATGTTAACATTGAAACCAACTCCTGCTCCTGTGCCAACCTGAAAAAGGGAGATGGTACTCTTAATTACACATACAGAAACAGCGAACTCTGGCAACACATCTCTGCCGTCTTAATATTCTTCCAGTTGAATATGGATTTTGACTCAATAGCTTGGTGCTAGTGAGATTAATTTTTCCCTCTAAAGCGATCTGGTCCCCAAAACAAGAGTGAAAATAAAGCTCCTCCATCCTCTGATCTTTATGGGAGCTGTGGACCAGTGGTATTTGACTGCTGCTCACCCAAAAAACACCTCATCATCAACTAGATCCTCCTCCTCTTTTGCAGGAGAGTGTGTTACATGCAATACCTTTCCTTAATTAATTTTCAGCTTTATTCAGAAGCATACTTTATATTTCATTACAGTTGCAACTGGGGGAAAAAACCCCACAGTTTTAATCAGAGCGAGCTCCCCCTCTGCTGGGGAAAAATATGATTCACAGAGAAGAGATTTTCGCTGCTTGAGGGACACGTGGGTGGTAAGCACATCCCCATCCTTGCATGTACTGCAAACGACTCCATCTGCACTGACTGCATGCAAATACCTGAGAAAGGGGAAAATGGAAAAATAAACCAGGGGTTTCCAGTAATTCGCTTGCCAAGAAGCAAGGCCATGCCTTCACCATCCATATCAAAATCCAAAAGCCTGCATTCAGTCCCTTCGTCAAGCAGGGACCTCGTAGCTGCCTGAGCGCGGTGGCCGTGAGCACGGGCTGCTGGTCCCTGGGGACAGCAAGGGCACCGGGCAGTATCTGCTGCCACCGGTTGCTGCAGCTCTGCACAGGGCTCTGAGCTCTTACACAGAGTGTTTTTTATGGTTTTTTTTTTTTAGGTCTCTGCATATGAAAAGAAAAATTTGAAAATTAATGCATTATACAATACACAGCCAGATAATTCAGGCTAGATAAAGCTGCGGGGCTTTTATTGTACATTCTTCCTTGTATTGGTGCAAATACTGCTGGTAGAAAAACACAGCGGGTTCATCCATCCACAGTGGGTTATTTTTCCATCTGTGGCTTTAATTGAATTTATTTTGTATTCTTTGTTTTATTCGGTCTGGAATGACACATCTAAAAATTACTATAAATGGTAAATACCATTTATAGTAAGTGAATAGTAAGTCTAGTGGATGGTATAGTCTAGTGTTTCCTTAGAATACTTGATATTTTGTAAACCAGATAACTAGATTATTAAAAGGTCAGCAAAAAAGTAGGTCTGAGACCTTTGCATATCCTGAAACAGAAATTAAGCCTGATGCAAAGGGCTACAGTTTATTCACTACAATAGTAGCGCACAAACAGAGCAACGAAGCAGTATCGCGTTACATTTAAGTTTCTTTAGAAACTGAAATGGCAACATTGATGTTTGATGAACAGGAAAATGTAAAATTGACAGTGTAAGAACTCTAGGAGATTTCAGATGTAATCTGGAGTGCCTCAAGAGTACACAAAGCTAAGTATTTAATATAATTTCCCTTTGATAAATCACCCTGGAAAGACAGTATTTCCTGCCAACCTAGAGGGAAAGGAAGGATGCAATGGATGTAGGAGCATCCATCCAGAGTTTAGGGAGAAAGGGCTCCCACCTCCATTGGCCTGGCCCTTCTGCAGGAGGCTCTGAGGCCACCACCAGGAACCAGTAGATATGATCCAGCAGCATCAGTGACTGATGCTCAAATCCCACTGCTGGGGCCATGCAATGTGAACGCAGCAGTGGTGGTGAGCGATGCCTCGGCAGCGCCAGGAGAAGGGGGGGATGGATGGACTCCAAGGCTGTGCCACGGAACCCAAGCGCTGGTGGCACAGCCATGGACAACCTGTTCCTCCTGCATCTAAGAAACAACTTACACCTGTAAGGGGGAAATCTTGAAAAGTACACGGAGTGCTGGGACAGCTGGCAAAGGGCTCCTCTGGAACAGGTTCTCCCATAAGGGCTGGAAAGCCTAATTGCATTGATTCATTTTTTGCTCATTAGCCAAGATGCGTGCTTTCCTGCCAGCTTGTGGGGCAGGACACAATGCCCACGGCTGTTAGGACTTGGATGAGAAGGCACCAAGCGCACAAACCCAGGTGGCACGTTCCCAAAGGGGCACTAACAAGCATGAGCGTGGGAGCTGTGGCAGGAGCTTCTCTCCAAGCCTTGCCTGGCAGAGGCTCCCCGAGATTTTGGGGCACCTGAATCACAGCCCCAAGCAGGTCCTGTCAGACACAGACAGATGCTATGCCAATCCATGCTCTTACCTCGTCGGGAGCACCACTGCCTGGAAAGAAGTTCCCATCATCATAGCGATGTAGCGAAATATAAAGAACATTAGGATCATTGTAGAAAGCTTGCTGAGTACCATTCCCGTGGTGAACATCCTTCGGGGACAGAGATTGCATTATATGAGGGAGGTTAGTACCTTAGTAAAAACACAGACTAAAGCCATCAACTTGGGATTTGGAGGCGTTTTCTTTGCTGTTGTGCTGCTTTTTCTGCACTTCTCTGATCTAGCTGAAGCAGTTTATCACAAATGAGAGTAACCTGCTTTGCACAGCTGGCTTCAGGTTACACTCCTTGTTTAACACACGGGATAAATGGGGGTAAAGACAATCTCAAGCCTGTATCAAAACTGAGGATAGGATCAATTTACTTGGACGGAGAGAACTGGATTCATACCCAGTCTCGGGGGATGGAGAGACTATATTAGTTACCCCAAATTTGCATCTTTAATCAGTCTGTGGGGTGACCACTGATACAAGTGCCCAGCAAAGTTGTGTTGGACCCAACAAGGTTAAACGACACAAACACATTACCCGGATCCCCTATTGCATTGCTACTTGGTGCAGAAACACAGGACGGGTATTCAAAATGCCCCTTTCTGACATGAAAAACAGTTGGTGGGAAGTGAGGAAAAGGATGTCCATCCAGTAGGTCAAAAAGACAAATACATCCATTTTAACTTGTGGGTCTAGCCCATGGGAGATTTGTGGCAATCTAATCAAAACTCTTGGCCAATACCCAGCAACTCAAATGCCTTCACAGCCACATAAATACATTTTTAAATCTATAAAAATCAATCAGGCACATTTTTAAATCTGTACATCGCCATAGTAAAATCTTGAACAAGCTCTTTCACAAATCCACTGCACTGTCTGCAGAGTATTTCACTGTCTTGTTCCAATTTAGAGATCGCTTTTGACTGCCTGCCCACTTGCACGGAGGCTGCGCTGGCCCAGAGGCAGGACATTGAGACCATCCAGACTGACGGTCAAGTCGTGCCAGACGGCCCGTCCCTCTCAGTAACCGGTCCTCACCTCTTGAAAAGAAAGCTAGGATGGATTGTAACACTTAAGGTCAAAAACCTTCAGGAAAATAAACCCCAAAATTCAGCACGGTTTGCAGTTACTCATCCTTGAGACTGTGTTATGGGCTTGTTTTAGAAAGCAACTACTTCTTAATTACAATTTTATTCTGAAAACTATGGACCCTTTAAGAAATATTTCTTTTATTAAAAACACTTTAATTAAAAAAACAAAACCAAAAACTTTAAAAAACAAATTTTGGCTTGCAGACCACAGGCAACATTTTTTTCACTGACTTACAAAGCCAGGGTTGCCCTTGCAAGAAAAAAAAAAAAACAAACATATAAATTTCCAACTGCTCTCCTGAAGGATAAGAACCAGCATTTACTCACCCAGTCCACTATAAGGATTTTGCTAACGTTCAGTCTTTGCTGGAGCAGCTTGGCTGCGATTGCCACAGAGTTAAAATAGCAGAAACCCCTGCAGGTGATGAGAGGGGGGAGAAAAGAGGAAAAGGAGAGGTGTTAATTATAGGTTTACTTGGTCCCAATGCATGTATCATCTGGATATAATGCAGTAGGAAGAAATTTCTTCTGCTTTCACTCTTCCTTCCTCCCTGGAAGATGCACACATGCTCAATTCTGCCACGCAGAAGCAGGTGTATCGCGATCTCTCTGGAAACGGGGAACATTTCACACTTGCCCAAACCCGCTGCAATGAGATGCTGCTCAGTGCCAGCTGCCCACGGGACCTCCAGCGCTGCATGCGAGGGAAGGGGACAGGAGCGGACGAGGAGAGGACACGGCAAGGAGAAAGAAAGGGGAAGGACCCAGGGCCAGAGCACTACGGTGCATCGGCTGGGAAGGAGCGAACATGTTCAGAGAGGCCTCAAAATGCTGGGTCAAGGGGAACTCAACAGCAAGCACTCATCTGCTATTGACTAACCTCACTGACCAACCTGATCTCCTTCTATGACAAGGTGACCTGCTTAGAGGATGAGGGAAAGGCTGTGGATGTTGTTTATCTGGACTTTAGTAAAGCCTTTGACACCGTTTCCCACAGCATTTTTCTGGAGAAACTGGCTGCTCATGGCTTGGACGGGCGTACTCTTTGCTGGGTTAAAAACTGGCTGGATGGCTGGGCCCAAAGAGTTTTGGTGAATGGAGTTAAATCCAGTTGGCAGCTGGTCATAAGTGGTATTCCCCAGGGCTCAGTTTTGGGGCCGGTCTTGTTCAATATCTTTATCAATGATCTGGATGAGGGGATCGAGTGCACCCTCAGTAAGTTTGCAGACGACACCAAGTTGGGCGGCAGTGTTGATCTGCTCGAGGGTAGGAAGGCTCTGCAGAGGGACCTGGACAGGCTGGATCGATGGGCCGAGGCCAACTGTATGAGATTCAACAAGGCCAAGTGCCGGGTCCTGCACTTTGGCCACAACAACCCCATGCAGCGCTACAGGCTTGGGGAAGAGTGGCTGGAAAGCTGCCTGGC
>NW_008824414.1:1291105-1296903 GCF_000699105.1 Pygoscelis adeliae | reverse complement strand
AGGGCTGTCAAGCCTTGGAACAGGCTGCCCCGGGAAGTGGGGGGGGCACCATCCCTGGAGGTATTTAAAAGACGTGTAGATGTGGTGTTTAGGGACATGGTTTAGTGATGGACTTGGCAGTGCTAGGTTAACGGTTGGACTTGATGATCTTAAAGGTCTTTGCCAACCTCAACAATTCTGTGATTCTATGATTCTATCTCCCACCAAAGAGTGCCAAAGCACCCAAGACATGACACTTCAGCACATGTTAAGCCAGATACACAAAACCAACAAGATTTGTGCACAGAACCCTGATTTGAAAACAGCCTGATGGCAAAACCACTGCTATATTAAACACATGTAAGATGACCAACTTCAATTTTTGCTTTGTGAAGCCTTCTCACTCTGACACTCTCCTAATTCAGTGTTGTGACCCCAGGACACAGTTATGTCTGCTATTACCACTATAAGTTGCGTACCCTTGCTTTCCTCACATTGGATGAGCCATCAACATTTAACTTAAAACAATTCACAAGAGTAAGGCAAATAAAAGCATCAGTGCTTTATCAAAGCATGACTGTAAAGCTGATTCTTAATAAGAAATACCCACCCGAAACCAGTAAGCAGGATCTTGCCCTCTTCCAGAGAATTACGGGGAGCTTTGAATACAATACTCTCTTGCATATCAATAAGCAAGAAATTCTGCAATATTAAGCTAACAAACTACGTTTCTAATTTCCAGCTGCTGATCACACAATGGATGAACACTGAAGCAAGTTGATAAAGCACATACGCATACTTACATGGGTGTGCTCTCTTCTGCATGGTGACCTGGAGGCCGAACAACAGCAAATCCATTCTACACATAAAAAATAAGAAAATGAGGAAGTAAGACATAAAGGAAGGTTTATTGCACAAAGACAGATGCAGAGGTTGCAGCCAGAAGCATTAATTCTGCTTTGGAACCATGTAGTTGTTCTCGACAGTTTTCTCACAAGACCATTGCAGTAGATGATGCTCTCCCTCGTTCTGGAGGGAGGGGGGGAAGTCCACATGAATTTTATGGAAACTGGTTGGTACAGCGTTTCCTTCCATTCAGAGGAAAAAAAAAATATTCTGCATGAGGTCACTGAAACAGCAAATGGGCTGGCCCAGCTTAAGGCAACAGCAAGACCCTCAGATAACACTGGAATAGTGATTTCATTTGCTGCTCTGGTTTCTTTCTTCCTTTTAATCGGTGCGTAAGAACATTCACCAGGAGTCTGTTTTTCGCTTGCTGATATCCTCAAAGATTTTTATGACTAAAGCCAGATGGTGCCATTAAAATGAAGCTAACTGGACCTCCTGCATAACACAGCCCTGAGCTGAGTCCTGTACAGAGCCTGTATCAAAGCCAAGTGTTATTTTCATACAAACCTTCAGTTCTCCCGTGGCTACTTTGAAAACGAGCTCAATGACACAGCCCACGGCCAGGCGAGCAGCACCGGATGAGTGAACTTCATTCCAAATTGTGTCACTGTCGACCTATCGGAGACACACAGGAACCACATTTAGGAGCAACGAGGACAGCCAGGAAACAGAAACCCATGTTTTATAAAGAAGTATTATGTATTAAATGCACAAATGCATTAAATGTAAATGCATTAATTTTAAATGCATTTAATTGCAGAACTGATCTTGGCAGCAGTAGGGCTGGGACCCCACCGATGACTGTAACATCACCACTACCGAGTGTCCATCCAACCAAATGACACTCGAGAGATGACCATTTGCAACAGCTCTGCAATGTTAAAGGGTCAGTGCCATAGCAGAGGAGCAAATTCAGCATCTCAACCACTGTAAATATGTAGGTGTCTCCTACCAATATTCCTATCAACACCACGGTATCAGTATTTCTCTTTAATTGCTGGAGGAAACTGATCCCAGATGAAATAAAAGGGTTTACAAAATCACTCAATGATTCTATAAAATAAAATAAAATAAACCACAATCAAGAAGAATGTTTAATAAAGGACGTTTAAAAGATGCCTGCCCAGGACTGCCAGGGTAAGAGTACGTTGACAGCAGCTTCCCTGGGGAACCATAAGATCAACCCTGTCTCATCAAAGCTAACAAGAGACCTTCAACATCTAGCTGCTGACTGGAGACATTTACTTCAACACTAGGTATCTGACAGGACCAGCATCCTCTATATTTTCCCCCTGAAAATGTGCAAATAGGCCAAAGGCAAGGCAAGGCCTTCTGCAGACATCCCCATGTTGTTATTACATGAGATCACGTCCTAATTTAAACGAAAAACGAGAAGCATTGGCTTTTACCACATTCATCCCAAAAACCGTACAAAGACAAGATTAGTTTGCGGACATGTGATGAAATGCCTGTTGTTTTTTTTACTGCCATTCAGCCGCAACTCTGCAGAGAGCAGAGGGGGAAGGATAGCTCCCGGGGGGCTGCTTCCAGGCCAAAGCTCTGGATCTCCTCCGCTGCACCGCTGGCCGTCTTGCACACAGTGATGAAAGCCAAGCTTGTTTGCTTCTTGCCAGTCACAGCCTCTGCAAAAGCCAGACTGCTGGGACTGTCCCATGTCAGGACAGCTCGGCTGCCCGGGAACTTCATAGGATAATTGTAACATTTCTCCGTGTGAAGGATCACCAGCTATTTTTCACATATTACTCTGTGTTGAGTGTATTTATGGAAACAATGGCAAAGGAGAAGGAAAGAAAGAGATTATTTGTTTTGTCTGGCATCCAGTCTGCTCACTGAGCTGCAGGGAGATGCAAGTCACCCCACACGAGATTGATCCACCTCCTTCACGGCTGTGGTAAAGCCAGTGGAAATCGTCTCAAGCCTGTTATCAGGGACGGCTTCTGGCAGCATCTGTCTGGAGGACAGTTTTGAAGTCATAGTAAACCAAGAAAGCATTCGGAGAATACCAAAAAGCCATCTCTGTGCAGTAATGCTGCTAATACGTGCACTGTCTCACACTCTGGGAAAAGCCACTGCATCAGTGGAAAAGCCCTACAGTGACTATTTGTGGTAAAAGGGCTCCCCTGGGTCCCCATAAATTTGGGCAGTAACATGAGAACAGAAGTATGATGGGGTCTGAGTTATGCACGACATCCCCAGGAGTCCTGGATCAGTACTGCACATATGCAGGAGATGGGACTGATCTGACCACATCCCTCCAAAAGCCCCCAGTAAGGCGGGAAGACAACCAAGCTGCTTCTCCTCCCTACTGACAAGCACGTTAGTGCTCTGTGAGGGTCCATCTTTGGGCTCCTCATCAGCAGTCCTGTAAAAACGTTATGGGATGGTTAACCTGCTTTGCAATTAGGATGCTGCTACTACATTCCCTCAGGGGATCCAGCAGTCTTCATCCTCAGATCCTCTCCCCCCAGTATCTGTGAGTGGGAGACACTTATGGTTTATACAACAGAGAACATCTACTTGCCTTTTGCTAAGAGCTGACCACCTCAGTGCCCTTGGTCTCACTGCTCAAGTGAGATACAGCTGCACCGTGCAGTCTGGGCTGAGCATATCTAACCCATCTTTGAGCATACCTAACCCATCTTTCTTGGTCTTGAAAGAAAATGCTGCAGGACACCAGTAGCTAAGAGCTTCCCTCTCTGCCCGGCCACAGCAAGTACCAGGCCCCTTCCATGGATGCAGAATTGCAGAGGGCCATCTTCATTCACCATGAAGCACCAGAGGAATGGAAATACAATAAACCAAAATTCACATGTCCTTAGCATGGCTTTACCTTAAGGGACCAACAGACCCTCGGATCTCCTCAGACATCTGTTCGTGCCAGCCTTCCGCATAAAGCACGCAGAAGTCACCAATGCCTGAGCCAAGCACCTTTTGATGCCTGCTGAAACTGGGCTTCTGTTGGCAGCATTTCAAGAAGAACGAGGAGGGCAAGACAGAGTGGTTTTAAAGAGTTATTATTTCTGCAGAAAGAGATTAAGTACTTAGAAAAAAATACTCCACCTGTGATTTAGAAGCCAATTTCAAAGACTGCCGTGCTCTCACTCAGCTGCCCAGCAGGAGGAGGACTGGATCCAAAGATGTCTGCTGCCACCCACAAGCTCTCTACTGCCCCATCCCGTATGCAAACATCTCCAAGATAAGGATTTAACACCCAGCCACCTTCCCTGGAACGGATGTCTGGAGACCACTGGGCCTTACTCCAAGGCAGCACTTCATCATCTGTGTTTGAACAGTCCCACTGAAGCCATCAGTGGTCTGCAGCAGGGGGGCGTAGACTCTGCCATGGTGGAAAATGTTATTAATGTGGCCCTGAGCTGGACTGCTCTCCAGCTCTGAAACTGCTGCTCTTTGGTGCACGGGCTGCTGTTGACCCCTCCATCATTCCTCAATTCTGAAGTTCATTACAGGGGAGACGCTATTTGGCTTTCCCTGCCTATGAGCTCTTTGATGTAGCTGCCATCACAGGAGTTGTTGCTGGGACAGCACATCAAGCCGTACCATCTGGAAGGACTTTACGGAGAGAGGAAGCATATTTCTTGCCTTTTGTTGATTCAACAGTGTATATTTCTCTTTTTTCTCCTGAGCTGGAGGATACAACTGCATCAGAGATACTGAATCTTCCACATCTGCCGCTGTTGGATGAGGAGCGGTTGTCCTGGTCAGCACACTCGTCTTCTTGAGAATAATATTAATGCCTTGCTCATTCCAATAAAGAAGCTGCCATTTCTGCTAGGTGAGCCTGTAGGAGAGGGCTCCTTTAGAGGTGGGGAGAGGGACTTCAGCGCCTGGGACCTGCTGCAGGCTCTTAATCTTTGGAGCATGTGCCATTATTAGAAAATGATGAGGGAATGCAGAAAAAGAAGGGTCAACAGTTTGATGCAGGCTCTCTTCTACAAGGAACGTCTAAGATGTTTCAGGGTGAAACCTGAAAGAGTTTTTCTTCCTTATAACTTGAAGTCTTTATTAATATACATGATGAGGTTCCTACACACACTATATACTATGCTGTATACTAACGTGCAGCTATTTAAAAATGAAATGAGGAGGGTCTTACAAAAGGTTTCATTATTCTAATCTTTTCTTTAGCTGAAGAGCTATGCAGATAAGAAATTAAGCATAGGGACAGATAGAGACAAGTTGCACAGCAGCTCCAGCCTCTGCAAAGCGAAGGGGAATGAAGGAGTTTTGCTCGTCCCTCATCACTGCTCATCATCACGCTTAGGCGACAAGAGCCCACACCATCTGTGCTGCCAGTGAGTTGTCTTTACCTAACCGCGTCTCCTACTGCTCTAAAGTACTGATTAAATAACTGTGCTCACATTTTGTTCTTCTAAGACTTGCTAATTAGTCTCTTCTCACTTACATTCCACGGAAGTCCTTTTCGTTGTCTCTGCTCTGTGATAATGTACTTTGCTTGCACAGGTAAAAATTTTTATACACTCTAATCAAGACCTTACAACCAAAAATAAAATAACATTCTGGAAGAGATCAAAAACATTGAGAACATTTTTAAAAGCCTTAGATCTTTAGATATTTTAAAATGTGCACAGAAAAGAAAATACTACACACAAAAGAAAACAAAGTTATTAGCTATCATAAGATCAAGTCTTTGAGTGTTTTGAAGAATTTGGATGTAAGTATGCTGGAGCTATTTTGCAGATTTTCAAAGCTCAAACTCCTTTCTCCAAAATCTTCTTCTAATTATCCTGGATTAGGTAATGCTCTGGTGCATGTAAGTCATACATTAAGAAAAGCATGTGCTGCAGAGAAGTGAAGGTAACGTCCTAAGTAAAAATACCGCATACTGCACTTGCAGATGCTGCTAAAGA
>NW_008824414.1:1289025-1291079 GCF_000699105.1 Pygoscelis adeliae | reverse complement strand
GTTGATATAAGTGCTTCTGTGCTTTCTTCCTTTCCCGCTACGATCAGACGTCTGCAGATGGGAGGAGGTTTGTTAGTGTCAGCTACAGCGATGTGAAGGCTTCCTCAAATAAAACAAACCAATGGGGGGTGGGGGGTGGGGAATTCAACAAGAGTTTCCAAGCACCGGGGAACAAATTTACCCTTTTCTCATTGATTTTGAGACACTGTGACTTAGTTTTATGCAATGAAGTGATTTGCTCTAAACTTTTTCCTGCTCCTTCACTCTTTAACTTTGTCTCGCTTGCTGGCCAGAAGAACTTATGGTCGCTCAAGCTCCAGACTTCATCCTGGCGCTTAACAGCTCTTCACGGGCTTCTCACCCATAAACTGCTCTGCATCGCCTTTCAGATCCATCTATTATTTTAATCTACATAACATCCCCTACGGAAGAGAACTGTGTTTAACTGTTTGCAGAAAAAGAACTTGGTTTCAAGCTTTCCAGCCCATAATTGCATCTGACACCCACAGCTCCTGAATTATAAGGAACACCAATCATTCAGCTTTTACATGCTGCAGACCAGTCCCCCTCCTGCCCACAGGCATTATTTTGCATCCAACACTGAATTTCATGTGCTACTTTACTATTTAGTTTCCCATTATCATGACAGCATCCGTACGTCTTTGCAGGCAGCTTTCACTTCGATGACCCCAAATAACTTTAATACCATCAGCAAAGGGTACTTGCTTATGACCCATCCCCCGCATTGCAACATTTCAGTGAATACACAGATTTCTTGGGGATTGTAATTCCGACCACTATTTCCTGTCTTCTAACCACTGATAAAGCCAAGAGAGGACTGGTCCCACCTTATTCGACTAATAAAAACTTCTTTCCTTTTTTCTTTATGACATCATGTTTGCCCCCTGGAAAGCATTTGACAGACCAGTATCAAGCTCTCCAGGAAAAACCCTCCTTATGAAGCAGTCAGCCAACTGGAAAGCTACCTAGCATCGTGGTGAGCTGAATGCAAAGACCCATGAAGCATCCCCTAGACTGCACTTACCATTAAGTGACAAGGTCAGAGAAAACAAAACCTCTGTTGAAATAAATCCCTTCTCCTTCAAACCTGGGCTACAAACCATTGGTAGTCAAGATGATATCCTACAGGTGCTCTGATCATCACATGTACCTGATGTTCCTTCATCATCAGGAAAATATTCACCAGTATGAAGTGACTGGAACCCACACAAACTTCTTACAGCACCAGGGCTGCCTCTCCACAACCTTCTCAACTTGTAAGAAAAAGATAAAACAGACTGATTACTGCTCAGCGATGAGTAATGTTGTGCCAACCTGGCAATCTTGCGCAAGGGAGAGTTTAAATAAAACTCCATCACTCAAAAAAGCTATATGGCCACCTTGCAGCCTGAAAATGGCCTGCCAAGCAACAGCAGAAAAACACCCCTTAAGCTCTCTTGCTAGAACAATTTGAAATAATTTCGTTATACCATAACAAGCACTCAATCTCCCAGCAGTCTTTACATGCCGAAACTTCTCAAATTTACATTATACCGCTCTTGCATGAAAATTCTTCATAACTGATGTTTTACCCTAGGCTCTGATTTTCTAAAAATCTTTTTTTCCCGATTTCCTTCGAAAAAAAAAATTACACGCATCTCAAAAATGTCTTGTCATCTTCTTTGGTGCAGAAAATAATTTGGTTTTCATCTGCAACTGAAAAGTGTGCTCTGTGGCCCCAGCTAAGATTCCACTATAGGGCTTCTTCCAACAGTTTCCCATAGCAAATCAAATCAAGAGCAACTTGTATCACAGAACTGGCACGCTAACAAGACTACAGTTTTCCCTCTATTTCTTCAATAAACGTACCATGCTGCTAAGCCAGCTTTCTTGACAAATCTCACACTTTGAAAGACAGTAGAAAGCGGGGTTGAAAGGACCTTGTGAGATCACCGTACGTCTCTCCTGCCCCAAAGGAGATGGTCTGTGCTTAAACCCATCCACAGCACGTACAAGTGCAAAGCACTTAATATGCTACAGCCAATCGTTCTGTA
>NW_008824414.1:1281776-1288938 GCF_000699105.1 Pygoscelis adeliae | reverse complement strand
TCTGTTTTCCTGGAGCAGCAGGAAAATTAACACAAGTAGTGGGCACTGTATCCCAAGGTAACTGGGGAAGGAAAACCAAACAAAACAACAGAAAGCCATTTTTATGAAAAATCTGTCACGTAGTTGATTACCAGTAAATTACTGGTTTTAAAAAGCTTTTCCTAGAAAACATGAAAGTATCTGTTGGGATTGCTAAAACACTGTACAAAAGTCAGCAAATGTTTTATTTAATATTTAAGGGTCTGTGGAGACAACTCACCAGCAAGTTAACTGCAAACGCTATCTTTATTACCAGCGTATCAATAGTACCAGCACTGTGGCATTTCCTGCCTTGATTTAGGATTTAATGCAAGACTTCTGGGACTACGCTAGGCTCAGGCACTGTCTCTACTTGTTACCATTCAGTCTTCATTTGCAAATGATAATTTTTGCTTTGAATGGCATGCCTGACTGGAGGGCAGAGTAAATCCAAACCTTTTAAACTCTAGCCAAAAATTTGCCACGAATTAGGAGACTGCAGCGTATTTACAATACAAAATAAAATATCTCTACGAGTGCTCAGTGGTGGTGGTATGAATAAATGTCGATTATTCCTTTTTTTTTTTTTGACGGCATAATTTTCAAAGCAACGATTTTGCAAAGACTCAGGAAGAAAACAATTTTGTTTCATTTCCATAACAGAATCCAGACCTCTAAATTCAACCTCATGAGCTACAATTATGCATAAGAACTACCACTGTGAATTTTCAAACACAATGCCTTTTATTGTCTCTTCTCATTCTTTTCCCTTCCTGTTCTCTGAGATTTTCTGTCCTGTCACCCTCTACAGAAACTTTAGAGCAGAAAGTCTGACTTGAAAGGAAAACTTTCAAGTTTTCAGGCTTCAGAGGAAAACAACGCAAACCTTCAACACAAGGTATTTGAATGGTATTTGGGTTTTTTTTTCAGCCTTATGGGAAGAAACAACAAAAAAGGTCTTTTTATTATATGGAATCTTGACAGATGAAAACTAATGTTCAGCTTTTCCGTGACGGATGGAGGGGTATTTTGGTCACCTCCTTCAGAATTCACGTGTGATTGTCCCAGAGCTCGAGAAATGAAAAATGTCAAATCCTGAAGTCTGCAATTCCCTTGTGCTGCGTAAACTGTGAGACACTTCATTCGAGGACAGTAACGTAGCCCAGACACAAATACAGCAACTTACTATTTACAGGAACTTCCCAAATATTGTCCTCCAATATCACTATTTTATTAATATCTTTTCCACCTGCACTAGGAGGCAGGCAGCTCTGAAGTACAAATACTGAAGATGAAACACCTACGCAGTACAAGCAGCATGAAAAGCACATCTTGCTTTCTACATAGAAAGCATTTTTGGATTCAAGGGTTGCTTTCAAATGTAGTAACCTCTAAGCCATTAAACATCACTGCCTGGGAAATGAGGTTTCTCCTCCTAAAAGCCAGAGACGAAACATGCCTATGAATGTCACACACACTTTGGCACTCCAAAATAGTTTAAAAATCTTCACGCTGCTTTTGAAGAAAGGCACGTGAGGCTGTCACTGCAACCCCGCACCCCAGGCAGACCCTGTTTATGGGTAACAACATCTGGTTGCAATTACCCACTTGATGGAATGCAAAGCAACAATTTTTGTTACCAATGGGACTGGGAGAACAAACAGGACATTATTTACACATTAAAGAGAGTACTCACCCCGACACCACCACAAGGAAGCCTGACAAACATCGACGTTAGAGAACCTGTAGGAAAAAAAAAGTACTCGGTAAGTCAAAAAGTCAAAGTTCACCAGATTTTGGTCCAATTTTATGGCAAAGCTGCAAACTTTCTGAACATAGTAATAGACTGGGGTTTTCTTGCAATTGTCAGAAAACACACAGCCAATCAACCCTGTTACATTACAACACATACATACACGACATACACACTTGTGCTTGTTCAAAAGCCTTTCCAATGTAAAAGCCTTCTATAAATCACTTATTTTTATGTAAGGTTTGTGTGCTGTCCTACATTTCAAGCAGTCATGCTGACTATAAATGATTGAGACGTTACCAACAACTGCTCAGCATGTCTTCTCAGATGAACATTTTAACCCCTTTCAACTGAAGGAGGATAGGAAATAAAAACACCCTAATTATCAGTCATCTGCACCATTACTAGAAGACTTTGGAGTGCATGAGCTTCATAAAAGACAAAGACAAAAAATAAACCAGTGGTGAGCAAACAGAACATGTGTTTTGACTGAAAGAGCAAACCCAACATTAAGAATTTGAGAAAAATGGAGAAAACCATCTGTAGGGCTAATTTTGCATCTCTAAGAATTGTAACATCACTTTCTGGGCTTGCATATGAGCAAATTATACTCCATTCAAAATCCTGCAGGTTTATAAACCTTATACTGGAAAAAGAACATGCTGTCTCATATCCATCACCATCCTACGTGCAAGACATGTGTCTGCACACCACAGGCAAACAGGGAGAAGGAAATCTGTGCATGCAGGCACTGTAAAAGATCTGGAGTACATTGCCTGAGATTCATTTGCTTGAGATCTATTTAAAGTTAATGAAAGCTAATGGTGAAATAAACTTGGTTGAGTTTTTTTTTCTCCCACCAAACTAGGTTCTTGTTCTGGTCATGTCTATACTGAAAGAATAAATTCCCTTAAATGCTAACTACCAACTTTGTAGAACATGAATTAGCCATGACGGCAGACAGACATTACTGGGGACCATGCTGGTGTCAAACACATCGCAGACACATACGTTACCCCTGTGACTGAAAGTGGAGTTAATGCATCTGTATTATTAATCTGAGTGCACAGCCAGATTCGCTCTTTGATTAGATCCACATGAAAGTTCTTAGATCATCCTGCCTTGGACCTCCTGTCACATCTTTCACTGCTAATCCACCCATTATTTTGATATTTATCTTCTTGACAACAATTTATGATTGCTCTCCACAAATTAAAAGCAGCCTTATTTGCCTAAGTTTAAACTTGTTCAACAGGTTCCAAAGCTTTACACTGTCAAATGAGAGATGGATTTGTATTTTTCATCCTCAGACTTTCAAGGGCTTTAGCAACACTTCCAGGGGTAGAGTTGTGCAACCTGCCTTGAAGGCCACCACCTTCAAAGCTGCCTGATAAAACACAGCGAAGCAGATCTTTGTGATGTTCCGGGTCCTCTGGGGAAAGTAACTTCAACATCGGTGGTGGGCTTTCGTTGCAAGCCTCTTCTTCTACACGTGTAAAGAAGGGCACTCTTTGAGAAAGGAGTAAGACTCAGAAGTAACAAGCTGCAGGACGGACGACTGCAGAAGTAAAAGTAACCAGCAGAGCCACAACGCCCGCTTACAATTCTGAAAAACCTGAACTATTTAGCCCCTTCCTGCTTTCTCCTGAAGAACTGCCAGATGAAGGGACATCCCCCTTATCATTTGCAGAAGCTTAAAAAGAAACATCCTGCGTTTTCATCCCCCCTGCTTTATGAGCTCTTCCTTTTAGGCTGAGGTTTCTCATGCTTTTTCTTCCTCATAGACATATCAAAGGCAAAGGGTTTACATGGAGTCAGCCGCCCCATCGCAGTCGTACACATGTCAAGACACTTAGGTCTAACAAACTCACATTTGCATATGTGAGCCTCACACAAAGCTTTGGTCTCAGACTTCAAACCTGCCATACGTTTACACTCTAACATATTTAAAAGAACCTGACAAAGCTGTTTAGTAAATTTAAAAGCCTTTTCAACTCTCAACAGGAGAGGATGGCTGAACAAGGGGCTCCCTACGGGCTTGCTCACCTCTATACACAAATGTGCAGACCGAGGTTTTTCAGGGAGGTTTTCGCCACACATCAGTGGCCGTTACCCTTACTCAGGTCCAGCACTGTGGAAGCCATCAAGTTGAGTAACTGGTTTTAGGACCAGCATCGCCCTTCCTGCCCTGCTCCCAAAGGAGGGCTTCTCCCTGGGTGCTATGCAGACATCCCAGCAAGGCTCACTCCTCTTGTCATTTTGGCTCGCCATGCTGTCCCTCTGGACTCCTCGGCTGTCAAGCCATCAACTTATTTTCTCCTGCCTGGTGGGATGACTGGCAGCCGTGCTGAATGGTGAAGCTGTTTGCTCTTTCTCCAAGCTTGGTGCTTGGCATGAGTGTCAGTGCCAGCTGTGGCTCATGCACAGCTCCATGTGCAATGGGAGGAGAGCTAGGCAGTGGGAAGAGGCAGTCCACTGCTGTCTGGGCAAAGATGGTCATGCGAGCTGGCAGAGTGTTCCACTGTGAGTAGCTCAAGGCTAAAAAAGTGTCAAGTGGGATTAGGAAACAAGGTCTAAGATCAGCTAAGAGCTACTGGAAAGCCCTTCCCACTGGAGATGCTGGGGACCTGACCTCCTGCCTATGGCTGTAGCCTCAGAAAGTTAAAACACAGCTGCTTGGCAGTGTTTTGGGGGATGGCTAGAGCCCCAGGTGCAGCCCCAACCAAGCTCCAGCCTAACATCCACAAACAGGTTAGTCTTAGAACTGATTTGTTGTGAATCTTGCTCTTTAACAACTTGATCATCTTTGCAAATTACACCCAAATAGGTAACATTTTGTACAGAAATACCCTCAGATATTAGAATTGTTTCTCTTCGCTAGAGGAATAAACTTAATCTCTACAGAAAAGACATGGGGGGACACAGCAAAACTACAGAAGTACTCACAGGCAGAGCAAGTTTCTCCTCCCTCAGGTTCTCTAAACAAACCAGGAATGATTCAGCAAAACCCAGGTATCCCCAAATCCAATGCTAACCAAATAAACTGTTTGTATCTCCAAATGTGCCTGTGGAACTATTGATAGATTGTGCCAAGAGTAAAAGAGGGAATGGAAAAGTATCTCAAGAGCATCTGACATTTGAATGAGCAGGCAACACGCAGTGTTATCACAGTCCACCCTAAAAATGTATCTTGCAAGGGGTATCTCCTAGAGAGGGGTTAGGGTGACCCACTGCCCGCTCAGCCCCCCCATGCAGATGATGACCACTGCCAGAGGCAGGGTGCTAACCCTGCCTGCTCCAGGCTGGTGAAGCCAATGGAGCTGGCAGGATCCCACCACAGCACAGGGTCAGGACACATGTCCTCACACACCTTCAGCATTACGGGTCAAGAATTTGCAGATAAATCAGTCAATGTGAAGGTGGTGCAACTGCAAACGAGGAGCCTTCTCAGACCAACTGGTGAAGATTTACACTGTTTCTTTGGACTGGTGGATACGCCTTACACAAGGCGTGAGTTTTACACTACCAAGGATAAGACATCATAAGTTCTTTAAACTGTACATACTAATTGCTCTATCATTCAGCCAGAGGTGTCTACTTTTCGTTTCTCTGGGTTTTAAAGAGGTGGTAAGCTAGCTATAAATACAGTGTTAATTGCATGTTTAAACAACTGGCTAATAGCTTTCTTTTTTGGGGATCTAATGTACATACTGAATATGTTGCAAAATCTTTCCAGCTCTTTTGCTGCGACTACTACATCATGCAGGCCATCAAGTTAATCCTCTTTTTATATCATCCGAAGTCAAGCTAATCCCAAAATAAACTTTCTCAACTTCTAGGTTCCAGAACTGCCTTTTGCTGATCCCCACGTGAAGACCTCCCAAACTTCCCCTCCAGCCTATCACCTACTGCTGCAAAAAGGCACAAAATAAAGGGAGATGACGATGTCCCCACAGAGGTAAGGTGCTAACATCAATGTGGTTTGGTTGCTATGGGAGGGTTTGTTAACTGAACAACCACTCCCTAGATTTTTTTGCAGGGAAAACATCTATATTTTATGGCAGATGCAGCCCTGTTTCAGGAAGATCCAGTCTCCAGTGAAAGGGATAAACAATCTTACTCCAAATTAAACAAATGTAAGACTATCTAAGAGGCCCCTGCATCTTTCTTGCAGATTATCCATACAAAACTGACAGCTATTTGTTGATGTCTATGCAGCTGGTTGGTGCTGCAGATCCAGGTCCTTAGTAGGGTGTTCCAGTTCCTACCTAGCAACGGATAACTTTCTAACAGGCAGAGAAGAGTGTCCAAGGATAAAACAGACTCTGAATCATCCTTCCTCCTCAGAGAAGGTCCTTTTAGGTTTTGAAGACATCAAAGAAAGGAAGTTTTAGCTATCTAGGGTTTAGGGATCTACCTGAAGAAAGGGAGATGTATCTTGTACCACTCTCAAGCAGACATTGAACAGAGATGGGAATAATCCTCTTGGGAACTGCCTAGAGCTGAGGATGGAGGGTGCCCCGTGTCCCACCTTTCATACTGCTATCACTAAGTGTTTGCCAGAGTCAGGGCTGAGGACAGCAGTGGGAGTGCTGGAGGTCAGGAAGGGGTGAACAATACCTAGAAGTTTCTTGCTGTCCAGTTTCTGTCTGTTCAGAGGGTTTGTGCCGTACAGCAGTGTATGGGCTTCTGAGTGAACTGTCTGCAGCTCTTCTAGAGTTGCTTTTCTTCCACGAATGCACTAAAAGAGGAAAGAAAAGGAGTGATGACCTCACTGATTAACTGCTTAACTCTCATTAAAGAACTTTTCATTTTCCTTAGCAAATCATAAAGACAGTGAGCAAAAAACTAAAATGGGTTCTTATGTGAAAAAATTCATCGTAGGACAGATTTTGGTTTAATATCTTATTCAAAATATTAGCTTGACATATAAAGTCATCTTCAGATTTTTTTGTGTTTTAAAAATATTACTGCAGAGCATTTGCTAAATTACACAGGTATTGCTTGACTACTGAATATTCAGGATTTCAGTTATAAGCCATTATGAAGCGATTCACTGTTGAAAATGCATCCCCCCAAACCACCCCCAGACACATCCCCTCCACGATTATTAAGCTAACCTAAAAAATTCCCCCAAAACACTGCCTTCCAAACTGAACCTTCGAGTAATTAAGAGTCAGTTACAAACTTTCTGCTCCAAAACTCATCTCGGAAATCCCACAAGATTATATGGTTGGAAATTGTCTTCTTATACGATGATGCACATTGAGCTGGAAGTACTGTACCAAATATGCTCACCCCTGCTTTTGTTGCCAGATGAAACCCAGAAGAGCAGATGCACACTAAAGTCAAAACCCTGGCTTCACTAAAGACCATGACAAAGCTTTCACA
>NW_008824414.1:1259200-1281755 GCF_000699105.1 Pygoscelis adeliae | reverse complement strand
CATTTTACAAATATGGGATCTTTTCCCCTTTTTTGTCATAGGGGTCCAGCATACCTTTGGGGCTTATCTTTTGTTGCCATCACCCATTTGCGATGGAAAATATGTTTGTTAAGAACAAAGTGCTACGTGGAGATGCTAAATCTTGGGAATATAAGGACCACGCTGTGGCCTCTTGCACAGGAATGAGTGCTCCCCAGCAGGCAGACGATGCCGGGGGGATATCAGGTGTACCAGAGAAGGCAACCAATGCCCACAGCAGCGCAAAAAAACACCTCACCTTTTCAACTGGGAGCTTGCGACTGCCTCCAAAATGTTGGCAGGGGAAATATGCAGCAAGTTGAGAAAGTGCTGAGGTTGGGAGTAAGTCGAGAGGTGGCCATGAGACAGGGGAAGGAGTTATTCAGAACTAAGGATTGCTTTGCTTCAGAAACATGCGTGCCTGCCCCTCCCCTCCAAAACAAAACAAAAACCAACCAAACAAAAAGAAGTATTTTATATGGCTTAGAATTACTTCATGATTTTTCATCATGATTTTGACTAAAACACTTTAAAAGGAGTTGTCATTTTGGGGGGTTGTTTCCTATAGAAGGAACGACAGGATTATTCCTCTCTGCAATAGTAATACTAAAATATAAATAGTTAACAGCAAAATATTGGAAAGTTCTGAAAGCCTCTTGTAGTCGTGTCACCCAAGACACGAGCCTCAGCAACGAGTATCCTGCTGTGCAGCCCATGCAGGAACGCATGCACCTCCTGCACAGACTTCACCCTGGCTTTGTCAAAGCCAGTTGCTTTTTTAAGACTTCCACATTCCTGGAGAAGCAGGGTTTCTAATGAGAATTAAAAAAATGGATAGCTTAAAGGAAAAAAAGGGGGGAAAAAAGAAATCACACTCCTAAAAAAAAAAGTAGACTTTGAAATGGAAAACCTGTTCTGAAGAGAAGGTCAAACTCTGCCACTCGCTCCTGAGAGCTGCTGCCGCTCAGAATGCAATGCTGTGTGCCGCTTACTTTGCAGGAGTGCTAGAGACAAGATGCTTCAAAGGCATCGGCACTTCCAGCTTTCGCACCACGCTGCCATCTCGGGCTGCAGCCTGGCCTAGCCAGGGCATCCCAGGGCGCAGCACACTTGGGGACACAGGGACTCCAGGACCTTCACCTCTGAAGCACGGTCTGCAGAACAAACTCGAGGGATTTTTTTGGTCTCAAACCTTCAGCATAAGCCTCCATCACGTGTTGCAAAGCGCACAGGAAATCACTTTGTAAAACTGTTTGAGGCATAAGGCAGCAGAAATCAAAGCACGGCAGGAGCGTTCGTGTACTCTGCCTCTCCTAATTTTGGCATTTCTGCTCACAAGTTCCTCTTTCATTTTCTCCGTGCTCTGCTCCACCACCTAGCATTTCCCGAGGTTGATGATGAGGCAAAAATACAGCATCCCATTAAAGAGGCAATAATCACAAAAATGCTAGACCCAGAAGGGATGGAAATATCTGGCAAATCCCCCTTGAACTTTTATCCTGTCTTCCTCTTCTGTTCGTGGTAAGCCTGCCTCAGTACCCCCTTTCAGGACTTACGGCTTCCCTCTAACCCATATGCCAACTCTTCCTTTGAACGAGAGGTACCGAGCCATTTTCAGTTGCTACATTTAGGAGACGTACAGAAATAGCATTCTTGGTGTTATGTGAAGACACCAGGAGAACGGCAGCTTGTCACAATAACGTGCCAGCTCCTCCATGAATGCAAACAGCTTCAGCTCCCTGTGATGGGGAAGGGCTGCTCCCATTTAAAGTAAGTGGCCTTACCAAGACATCCAAGCTCCATGCTCTTTAGGAGGGTATCAACATTACCCACCCCTCCATGTGACACCCATAACCGAATGGAAACTACGAGTAGACAGAGAACTTCCTTCTGTGTTGCAAGTAAAACACATTCAAGGAAAAAGCTACTACTTACTGAAACAAATATATATCACAAACATCACAGTAAGCATTGCCTGGTTAGAAAGGATTATGCTTGAGATGCTTTTGCACCTTTCTCATCTCCCAGCTCACACACCACAAGCTTTGTCCTTGGCTCTAACACAAAGACACCAAGAAAATGAATTAAATAGCCCCAAAATAAAGTTGGAGAACAAAACATATTCCTCACTCCTGTTTCCAGACCCATCACGACTTGTATCTCAGGCTACGGCTCAGCCTGCCATCCACGCTCCTAATTTGAGCAGTTTCTTGCTTTCTAAGAGCTCTTAAGTCCTGATACTGTTATCTTTAAGGCTTCACTTGAGCTTGCTTACTCCATATTGCACCCTCGCCTAACCTCCTTCCTGGCTGCTAAACCCCAGTTTTTCAGCTCAGGAGTTGGCTTCTTAATCCCGATGAACTAGTTGGCTCTTTACCCTGTTTCCTTTGTGCCTCTTTCCGCACAAAACCTGACCTTTGTTTCACCACACCACCTCTCCCACTGCTTTATATGCTTCCTTCTGCACTCTTCATCTATTTCCTTGGAGCCAGCTTTTCCTTTGCATTTTGAACAAAAGAAAAACCCCACTAGCTTCTTAGTTTGCATTTTATTCACCCTTTCGTCCCATGATGTTTCAGCAGAAGAGTATATGAATCTTGAACAACCGCAAGCCAGATCTTGTCCCAGCTGTGGCCCCAAAAAAGCCACAAAACCCCATGAAAACAGCTACAAAGCTTCTCTCCAGAGACCAACTTCCCAGGCACCACTGTCACCACCTCCCACACGCCCTCGGTGCTTTGCGATGGGAAACCTTGGGCACGGAGTGGCTCTCTGGAGGCTTCACCGCCCGGACTCATCCTGCACTCCAACCGGACACCCGCCCGATGCTGTGCCAGGAACGCCGCAGACACGGCTCTGCTCTTACAGATGGCCCAGCCCTGGGTCTGGTTTTTAATATCAGTCCTCTGCAGCTGCAATTAACCTTCAGCTAACAGTCCTCATGCTTTAAACAACGCAGGATTACTGCCAAGACGTGCTTGGAGACGGACCCTGGTTGAGGAACTCATTCTTCCCCATCCTAGTTGAGTAGCCCAGGGATTTGATTACCTTCGAAACACACAGCAAAACCTATCGATCTCCTCACGCTCTTGATGAAGGCTGGGAAGACTACACTATACTGTGATTGCGGGTTTTTGTTTGGGGGGCAGATTCTTTTATTGAGATTGCCTCAATTAGTATAATTGTTGCTTTTAAATTCTGAATGTACACCAGAGTAATTGCCATATTTTATAAAGCTAACTTAATTAAACAAGCAATACTCTAAACCACAGCTGTCGTTAAGTTTGGACAACTGCTTTCACTCCAAAGGGTCATCTTTAGACTTGTGCGACTCTGCCAGACTCTTACCTATCACACCACAAATCTAGCACACATTTTCCCCTCAGCTGGATGTAAAACAGTTTTTGGACAACTTTAGCATATACATATCTGTTTCACTGCTGAAAAATGAGAGGCGGGGGGAAGCGATGTGTTTTTTTCTGTTCTAAAAATATTCATGCCCCTTCTGGATCACTTCTATTGCCTCTGAGAGAAATGGTAGGAACTCAGCACTTGGCAGGTTGTCTAGGAGCCTCTCGGCTGCCTGATGAAAACAGGTTTTAGTTCATTTCTGAAATTTCAAAGCAAGCATTTGTTTGCATGCATGATAAAAATACTTATCTGCAAGCCCTTTTCTGGCTTGGGGCATATGTGCAACAGAAACACCAAAAGAACACTTCCAGGAGACAAACACCCAGAATTGTTTGAGCTTGCATGAGAAAGCAGAGCTGGGATTTATTTTCAGCATGCAGTCGTGGGGGGAATGAGAGCTGTTAAACTCCTTCTGGAAGAGGACAGGGATCCAGTGGAGTCTCGTCTGATCCCACACAGTGTGTATGGGATTATTTACTACGCAGGGCACTGTGTTTTTAATCTGTGTCAAGCAACTACTTGCAACCAACAGAATCAAACTATACCCACACCCAGACCACAGCAAAGGGCTGTTAAGGAAGGAAGGGGAAACGTGAGGATAAGGAAATGTCAAAGTTCAAACTGTCCTTTTACAAATATGAGTTGTAAGAAATGGATTAAACTACATAATCACAAACAATTTTAACATCAGGCCCTTGGGCTTACTTAACTGGCTCATAACATCTCAGCCACAGGACAACAGACCTGCAACAGTGAAGATAAAAATGAGCATGTACACATGTGTCCACCAGCAAGACCAGCTAAAAAAAAAAAAAAAAAATTCTGTGATCAAAACCACCCTTGGATAAGAGGGAAGATATTTTTGTGAAAGGCCCAGAAAAACCCCCACAAAAAAAAAAAAAAAAAAAAAGAATAAAACGGGAGCTCAGCAAAAAATTAAGTGTGCAGCCTGGCAAATTTCTGAGTGCTATAATCCAGGTGTTGCTGCTGACCCACTGCAGACCTACTACTAATTCTGAAAATATTCACCTCTTTCTGAGTGCCTGTAGGGCTGCTATGCAGATGGAGCGGTTATAATCCATTAAAAAAATTGTAGATACATAGCAGGCTGCCTTGGTACTAAGTGTCACTATCCTCATATAAAGAGCTCCGTTAAAGTTCGCACATCACATGTACACTACTGTGGGTGGGGATAGAGGGCACAGCTCATGCTGTCCTGCATGGAACTTTGGCATAGACAACAAGGATTTGAAAAAGTAATATAATTATTAAAAGTAATCATAATTATTAGGCCAAACATCAAAATTCCTTCTAAATCAATCATATAATGGAATATGTCCCACAGAATGAAATTTTTTACATGTTAACTCTATAGCATTCCTGTCCTTGTGGTAAGGAGACAAGTCCATTGTCCCAGGCAATGCCAACAGCTTATACCCATGCTCCAACCTAGCAGCAGAGATCACTTGTGTCTAAAAAGCTGTCCCCTTGCCATGCAAGTGCACCTGACATGGAGGTAATCTTCACTGAAGGAAATGGTCCTCCGCTCTGCTCACTGATACACAGGTTCCCACTGAGGAGGTTCAGAAAGACTCTGAAGGGCAGGGAAGTGACCAAATGGCTTTGCAACATGGAAAAGAATTACATTGGTCAAGGACAGCGGAAAGTGAAGAAGTGGCTCCAGAAAAAAACCTATCAAGAACAGAGTGAAGTGTGGAGGGTAGGAAGGAGATGGAGAAACAGGGAAAGGTTGTGCCCATCAAGCCCATGAGAAAAGTTAGGATAAAGAAGGAAACTTTAACACAGGTCTGGGCAGGAGTAGGAGATGGTGGGGATAAAGGAAAGCTAACTAGAGAGAGAAACAAGTGCAATTAGAGCAGCTGGTTATCCTGAAATGGCAGGTCAGACCTTGAAGAAAGCCATCAGAGAAGAAAACACCGGAATTAAGGCAGAAAGCTAACATCATGTATTTATAGTTTTCTGAAAAGGGAAGTCAAGATGAGGCTGAATGTCACCAATGGTCAGAAGGGAAATACAGGTGGAAAGCAGGTGAACATCAAGACTCTAATCATGAGAGCAACCGAAAATACCAAATGAAGGAAAATAACCTGGGATCATACAGTGAAGACCTTCACACATTAGAGAACATCTGTAACACAAATCTAGGAGGCAAGGCAATTAGCACTGCACGATTTAACTCCTGCTTCTAAATAGAGGAGCTAGACAGCAGTGGGGTACTTTTTTTTGGTCCCAAATAATAATCCCAAAATTAAATGGGTCTCCATAGACAGAAACAGGTTTGAAGTTCTTCCTTGCTCTCTTCAGGGATAAATAAGGGTATGACGGGGAACTTTAGCCAATGGCAATGCTGCCACCACGTGGATGTCTTTTCTGATTGCTCAGAAAATATTTCTAGCCAGATGCTGACATAACTCAAAATATGTGTGATTCAGTCCCCTCAGATGCTCAAAGAACCGATGAACACATGCTACCATTAATTTATCATCATTGCTATTAGTTATGAATAATAATTATTCACCATTATTAATCACCATTGTTAATCATTAGTTTTTTAATTTCAGTATCTAAGCTTTTATCTTGGTTTGCCTTCTGCTTAAAACATGTATGTCCGATGCAATTAATTTAACCTCTTGTGATGGAACAGTGCTTAGTTATGTCCTCCTACCCTCATTCTTTTTACAGTATCTTCATTATAGGTTGACCACTACTTAAAGAGTATTAAAAAAAAATATTAAACCACAGAAATACAAACTTGTTGCTCCACAGCTTTTGTTGTTATGATTGGAGTGATAACAAATAACACGGTTACTTCATATCTTGCTCTTATCTTTGGCTGCTTCAAAATCCAACGCTTGGTAGGGACTTCCAGTTTACAGGGAATAGGAATGAAAATTACAGAAGCAGCTTCACTGCAACATTGGGCAAGAGCATTCTCCAACATTTCACGAAATTTCTAACAGTCATCACAATGCAATGAAATCAGATCGCCAGAAAAGTACTCCTGACAGATGCACACACACAAGCGTAAGCAGTCATCTAGGAATGGATTAAACTCAGGCCACATATGGCAAAACATTGCCAACAGCTGGAGCTATAAAAATCTCAAGCCAGAATGCAGTATAAAGTTTGCACATCCAGGTAGCAATCAACAGCCTGAGCTGCAGGTTCGGTACATACGCTATCATCCAGACGAGAAATCAGTCCCCCAAAAATATTCATAATCCAGCAGTTGAATCAGCCAGACAAATCCAAATTCTCCCTTTCTCCCAGGCCCACCACCTCATCTCCCCCTTCACTGGTATTTTTTATTACCTCACACTTGCCACGGAGACCTGTCTCCTGGAGCCGGGACCAGATGCTCTGGATCCTCCCCGCATGCTCTGGGTGGCTGTTTGTGTTTCCACAGGTACACTGGTGTTTCAGCATCAAGGTGTCATACACAAGGCCTGCAGCAGAGGTTACAAAATTGCTCTCAGTTAAAAAAAAAATAAAATTGCCAGATATATGGAAAAAACCCTTTTTTTTTTTTTACTACAGTACTTTATATTCAACTGAACACTTCTGGACAAACACTGTGTGTTTTACCAGGAGCCATAGAGCTCTAAGAAATGAAAATCCAAGATGCTGCTTTGAAACAGCATCAAACCTGCAACAATCCCTTCCTCTGGAAATCCTCAATGGATATGGAAAAGAAATTAGTCAACATCTCTGCAGACTGAAGTTGAGAGTGACAGAAGGAGGTGACAACTGAAAGCATCAGTATGAGTACAAAGGTGCCGGCATAGGAATGTGATCTAGGAGGGGACTGACTTGCAACTTTTCCACTGGGAATTTTTATAATTGCTGCTAAAATGACTCTAGGGCTTGGGATGAAAAACCAGAAAGAATAAGTCGTTAGCAGGCACTATGTTTCACAGAAGAGTTTATGCTGAAGTCTTTTGCATCAACGTTATTTGACAACATGCTAATTAAGGCTATTAGCACATGCTTGGGCATAATTATTCAGCACGATATGTAGGTATTTAGTAGTGTTGTTTCATTTGAACGTGGGAGTCAGGCAGCTAAATCCCCTTGCATTACCAAGTATTTATGGCATAACAGTGTAGGAGACTGATTCATGCTCCAGAGTTGCCCGGGTACGTTTTTGGAAGGGGAGTTATGATTTCATAGCCAATGTTCCACTGGAGGAAAACAGCAGGTCCTCCACAGCTATGCAGTCCCGGGGACAAAAGACGTTTTTTTCACGGAAGCAAGAGAAGCATACTCAAATGTTTAAATCTACTGTTCCCTTCAGCCAGAAGCTCCAGAAAACAGAACAAAAAGGGTTGGATTTTTTTTCCCCCCCGAGGAGTAAGGTTTCTTGCAAGAAATATCTGTCTGAAAGCACAGTATAAATTTGCAAATCGGAAGTCTCGATGAGAATCTAAAGCTTTTGAATTAGCAGTGAAGGCAGGAGCTATTTCCAGATCCCAACCATAAAGGGTCTACACGCCAACTGGTATCGCTCCTCCGAAATCCCAGGTGAGCACACCTATGCTGTAAGCGGGCAGTGTGAACACAGCTCAAGGAGCTTCCATGTAGCCAGTTCAAGTACCGATAGACAGCACAATCTGCAACTGCATGGAGTTCAAAGGGGCTGGTAAGAAACCAGACTCTGGGAACATACATGGACACGTAACCTGGAGCTGAGCGCCACGCTGCTGCATGTACCCAAGCTTGATTCCAGCTGCAATCACACCTTTTGGCTGAGTGTAGGCATGTTCTGCCACTGAAAAATTTGGCTTTCCCCTCTGAGGCAAACGCTGGCACTGACACTTTCAGGTATTCAGCCTTAGGGGAGGTATCTGGCAGTTCCTCGCTTTGTTGTAGGTGAGTGCGAATTAAAAAACCAACAAAACCCAAACCACATTCAGTTCTAGGAAGAGAACAGAGCACTGGTTAATTGACTGCCTTTAGGTTAGCCAAAGTTCAGTTAAATAAGATCGTGCTGCAAAGCTCTGTAGAGGTCTCCCACGTTTGATTCACAGCATCAAACTTCATTAGGAGCTCCTGGGCAAAGGCAAGCACTGTAAGTATCACCTGAAAAGAAGCTGTAGCCCAGTGGTAAGGCTGGCTGTCTATGAGAACTCCCCAGTCTGAGTTAATTTAAAGTAGCACAAGGTCTGTGGTAACCTTGCCTCAGGTTAATTTATTTTTGAAGGAAACTCACCTTCAGGGGACATCATGCATTTTGACAAAGTATTTGTTACCCAAAAGAACCCCATGTAGATGTACTCCTAGACCATATGGGACTGCACTAGGTTTGGCTAAATCATTCATATTAAAGAAAGGAAAGTGGTTCTTCCTTCTCTAATTTCCAGACATATCTACAGGGACGACAACTAGGTGTTATAGATTTAAAGCCGAAAGCTGCATGCATATCTATTCAACATATATATTCACAGTCAACAATTGGCCTTGAATTTAAACAAAAAGAAGTACAAGCAGAAAGTCATTCATCAGATAGCTGTTGACCGGTCTGGGTGCAACCCTGGCTCCCTTCAGTCCACAGGCACTCTGCTGTTGGCGTCAGCGGGGCCAGGACTGCAGCCTCTGAGGACACTGACCTTAGACACCGAGGACTAAAAGATAGTGCAATTGAGGCATTCAGGTGGTGGCCAAAGAGAAGGGCAATGGGAAACCATGCTGCATAGAGCACAGGCAGGAGAGTGCATCAGAGAACAGAATCACTAATGGAAATGGGAAAAGTAAAATATAATATAGGAAAGCTATGAACGAGAAGTTGCACCCCATTTGCAAAGGGCACTACTGGAGATAAATCTGAGGCTAGTTCATGCCATACCTATGTAAGTTTGTAGAAAAAACTCCAAGCATTTTCAAGCAGTGTTTTTAAGCAGACTTTTCTTTCTCGCCTCCTGGATTCCCAGACGATGCTTAATGCTGTTGCTCTAACAAATCTTTTTGCTACTTGGGAGCTGGGCACAACCTCACAGTGAATTATACTGATTGCACTGCAAAGCTGGAAGGGGTCTAACACCATTTAAACAGTCGATACGTGAATCTGTGTTGCAAGTTTCTTTTTAAAGGGTGTTTTCCCCAAGCCTTTAAGCTTTAAATAGTAACTCCTGAAAAACTATCATGATGCAACTCTAGGTACATAGGTAAAGCAATGCCTAGCCAGATCAACAGTCTCCATCTTGTTCTCTATTTTGTACCTGGGTAACCCTAGAGCCTGGTAGGGCAGAAGCCAACACAGATCAAATCAAAGATAAATGCAAATGAAAAAACAGCTTTTTGCATTGACCTTATATCCTTCTGTTCTTCCCTTGTCTTCCTACAGTGCAGCATATCTGCCAGGTATCTCCCAGTTTTTTTGGAGGAAGTTTGGTGTCAGCTCAGAAGTAGGCAGTGGTATTTATCAGCTCATCCTACTCATTGCCAGCTAAGAGAGCTGTACCGATGAGAGCAAACACAGGTAGCCGCGGGCAAGATCCCTAGCCACACAAACCAGCACCTCCTCATCTGCATCTCCAAGTGCTGGAAAGCTACACGTGTTTGGGTAGCTTTCATCTAAAATGGGTTTTGGTAACTGAGCCTAATCAACATTGGTAGACAAAGGGGTTAAAAAAAAGGTTTTCAGAAAACGGGGTGCCAGGACGCCTACTCATCTCTATTTGTTAATGGAGACTACAGCGGGGTTTACAGAATTTGGTTGATCTATAAAGTTTCTCCTTTTCGAATGATTCAATGATAACAGTAGTGTCTCAATGAAGTTCTTCTGTACTGTAATCCCATGTCACTCAACATTTCTCTTTTTTAAAAACTAAATCACTGGAAAGAAGGGAACTGTTCCAAGTTCCTTCCTGTGGTAGGGGACACTCAGATGAAGACACACACACACACACAAAGGAAAGCTTGGCAATTTAAGCTTAAAATAACTACAAAACTACATTGGCCATTACAAGTTTAAGTGGTGCTGGAAGCAATACTCTTTAAGACACGAGAACAATCATTTTTAAAGGTCAGCACTATAGCATAACCAACTCGCTTTTCTTGGCAGAACAAACATATGATTTGAGGTTCAGATAATTGTATTGCTCTGCACGGGAGAGAATAAATGCCTTCATCAGAAATGAAAAATACTTTAATGCAGAACATTAGAATAATTTGTGGAACCATTTTTACAGGAGATCAGAGACTGGATAATTGGAGCTATGCAAATTAATGGCCTAACCTGAGAAGTCTTATTCAAGTGTGTATAACAGTGCATGCAGAAGTATTCATTAAAGCCACGGGGGCTACTTGTGTTAGCGAGGGCAAGTTCAAGGACTAGCTTTCTTTTATATGCTAGTAGGAACAAAAATTAAATGTCATGCTTCGGGACATAAAACTGATTGCTTGAAGAAGTCAGGAAGGGCGGTGTTTTCACTTTCATGTGGAGTAATGCACATCATACTTGAGAGGTGTATTTTCCCTATACCTTTGAAGTCTCAGGTACTGGTCACTAATAGAGACAGGAAAACAAATTACACATAAAACCCAGAATTTCCAGCTGTCTGGTCCTAACTCTGTCCAGAGAAAGCATTAGCGTTTTCTATATGATATCTCTAACATGAAAGTGATGAACAATTCCTTTATCTGTTGGACAATAACTGATCTCTTCAGAGCCACATTCATGTCTAGAGCGATCACGGTTGGCTTCATTAGGGCCGTTGAATGAGGTTTGTTTTTTCCAGCCCTCTCACAAAACGATCACAACAATTCAAATCTTAATTTCTCTGAAATCCAAAGCACATAATCATGTTAGGATCAGTCTCCAAAGCAGTCACTTATCAAACAGATGGGTTTTCCTAGCGAAAAAGAAGCCTGATGCACTTCAGCACTGCTTGCTTTGAAAAATACCCAAGACACTAATTTCCTGCCTTTCAAAGAACAGTTCAATCCTAGTGATTAAGCTTTAGTATCCACCTCCAGAAACACAATCTCTGACACATCGTGGACAACTTCAAGAAAACATTAGCAACCTAACTCGCACACACATGCTCAACAGCTGAAATGCCTGTCTTTCCTTTCTGTGCTTGCATGCCCATAGTAGTAGGCTCTTTTTTTCCTGCCACTGTTACGCAGATAGTGAAGGTTAAACTAATCCTTCACTTTTTATGCGAGGTGAAGGACTAGTTATAGGACTAGTATAAAGGTCTCACCTTTTATGCTTTGCACTTTTATTAGTGCCAGTGAATGCCCAACACTTCCTCCCTTGACAGCATTTTATTGTATTTTTCCTCCTTCATTCATCTAGCATAAAAGTAGACAACTGCACGAGACAGAAGGCAATGGAAAAAATCAAGCCCTTGGAGTCTTAACTTGGATAAATGCCGTGAAAAGGATATTTAACAGGTGAAATACACTAAGCATTCTTCGTATCATTGCACTGGATTGTCTGGTGCTATATAAAAGCAACATGATATTCCACCTCTTATTTTAAGCCGCTTTTTTTTTTTTTTTAAACCCTGTCTTCAAGGAAAATAAATCATAACATTGTAACAGTGTCTTTTCAAAGCAGCACAGTTCTCAAAATCTGCATTCTTAACTGTTACCTGTAATTTTAAATGAAATTTAGAGGCACATATCTGAGTCAAACTTATATCCTCTGGTAGGAAACGTTATTGTATGTTCAAAGTCTTGCATATGATTGACAAGGAAACTTAAATACCAGAGGAGACGAAGGGAAGAAAGAGAGGGAATGAATAATCTCTTAAAGCAGGGCCAGGCTTCCTTGTTTTTAAAGCACAAATGTTTTGGGTCTAAGTGTCTTAGATGATCAAGTTTCATCTGGTTTGACCGTGAGCCAGGGGACTACCCTTCTTTGTATCCTTGGCAAAAGCCAAAATCTAGAATAATCTTGCTATAACTGGTTGCATTAGAAATGCAGTTTTGCTGAAACTCAAGGTTTCAATATTAACAACAAATAGAGACTCCAAGGGCTGATTTGCAAAAATGGGATACTGCTTGGGCTTTTACAGAGCCGATCGCACATGCTTCCCACCCTGCAGCTAGCAGCTGAAGAACAGTCATTTTTAACATATCACTATTACTATACCGTCAGTGTCTGAAAATAAACCTGATTCACAGTGCTGATTTTAATGATGCAAAAAGTGTGGGTTAAATAAGAATAAATGGATAAGTGACAGAGAAACAAAATCATGAGTTGCTTTTACTTGGGTGCTCTGGATTTTTTTTCCCTTCCTTTTCCCAAGGCACACATCACATTGCAAAATGTTCATTCACAAAATAGAGCTTGACATCTGGGGAAGAAGGCAGACTTCAAAATAAGTCTGCCTAATCACCCAACACAGGGCTTGAAAAGTTGCACATAAATTAACTTTCATCTGTTACTAAGGCTACTGAACAGACAGAAAGGATTTTGGTGGAAAAAAGTTGGTTGTCAGGATTTAGGAAGAACAATTATTTTTTGCCTTTAACCTTTGTGGGGAGATTAACACCTTTTTTTGCATTTCTGGTTTTCACTAGACAAATGCAGAATTGCACTCAATTTTCCTTCAAGATGAATACCCAACAGGTAAGAAAACACTCTTCAGCCTGTTTCTGCACCCTGACAACTTGAAATAATCAACCCACCTCACGTTTCCTAACCTACAGGCACAGACTCCTGGGCAGAGATTGTGTTTCAGAAGGAGGGGTAGGCTGGCACAGAGCCCAGGGTGGATAACTTATGGGATGAGATTGCACAGGGACTGGAGAAGGTGCAGAAAACACAGCCAACAGATACTGCATTTGGCATGCTGTCCTTTTTCAATAACATTGCCTCTCTCCGCCTTGCATCTAAATCAGGCTTGTCACAGCATATGACTTGTCCTTTTTTTTCTGGAGATACATAATTAAAGTACTGTGCTATGCTTCTATTGATTTTTGCAGGTTATTTTCTGTTTGGACTGTAGGGTGTTTGTCCCTCTGGGGAAGGGACAAGCAGGACAACAGGGCGTAAGACAACTGAATCTGATCCTCGAAGAAGACAGGATGGTATGGACACCACAAACACAGCTGAGACGCAGACCCCGAACAGATAGCTTTGCAGGGACAGGACGGAAAAGCACAATATAAGGCAAAACAGTAACCACAGTCCCACCACTTCGGCCTCCAGTGTCCCAAAACATTACCTGTTGTGAACCTTGGCTTAGTGGGTGGCTCCTGTACGGACATCGGGAAGGTGGCCGAGGCAGGTGAGGACTGTGCACGAGACAGAGGCCGATGCCCTCCGAAAGAGACGGGCATGCCAGCTGCCTCCAGCGATGCCTGGTAGTTTCTCAGCTGGTGAATACGTTGCTGCTCCAACAGAAGGGCTTGCTGTGGGGAAAAGAAGCAGGTAGTTGCTGAAAGTCTGCGTGGTGCCTTCATAAAAGGATTTTTAAGGATTTTTAAGGTTTGCAGGCTTGCACTCCTTTCCCTGATAGATAAGCAGACACACACGCGAGTAGCAAATACAGATGTGCACATTTCTAGAGCGAAGTCAGGCAAGCACAGCACGTTCAAACCACAGCCCTGAAGCTGGTGCATGCTGGCAGGGTCATTAGCACAAGCAGCTCCATCCTCCCCCTGGGACTGGCCACGTCTTCCTCCCCCTGTGCCCCCACCTTGCTGCACTGGTGCATTTAACAGTGCGATGCACCAGACCAGGGAATGAGTCCGGCTCAACCAGACCCCAGGCAGGAGAGGGAGTTTTCATTTGAGCTGGTTCTCTGTGCAGCCACACCATCAGCTGGACAGGCTCTTGGTCAGAAGGGATGGCTGTTCCAGCTTGCCACACTCCAACCACAGCCTAACCACCTTCCCATTTCCTCTATTTATTTCCTCCCCTCTTTGAGGCAAAATAATTGCAAAGGACATCATATTTTTAAGACTTCTCAGGTGTGACCATGCATTCAGGACTAGGGCAGGGGGGCTGCACTTTCAGAGGAACGGTATCACCGTGGTCCATCATTAGCAGCATATTACATTTAATTTATTTACTAAGGCAACGAGGTTCAGATGTGACTGTATAAACCAAGTAATACTTTGTACAAGCATGGTTGGTAATGGCATTGATCCTTCAAGGCAGTGCTGTTATGAAGATAACGCTGCTCAATAAGGAACCAAAAATGTAGTCTCTGAGCAACAGCCAGCGACACTCATGCGGGACAGGCGAGTCAGCTCTGCAGTGCTAGGAAGACGGCAGTGAGCAGTGAGATGCAGATGACTACAGGGAGCAACAAATTTGCACCTGGTTCACAGACATTGCAACTGCAAACCTGGCACAAGTCCGCTTTGCCTAGCCAAGGGCTGTGGATTTACTGAAGAGAGCTACACCCTGGCATGGCTACAGCAATCTGCTTTTGGCTGCAGATACCATGCGGGAGTTACGCATGGCTGTAGGTACAGTCAGATGCTGAGTACTAAGGGCTGCAAAGATGAGCAGAGCACTGATGCCTTAAGAGAATTGCAACCTTCTCACCTTCACTACTGCTACCACAACAGGCAGCTTTTAGGAGACTGCCCTGTAACTGGGAAGATTATGCTATGCTACTTTGTTATTGGATTTATTACTTGCAATCCACAAGCCTCTGGTGTTTACCCTCAAAAGTGAGCACAGCTGCAATCTCTGGGATCTCCAGTTCTGAAGAAGGAACCCCCTCCAATGAACCTTGTCCTTTGTTCCCTTATCCAGCCTTTCTCTGGGGCAGTCAATTTGTTTTAAAACATAAAATCCTCTCCTAGTATTTAGTGCTCAAAAATGTTAAGACACTTTGTCTTCCCAAAGAAACAAACAGAAAGTGGTTCAGTGGCTGCAAACATATTGACTGCATTTTGTGCAGGTGATCCAGATTCTCCTCCCTGGGACTTCTGAGTTGACACGGTGACTCTGAGGAAGGATGGCACTGATTTTACCTGCAGGTTTCTTTATGTAGCAAATCCTCAAGAGCTGGTTCCCCCTAGCTTCTCCCCCTTAGAGCAGTATAAGGTGACTACCAAGAACCAAACAATCTTCTACAAAGAACCAAGTCCCAAACTTGGTATTTTGCAAGCTCACCTGACGGAAGAGCAGCTCCTGCTCAGCCTGCCTCTGCCCAGACTCCAGCTCCTGCTGTGGCTCTGCTTCCTCCTCGTCACTCTCGATGGGTTCTTGCTTCACTTGCACCATGTTGGCCAGCCCTGGGGCCTCCTTCTGGCTTGCAACTCTGTCGCTGTATGGCTCCTCCAAAAGGGCTTGGTGTTCCCGTAACTCTTCTTCTGTCTCCTCAGGGTGGCTTTCATGCTGGCGAGCTGGTTCATTGGGCTTTGATATAATCTGAAAACAACCCAGAGGTTAACTGATAAATAAAATGTAACTCATCACAGGTAAAGTTCACTCTGTTCTCCTCAAAGAACCAGCTTCATGAAAAGAGCAATTGTGAATTACAGCTTTTGTCTTATAAACTAGGTCCAAACTACTCAAGGGAAAGGTCAGGTCAACCTTGGCATTAAGCACTATGAAATCCTGTGTCCCAAGGATGATGGCCCCTTCATTTTGCACTTGATTTTCCCTCTGAAGAAATAAGAGCCTCTTGCGCCTGCACACCTATGGATGCTACTCCATTCACAAACCCACACAGGAGAAGCATAACAACCATCAATATATTTGGCAATTAAATTCTGAAAAAAGTAAAAGAGACAAACTCTCTAAGAGGGTTTCTGCTACCTTGTTTGCCCAGCTGCTTCTTGAATCACCCCCTGAATTTTATCTGTAAAGTGAGAGGCTGTCTTAGAAAGATTCTTGCACTCTTACGAAGTTAGTTAGAAGGAAACTGAGGACACTCAACTTATAGCATCTGTACAGAAGTAAACTGCAAGATCAGCATCATTCTAACCAGATCTTCCTAACTAGAGATAGTGAACTTCTCTGAAAGTGGCTGCTAAAACAAAGGGAACAATATAATTTTCACTATAATTCACACAGGCTCAGACTGTTTGAAAGTTCATTGGCGAGATAAAAGTCACAGTTCTCCATCTCAGACTGCTTATGATTTTTATTTGGAACAAAAAAAATGAACTGTTTTTAAATCCAGCATAGGTAAATAAATCAATTTCCTTTCTTTAAAAGAGCTCAGGCTGTACCCGTTTCATAGGCTTATAAAGAAACTGCTGAACTTTGAAAGTTGTCAGGGCAGAGCTTTAATAAGGATTAGGTCATTGGTATGAAAAGCAATATTGATTTTAAATCTAATAAAGCAAAATCAAAACACGGTTATTGAACACATGCAGGAGTGACTACTTGTAAGTAACTTGCTCTTTGAAGAACAGTAGCTCAAACCTGAAACTAAGCCTTTTTCCCTAAACGTAGGAAGAGAGGCTTTGCCATATAACTTAAGCAAACCTACACAAAGCAGATTTAGGCAGACGAAGGTAATATAAAGGATTAAGTGTCCGCAAGTAGCACAGCAAAGATAGCAAGAGGTTGCTTATAGCTACAGCAGAAAATCTCAAATAACTGGGGCTCAAAGCTTTTAAAAATGGTGCGTTGCAAGGACTGGGACACAGGGCCATGGCTTTCCACCGCTTTGTGGATTACTGTGTTTCAGATGTCTTGACTCCTGAGAGGAGCAGGACATGCAAAAGGGCATTACCTTGCCTAGAAACTTAAGGCAAGACCCTCTGGGGTTCATGCGGCACCCAGTACAGATGGGAGGTGCAGCCCACCCCTCTTAGTGACAAGAGCTGATATTTTTGTACTGATGAACAACCGGCTGCTTTTGGCAAGAGGGTTTCGGATTCTACAACCATGGAACCATCTTTGAGAGTCAACAGTTTCTTGGAAGAGATGAGATCCACCTGACTAAACAGGGAAAAAGTACCTTTGCCAACAGGCTGGCCAAGCTGGTAGTCAGAGCTTTAAACTAGAAACAACAGGGGAGGGAGTGGTTTCTCAACAAGCAGCTAAGGAAGCTGCGGACAGGGTAGGCAGGCAAAGGGCCTGGGGTGGTGTGAGCAGAAAAGACATGGCAATCAACAAAGAAGAGCTGAAGTGGTATCCCTTTGAGCATAGGCATGCAAAGAAGGAGGTGCCTGCAGAACAGCCTGATGGGGAAAGTCTCAAGCCTGTCCTGGGGAATCAGCATGCTTGGGTGCCTCTCTGAAATGCCTCTACACAAGTGCATGTAGCACGGAGGCCAAACAGGAGGATTAGAAGTCTGTGTGCAGTTACAGGGCTATGACTTCCCTGGGATCATGGAGTCATGGTGGGATAGCTCACATGACTGGAGTGCTGTGATGGAGGAATACAGGCTTTTTAGGAAGGACAGCCTGGGAAGGTGAGGAGGGGAAGTTGCTTTTTATGTGAGGGAGGAGCTGGAATGCATGGAGCTCTGTGCCTTGGTATGGATCTGGAGTCAGTAAAGAGCTTAAATGTCAAGATAAGTGGACAGACCAAGATGAGCGCTCTTGTAGTGGGTAGACTGCTGTAGACCCCTGATCAGGTAGAAGTAGATGAGGCCTTTTTCAAACACCCAGAAGAAGCCTCACTTTCACAGGTCCTGGTCTTCACGTGGGACTTTAACCACCCTGCTATCTGCTGGAAGGACAAGACAGCAGGGCTTAAGCAATCTAGGAGATTTGAGTGCATTGATGATGAATTCCTGACACAGGTGATCAAGATGCAGACAAGGAAGGTGCTCTCCTGGATCTGACACTTGCAAACAAGGAAGGACTATTTCGGGGATGCGGAAGTCAGAGGCAGCATTGGCTGCAGTGACCATGAAATGGTGGAGTTGAAAATCCAAAGAGGAGGGAACAGGGCAAAAAGCAGCACCACAGCCCTGGATTTCAGGAGAGCAGACTTTGGCCTCTTCAGGGATCTGCTTGGAAGAGTCCCATAGGATACAGCCCTGGAAATTAGAGGGGTCCAGGAGAGCTGGCAGATACTCAAGGATTCTACAAGCTCAAGAAAGATCCATCCCAACAAGTAAGAAATCAAGCACAGGCTGCAGAAGGCCTGCATGGATGAGCAAGGAGCTCCTACCTGAACTCAAGATATAAAAAGGCGGTGTACAAGAGTTGCAAGCAGGACAGGTGACCCAAGAGGAGCACAGAGTTTCTATCTGATCTTGTATGGATGGTGTTAAGAAAGCCAAAGCCAACCTGGAGTTGAATCTGGCAAGGGACGTGAAGGGCATCAAGAAAGAAAAGAGGAAGACTAAGGAAATCATGTGATTTCCTTAGTGACCTGGTGACAAATAACAGAAAAGGCCATGGCACTTAACGCCTTCTTTACTAGTAAGACCATCCTTCAGGAATCCCAGGCCCCTGAGACCAGACAGTAAAGTCTGGAGCAAGGAAGACTTACCCTTGGTGGAGGACCACCAGGTTTAGGGAGCACTTAAAAAACCTGGACACGCATAAGTCCATGGGGCCTGATGGATTGCGCTCACAAGGTGATGGGCCAAGAGGCAATGGGCACAAATTAAAACACATGAAGTTCCTTCTGAACACAAGAAAACATTTTTTACTGTAAGGGCTATCAAACACTTGAACAGGTTGCCCAGAGAGGCTGTGGAGTCTCCATCCTTGGAGATATGCAAAACCCAGTTGCACATTGTCCTGGGCAACCTGCTCTAGCTGACCCTGCTCCAGCAGGGACATTGAACTAAATGATCTCATGATCTCTCTGACGTTCCTGCCAATGTAAATGATTCAGTGATGAAAACCTCTCAAGGATTTTTGTGAGGTACCTCCCACCCCACCCCCTCCCCAGTTTCATTACTTGTAATACACATTGGATAACTAAACCATGTTAAGCTAAAGGTAGTAATTCTATCAATTTTCTTTAAGCTCTCTTAGGCTTGATGAATATAATCTGTTTTAAAGATAATTAAATCATCATAAATCATCTTCTGCTACTTTTTTTTTCTGCTTGGATCGAAGGTCTCAAGCTTTGAACTTAATACCTTTTGAACTTATGAACTCTGCAAAGTAATTGCTGGGAAAATAACTTACAATGTCATTGTCACATCTAATGGAGATGAGAAGCAGTGTAAATTCCCTAGCAGTTTTAAATTATTCCAACTCCATAAAAATGTAAGAATTGAATGAAAAACACGTGCAAAATGCTACAATGAAGGTTGAAAGATCAAGTGGTAAATGACAAGGACATTTCAAACATCCAGTTTGCTCTCCTAATACAAAGTGAATCTCTTGGTGTGTCATTTGTTCTAGCTGCTGCAACACTGTTCTTCTTAAAGGACAATTTTGCAAAGAAAGCACTTTGTTATGAATGTATTCCGTATAATACATGAGTACGTGTATCCCAGGTCCATTGAAACTCCCTAAAAATCTTCCATTTTTGCAATTTTATGAACATGTGCTCATGTAATTTAAGAAAGCCTAAGGTAATTGAAGTGCAAGGGAATGAATATGAAGTTAAGATAGCATTGAAAACACTTTAAAATGTATCTGAAATAGTAAACAATTACACAATCCACCATAAACAGCTTCTCCTTCCCTTAATTAGCTCTCTATAGCATCCTTTGCAATGAGGTTACTCCTCTATTTACAAACACAGTTGCCTCTGGCTATCACATACTGCCATCATAAGACACTGTTAAAGGCACTGCCTCTCTAGCCTCGGACAGCTAACTACTTCAGTGCAGAAGAAACTATACATCTCTAGTCAGAAGCATTTTTAAAAGACTCGATACAGCTGGTAAGATTTCTTATCTACATCTTTGAAATACAAAGAACAGAAAGAAAAAAAAATCATAGCAACGTCAGGTCACAATACAAGGAAAAACAAAGAATTCATCATTTCTCTGTGAAATGCTTCAAAAGGAAAAAAAGGCTGCATTTCTTTGCTAGTAAAATTTCAGGTCAGCTGGCATCTGGTATGTCTACCAGATACGACACGTCTACTGCTTCATGATACCTTCTCTGTAGCGATACGTTCTTAGGACACCCAAAACTTTGAAGATACTGCTAAAGAGGCTAGAAAAGTCTGTTTACTCATCACAGAGTAATGAAGAGTCCCCAACAGAAAAATGCTTGAGAAGCTCCTAGAAGAATATAACTAATACACTTTTTCTTTAGACAACGAGTGTCACAGGGACCTGTCTGGTTCTAAAACATGGCTGAAGAGCTCCTTGGAGCAGAAGCAGAGCTGATGAAATTCCATAGGACTGCATAGCAAAGCTTCCTATCTGGACAGACCAACTCTGACAAAGTTGTGCACCTCTGAATCTTTCTCCTAAGACAACAAGCAGTTACAAAAGACATTTCTGGTCCTGCACAATTAAAAGGCCAAGGCTCCTTCAACACTGAACCTCAGTTATCAGAGACTGACAGAGATGAAAGTTGGGCATGACTAAGTAAAACTTGAGATAGATCTATTCTCAAGATTTTTTCCAGTTTAGGAGTCCAACACAGGAACATGGCATTTCTCCAATGTTGCTTATCATGGTAATGGTTACTGAAAGTAGAGAACAAGTTTGAATCACTGAGGGGACTGCTTTAAAATATGAAATTAATAACAGTCTTGTGGAAAAGGGCATCTCTGCTGGAGGGAATACCTCAGTCATGCCCTTCAGAGACTTCAGTGTTGCTGGACAGACTGATGTGCATCAAAGGGTACAGGCTGGAGGCTGAAAACAACCACACACACCTCCAAAATTTAGGATAAATCATCACATTTCCATACAAGTCATCCAGGGTTATCTACAGGGAGTAGAAGCTCAGAAATCATACTTGAAAACATGCCAAAACCCCATTCCACTTTGCCAGATATGTATAGCTGGTCAAAACTTTGTGCAGATAGGGATATGCTGGTGGTTGAGACAGCACTGCCATTGATAACTATCCAGTTTATATCCTGGGAAGTGGAGAGCACACCCACTGGGGTGGAGTGACTTCCCTGTTTTGGGAGTGGGGTGGAGTAGCAGAAGGTAGCCTCAGCCTGTCCCGTGCTGGTAATGTCAACCTTGCAGAGTCCTGCTCCCCCTTGAACAGCATCGTGGGGGACACAGGCGTTAGCAGGGTAACACAGCGTGTCCCACTGACCAGAGGAAGAGGACACCAGACTGGCTCAGCCCTGCCCATGCCATGCTGTGCAGAAGCAAGCAGAAACCTCCCTTTCTTCCTTCTGGCGATCAAGGACAAACTCAGGGAAGAAAGAGAACAACTCTGGATAGCTGGAGAGACAACTTTGGTGAAAATGAGAAAAACCAGAGGGAAAAAAAAGAGATAATAAAAGCTCAGCTCAAAAATATCCTGAGACAGCCAGCCAGAAAGTGTTGGTCTCAAAAATGTGGCTAGGAATTGAGAGGTGGGAGGTAGGTGGTATGGAGCGGGTACGCCAGCTGGGATGCTCAAGAGAAAGGAGAGCACTAGCAGAGAGGCATAAGGCAAGAGTGCATCTACAGGGGAGTGGACATGCTTGTGGACAAGTGCTTGGAGAAGAAAACATTGCTGAGGGCTTGAATTAATCACTTGGAAATGATAACATGAGGCCTGCTCTTCTGGCTATCGATATGACTCTTCCCATGTGAGGTACCCCTTACAGAGCAGGGAAATCCTAATTTTTAACTCTTATAGACCAAAGAGAAACAAGAGATGACAAAGATGATGGGGAGAGGCAGAGTTGGGCGTAGGCCACGTAGCGAGTTGGCAGAACCTTCTGCAGCAAAGAAAAATATCTTTTTTTTTTTCCTGAAGTGATGAGACAGCAGGAAAAACATAACTGTCTGAGGCAGCCTACCTGCTGGAAGGACCATGAGACTGGTGGCCTCTGCGCCTAGACAAGAGGGAATGACCCAACTGTAATGAATCAAAGAACAGGGACTGCCTGGAGGGGAAAAGGAGGGGGAGCAAGAAGCAAACACCCTGGCACCAGCAGAAGCTGTTTTCTTCCCCCATCCCCTGCCTCTCAAATAATTGGAGTTATGGGCTTGATTATGTCAGGTACACATCTACATATTGCCAGATCTGCAGCAACAGACACCCTGCAGAACAACGGCCCCTGGCAAAACCACTTAACAGCATTTAGGCAGTAACAGGTGTGACAATGCACAAGCACACAAATGCCAAGCGT
>NW_008824414.1:1254604-1259091 GCF_000699105.1 Pygoscelis adeliae | reverse complement strand
ATCTTTCTCAATACTTGTAATATACAAAGTTTCGTCTGGGTGCTTCAAACACAGGCTTCCCTTAAACTGTTCAAAGGGTAATAGCCCTATTTGAATGCTGTGCAATACAACCTAATACACTGTATTTTTCTAATATTACAAATGAAACATTACATATGAAAAGCTACTCCAGCAGTCACTTGAGGCTAAATAGTTAACGTGTTCCAAAAAAGAAAAAAAATCGGGAAATAGCAAGGTTAAATTCTAGGTGTTAATAAAAAAGTATACACCCAACGCTGCTGCACCAGACAAGTTGAGGCACTGTAGTCAGGCGTATATATGTTGCCATATATATGCCACAGCAGGAGAAACACCTCACTTTCCAGAGTGTGCTACAAATGGGGTTTACTCAGAAGAACCATAATTTGACCACAGAAGCTCAGTGTTAATCTACTTAACAGTACAATTCAGGGCTAAAAGGGAGATTCTCTGTTCTAGTAAGGCTTCATGAATTATATATCCAGGGGACTCATCTTCACTATGGAAAGGTAAAAAGTTGTGTTTTCCAGCATAGAATTTACAGAAATCTCATTTGCATGTTTTTCTTTAGAAAGAGAATTGCCGCTTCAAGACCTATCATGCTGAAAAGCTAACACTTAACTCAAAATACCTGGAGTCTGCTCAGAGAACAGCATCCTACTTTACCTTGTTCGCTGTCATGACAAAAATACCTCCCACAAATGCTGACCTCCAAATGCCACAGAGAACCATGAGCATACCACAGCTTGTCTCTCTCGTAGATAAAAGACTAAAATTTGCATCTTAAAAGAGACTGAAGTCTGCAGAGAAATTGTAATTGCTGAAGATAAAATGATGTCGGGATTGCTGCATATATTTATTGTATGGCAAAACAAGCTCCCTTGCCCAGCAAAGCTCCTCCGACCATGGTGAAAAACCATTCCCGAGGTTTGAACATTAAATACACAAAAAAGTGGGAAACACAAGCGCACGTTCCCCATGTAATTTCAGGTCAGTGCTCCCATACACCTGCACTAATGTATAGCTTTTATTTTCACTGTTTAGTATTTACCATTTTAGGACACATGCCTCATTCTGATCAAAGGTTGCACCAAGCTCAATTAGCAAGAAGTGATTCAGTATCTTATCCTGAATTTCATTTAATGTCTCAAACCCTGGTTCTGAAGAAGTTGTTGATTTCTACATACGGTTTTGCAGTGCGATCACTAGAGCACACGAGTGCTCTGCAAATGTTAGCATGTCTGTGTTCACAGTGACTTGATGGCAGGCAGGGAACAGAGCTGCTCCATGCCATCAAATGCACAGCTGGGGCAGAGATTATGAAACCCCACTGGATGGAGGTTTCCATATCATACTGTTGATTTTAAGATTACATGTTTTAGGTGTGCAAGCACACCTCTGCAGCTAGCAGTTCCATTTCCCTGTCATGCAAACAGCATGGAGAAGATGAGTGTGCCACTGCAAGCTGCCCGCTGGCTGGATCTGCTCAGTGGGACACGGCTCTGTGGCAGAGGAGAAAGCCAATTCCCTGCCACGGCATCAAGCTGCCTTAGCCCTAAGGCCTCATCTTTCCCTCTTCCACTCCTGATGTGTCCTCCGATTTCTGCAACAAATGAGGCAGCACGCCATTGGAGAGCAGCCTCACTCTTACCCTTCTCTGTACTACATTCAGAGTCTTGTAAAAGAGATACCACTTGATTATCAAAAATTGGATCAAAAAGATGCGAAAAAAAGAAAAAGCGAGCAAGACTTGCATGGGAAACTTAACCACTCCCATTGTCCTAGCTCGAGCGCTCGGAGTGGCAACTTCAACAATGCTCTTTTCATTTATGCATGTCTGTTTCGTCCCCATTTTGGGGGGGCATTGTGTGGTTTTTGTGTGTGTGTTTTTTTCCCCTCCTTAAAGCAAATGCAAATGTCACCACCAGGTGACAACATGAACACCACATGAGCAGGGCTGGGACCCTCATTTTCCATACAGAGCCTTGCAGTGAGCCAGGGGAGTCACTCTCAGCGAGTCAGCTCCCAAATGGGATGAACCATGTGCTTTGCTATGCTCAAGCGATCCCCCATTTGCTGCTGACAGTGGTAGACCAAGGACTTCAGAGCCCATGCTGGAAAGGATCACACCCCAGGGAGCACACTCCCCTCCAGTCACCCCAAGGAGCCCTGTCCCTTCTTTGGACCCATCCCACCCAACCCATCCCCTCTGCACTCTCCTTCCCTACCCAGTCACCCGCCCTGTCCTCGTCTGTCCAATTCCAAGTTACTGCTCCAAAGCTTCCAGCACCGAGGCTTCACAGCCGAATGCCCTAGATGATGATTCTTATTATTTTTAATCAGGAGCAAAACAACATATTTTTCCTTAGTCGCCTTCTTGGAAATAGCAAGACTTGTTTTGGCTGCAATCTTCTCAAAAATTTCATCTGATGTAGACACCTAACAAGGAAAGTTTAAGGCCAAAATCTTAAAGTTCAGAAAAATCACAAGCAATTGAAAACAGCCTCGTATTATATTCAGGAAATCCAACACAACCTTAACAGACAGTGCTGTCAGTTCTGCTAATAATTAAAAGGCAGCAATCTATTACATTATTTTTAGTTGTGCCCTTACTCTCCTACACACGAGGGTCTTAAAATATCTGTGTGTCTGGGAAAAGGCTTTTTCCATGTCAGCACTTGGATGCTATCCCACGGGATAAATTTGCCACACGCATACAGCGCTAGTACCGACATAATTTTAACTCATTACTTATATAAATCAAACACAGGGAAATCGCCCCTGTGCAATCAGTTTAATTACACTCCCCCCAACCCCCCGCCTGCCTCTGCTATGGATGTGATAGATCACAGCTCTAACAAAGCTGAAATTCAGAGTGCTGCGGGAGGACTCGCTCGGCTCAGGTCACACACACTCTCCAGCTCCTGGGAGGTCCAAGCGAAAGTCTGAATGAGTTCAGCGGGTACGTCACAGTGAAGTCTTCGGACGCTTACAAGCGTTGGCAATGGAAAAGCCTTAAAAACCTCAAAGAAACAAACTGCCGAGCTGACATTTATTTCCGAACAAAGAAACCCTACCTAGCACCCCGTGTCCAATGATCCTGGTCAAGAAGCGTGTTTGGAGGGGGGTAAGGGAAATTTCTATGGCAGCAGCAGCTCCCCACCACCCCGGTGTGCAGGGCTGAATGAGGTCCAGGGCTGGCACACGCGGTGTGTGGTGGCAGCTCTCCAAAAGTACATGATTGACGTCAGTAACTTGTGTAATCATCCTTAGCCTGAGTCTATAAACAAAGTTTTGGGGGGTTGTGTTTTTTTTGGTTTGTTTTTTTTTTGTTTTGTTTTTTTTTTTTAAATCCAGCTCTCGGTAGTTGTATTTTCTCATAGGACTGGAACAGTGAAAATATTTGGAGAAACCTCCACCATAAATTAAACTGGAGCGATCTGAAAGTTCTGCCTGCCATCTAACTTGTCCTCCCGAGCCTGAAACCTACTACTGGATTTGCTTGTTTCTTAAAGAAAGCCACCACTGGAACTCCTTGAGAAAAGTCTTTAGAAAGCCTCAAAACAGTACAAATCAGAGTCAGAAAAATATCACACTGATTATGATCGATTTCCCCCTTCCCCAACAGCCTTTTTATATTGCAAGTCTAGCAACAGACTGATTTTGTCTTTTTTAATGCATACCCAATGCGATCATCTCAAAGCAGCTTTGTTTCAGCTTCATTGTAATATTGGGATGCCCAGACAGATGATTTTGGCTACACAGCAATTGCAAAATCTGTGCACTGATGAATGGTGCTCTGCAATGTTCACCTGACATTTTCCAAGTGATTTACAAAAAGCGAGATAATAAATATAGTGCTTGCTTTCTTCAAAGCAATTTTTGAATCACATCTAATCGATCTTCAAAACAACCTCTGCAGGATGCAATACTGTCCGCATTTTCAGGAGAAGAAATGGATAGGACACTGTAATGCTTTACACAGGGACGTAGTTAAGAGAATCTGGACTGGAGATGGGAACAGCTTTTCTCTTTCCGAAGGTAATTCCAGTGAAAAATGCCTCAGTAAATCTGAATATCTTCACTTGCAATTATTTTCTGGTGTTGTCATGTCTGAAATCCCTCACTTTTAATTTTTTTCTCAAATCCACATTACTTGCTCCTTCTCCCTTTCAAACTGAATATATGCACAGTAGGTATTTTCCCCATATTCCCTGACAGCATGTTATGTTTTCTACTACAAAACTGACAAAAGATCCTGATGTGGATGAACGGCAACAGTGGCAACTTTAAAAAGTATTACTGGAAAGCCAGAAGTTTGAACTGTACTACCTTTCCACTGTCTGTGACACAGGTATTGATCCTCACCTTGGTGGTGGATGTCCACATCCTTGTTGATGTATTTCTCAAAATCATGAAAAAGAGGTTCAAGGATGGAGGCCAGTTGGTTATGGAGGTGGAGACCACAT
>NW_008824414.1:1197407-1254543 GCF_000699105.1 Pygoscelis adeliae | reverse complement strand
TGTCTGAGGAAGAAAGACTTTAAAAGCGTCATGCCTACCTTGTTGATGTGCAGTTGCTGTTGCTGGAATTGCTGTTTGTGTTTCTCCAAGAACTGCTGGTGCTGCTGCTGGATCACTAACTGCTGGAGGGCCTGGGCATTCTGGGGAAGGGGAGCAGACTGCGTGCGCCCCAGCGGGCGATGCTGCCGGAGTTTGTGTATTGAAGGGGAGACCCGTTCTCCACCAACCAGAGACTGTGCATGGAGGGGCAGTCCTGAAAGATACCAGTCTGAAGATAATATGGAGGAAAAAACAGCAGAGAAGAAAAAAAGGAAGAAGAAAGGAAGGGAGAAAACGGCTGTTGAGTAACGCTGACGGTGACAATGATATATAACCTTAAAACCAGCCACCTCGCCATTTACAGCTGAAGCATCCTTAAAAGAGAACAGAAAACAATTAATTACCATTGGATGGAGTAATACTTTGCTTTCTTTTGAATTCTTTGTTTGTTTGTTTACTCAGAGACCCTAGGGAAAGGTTTCATTTATTAAAATCAGCGATACCTTACAGACCCTTCCATCGCTCGGTGGGTGACATGAATGATGATCGCAGTGGTAGTTTGGAGAAGTTAGTCTTACAGTTTGCGTTGGTATAAGAAGTAATCCCAGGTTCATTTCTAGTAAAGTACCAACCCAAGCTGCCACCCCGCAGCATCCAGCAATTATACCTTACGGGGGCTCACTGGATATGCTGAAGGACGATGGATGCTGATGAAGCTGCTTCTCACTCTAGACCACCTAGGGAAGCATGTCTGCCCTTGGCTGTGCTATACCCCACCACACAGAAATGACTAGGGATGAAAACTTCCATGGGATAAACCCCTGACCAGGTTTGTGTTGGAAAAAGGCACTCCCTTGAAGCATTTCAGGAATATGGGAGCCATCAAGCTTCATTATTTTTGTAAAAAGAAGGTAAGTTAGAGGCCAAGATGACAAATAGCTAGAATTGTTTCCATCACTGTCCTGTATATACATGCTAGTAACTTAATGAAAACACAAGGTTATTTTGGGATAACTTGTGTTACTCACATGCCCTTGGCAATTTGGGTGTCTCTGATGACTACCATGTGAAATACTTATCTGAGCTCCAGTAAGGGCATGTCTTTAGGAAGTGTCTTGTCTTTTTAGCTGTTCTTGGGGTAAGCCAGTTCTTGCTCTGCTCTTCGAAAACATACCTTCACATACTTCTTAGAAAGCTGGGACATGAAGACATGCCCAACACAAAGCCCAACCCAAGGGTGGAGGAGCTGAGGATAAGCCTTTACTTTTGCTCATTACACCTTGGGATAGAAAGGCATCACTAGTGTGAAGTGCTGTCTCCCTAATGTGGATAAGGCTGCACACACTTTTAGGAAAAAAGTACGCTTTTGCTTTACCTCATTGTATAAAACAAACTAAACACTCCACAAGTGGTCAGTAACATTCAGAAATATTGCCCAGTTCAAGGGTCAGAGAAGTTGTATCTTCTCTTTCTTCAGTCTTCGGCTGGGAAGAGAGAGAAGCTGCCCAAAAGTCTGCAGCCAGCTGAATACAGTGGATAAGAAACACCTTGACATTTCTGTCCCAGGACATTACCTCCTTTTCCCACTGATTCACAGAACTGCCCTACATGGAAGAAACTGACTCATTTAAAAGCCTCTCTTCTTGGGGAAAGATTTACCGAGTTTCTCCCACCCTTTGCTTTTCTGAAAAGAATCATGTAAAAGGGTATCTTATTTTATAAATGAGTGTCTCTATAAACGTGTGTGTATACAGACACACACATATGTCTCTCTGTGTGTGTATGAATATATGAATAATTTGGAAAGATGTGGTCCATTTCCCTTATAGCACAGTTCCTCTTACCAAAAGTTCAAACTAGACAGCAGAGGAAGGCATCCTATACAGTTTGCGTAGGACACCTTGGAAGACTACCCTCCTCCAAGCGAATGATCAAGGTCCCCCTGTGAAAGCTTTCCAGGGAGACACCTTGTTCCTACTCCAGACATACATGTCAACATGAAGGATATTATCCAGAGTGATCTGTCACAAGGGGAGACCTAAGGAATTCTGCTCTCATTTCCCAAAACCCCCACATCTACCTTCCAGCACAGAAAGGGCATGCCATCGTGCTGGATCATTTTGCAGCTGTCAGGAGACTATCTTCAGAGCTGAAGGCTATCAGCAGAATACTAATAAACTCCATTTTGCTTCCAAGGAAGTTCGAAGTACTAACTGTAGTTTGGCAGCCAGTCCACTTAGGGCTTTTGAGACCATGTGTTAGCTTGCTCTCTTTCAGTTGCTGCATCTGGAACGTGTGTTTCTTCTTGTTGCTCTGTTGTATAGTGAATATTTCTCCTAAGTGTTGGTTTATAACATGTTGTACTCACTCTGAAAACACCGCACGTAGCAGGTGGACTAGAAGGAATACACTTGGAAGCAAACACAATACACTGTATAAAGTGAGGGAAGCTTTGAGAGAGGTCAAATAGGAAACAGAACAGCACTTCTTCCTACATGTGCTTCAAAGCAAACGCCAGCACGAACAGAAAAGGGAGTTTAAGTGATAGGATAAGAGGAGAAATCTTCCCCAATGGCTCTTCATCAACAGACCTTGGGCAAAGGGCAACTGGTGAAGAGCCATGTCATGACTCTGAGTAACCTCGTCATGCCACAGCAACCATGGCAGAAAAAGGCAACAGAAAATTATGTAAAGGTTCAAGGAATCTGCACACACCGCTCTCACAGCTCTGAGAGTGCTGGCTAAATACCACACTTCTGCGCTTCAGCTTCCCCATATGTACATGCTTGTAAGCTTATCACAACCCCACGTATATTCCTGGGATGTGAATGTAAAACCAGACACAAGCCAATCCAGAGCCATGCCGGAATGCTTCAGTGATCGACATCTCTGAAGAGTTTCCATTAAAATGGAATGAAAGAAATAAAAACCAACATGTCTATAACTTACACAGAACATCCTTTGTCCCAACATTACACACTGTACAACAGAAATGCATCCTACTGGGTATTATTGCTTTGAATCAACCCTATTTATAGAAATATGCCTTCCCACAGGTACTTAATTCTGAAAATATGACACAGGGAATGATTCAAAGCAATTAGCATACTGAAAATGTAACATATACAAACAAATACAATCTGTTTGAATGCAGTTGATTTTGCCATGTTTTTGCCATTTATAATAATGATGAAAAGCAAGTATTTTAATCTGACATTTTGTAAATGCGTGCCTTTCATATACAGAATAGAAACCATCCGTGATAAACAGGAAGGGTAATCATAAGACACAATGTTTTTGTCTCCACTTTAATTTAAAGTGGTTAGAACTCTAACTATATAGTTTTAAATTGTGACCTACAAATTTATGCTTTACTTATGGAAGTAAATACTATTTATTTTCATTTTGCCAAAATGACAAGGCAGCTTCCCCCTACCTCTAGATGAGGTGGGCAACCTCTGATTTTGCAAATGCCGCCACTATCTAACGTATCAACAAACGCATCCTAAAGGTTGTATGTTATACCTACAGAATGTACAAATGATGCGGTATCTCTTTTGTACAAGAAAACAGACTTTACAAAAAACCAACAGATTTCACTTGCTCTCTTTCCCCAGCCGGGACTGAGTTTTGCACATTATCTACGGAGCGCTCACCTGTGACTAAGGGAGTTTGTGCAGTTGGCTGTTCCAGTAAGACCATGTGTTGCAGAAGAGGGTTATGTGCAGTTCCCCCATCTCTTTCCAACGTTGTAGTGCTCAAGTAGGGAGTGAGGTGAGTGCCAGGAAATAAGGAGATCCGCTGCTGTAAGGTTGGGATAGTAAGTCTCTCTGCATCCTGCTGTGCTGATCCTCCCTGCAAACGCACAATTGAGGGCACAGTGGGTTAAGGGATAAATTGGCGCAAGCAACATTTCAAAGGCTGCATCCCCCCACCACTTACGCTGGAAGGGCCAGTCGCAGGCAGTCCTAACGTGATGTTGGGCAAAGAAGGAGATGTGTAGAGTGGAAGCTGTGTTACCGAGCCTTCACGATTCACAAGTCTGTGAGCCAGGCTGGTCTGGAAACAAAATGAAGAACATTGTCCTGGTGAGAGAGCATCCACAGATTGGATCAAGGACACAGTACACTTGCTGCGAGGACACATCAGAAATGTAGAGCTGACATTGGAAACACTGAACAGGGGAGCTAAGCTGAGCTTCAGATCCAGCCTAAATAGGCACAAACTAGGTGCATGCCCTGAATGCTGCTGCCATGGCCACACAGGGGCGACGAGACCAGGATAACCAACACAGGGATGACCTCGCTCTGCAACTGCCACCAACATCGCTGCCCTACGGAGAAACCTTTTACAGTTTATTTGATCTTTCTTGGAGACTAAAGATCACCCCTGCACCCTCACTGGTAACTCTGCTTCTGCTCAGTCTTCACGTAGCGCCACTACAAAAAGCTTTTGCAAGGAAGATTTAACAGCTTGCTTGTCCTTCTCATGTATTTGCCCTTTTAAAGCTAAACCAGATTACCTTAAAAAAAAAAAAAAAGGCATTACAATGGCTGTTGTTCTCTTTAGCAAATCACAGACAATTTATGCTATTTACTACTGTGCTTTAGCTTAAATCAGACTTCAAAATTTCATCAAAAAGCCTTACGGTTGCATTTATGTAGCTATTTCTTGATTTTCAGGGTGAAACGTGAGATTTACTGAATTATCTTATGGCCATTTAAAGCAGGAACACTTAAGTAAAAATACCTTTAATTTCAAAACAAGATTGATTTGAAATACGTGCTAGAAAATGCATTATAAAAATTACATTATTATAAACTGCCCGATTTTCCTGTTAGGAAACAAGTGTTCTGATCACCCTGAATTCTCTGCAGGTGATTTTCCAACTTAAATAAAATAGAGTTCAGATTTCAAAAAGACTTTCTATAGAATTTCTACTGTTTAATTCAGGTGCTATTGTGAAAAAAGGGATTATGATTAACTTAATATTATACTATGGAACAATCTATACTGATGTAACAGATCTGAAGAATGGCTTTATACATTTTAGACCTAAATTCATAGTCCTGTAAATCGATGAGACTTTGCAGGTTATTTTCCTGGTTGCAGGACTGGGGCAGCTCTGGATAATCAAACCCTATTTTTCTCCCTCAAAGACTCTAAGGTGAAACTTAAAAAAACCCTACAGCAACCTATTAGGGGAAAACAAAAAGCACGTAAGAACTAATACTGAAAACCAAACATTTTCTACAAAACAGTCTTCAAAAGCAATCCTGCCTCCTTGATTAATCAAAATTTAACCGGACCAGCTGACAGCTTTAACAGGACACCCCACCTCTGCACCTGAGGTTGGTGCTGCCCATGCAAGAAGGACAGAAGGAGTAAAGCAGTGTTTGTCACCGTTATCAGACACTGGGCTGCCTTTTCAAATGGACTCTTCGATGTGCCACTAACTTGCCAGTCATTCTCCCAGTGTCCAACTTTGTCTAAATTCCTGACATTCAGCAAAGTCACCTAGTTTTCACACAACCTTGTGCAAAATTTCATCTACAAAGTGAGTTTTTTCTTATTTTCTTTTGTCTTCTTGTGCTTTCATTAATGTCATTCAAGTTTATTGAAAATATATTACAGATCAGTTCTCCCGTAAAAAGAGTAAATCTGTTTTTAAGGTGTCAGTTCACAATTTGCTGCCCCAAAGGAGAAAGTTTGTAGGGAGCATTTTGCTGTTGAGTGGTACCTGGTAAGGGCATACCCACACACCACTTCTTCCAAGTAATTATGAGCACTACTGGCAATTTAATTTAAATTACATAATGTTAGCATGCTACATAGAGAATAAGATAGTTATTGTCAGCAGAGTAATGAAATATTTTACTGATATCATAAACGAAACAAAACTACATCCATTTTCTCTTTGAACACTCAATACTCTGTAGTTGTGCCTCAAACTATCTCCTGGGGATTTGTTTTAAAAACAGTGAAGAGAAAAACGCAGCAGCTTGACGCTATCAGCATATGATATTTAGCAGCATTATCATCACTTTAAATATACAGATCCCATCTATGGGTTGTACACAAACATTTTTTGAATTGCACAGAAGAGAACAATTTCAGCATGCACAATTTTCGTCTGCAGTCAAGTACTTTTTATAGTCTTGTATCAACTGCAATGGCAATGAATATCATGCACCTTTCAGAGATGGAAAAACCTTAGATTTAAAAATAGTATTTAAAAATAGATATTGTCTATTTTAAAAGGAGGCAGAGAGCTGTAGTCTTTCCACACTGAAAGCAAGCATTGAAACTTAAGTAATGAACCCAGATACCATCTTCCAACATATTTGAAATGGTTCAAGATATCTAGCAAACTAAGAAGCAGAAAGACTTTTTTTTCATTTAAAATAAAACATGAAGGTAAGCATGAAACACAAAGTTGGCAACATTACTTTTTTTAGAAACATTTAAATATTTCTAAATATCTAAAAGTGACAAACATGAAAAGCCTGGTCAATTAGTATTAAAGAAATCTCCAACACTTGGGCTACCAGGTAATACTACTTCTGCTGAAGAAGATTTTAAAGAAACCAAAACCCTACCTCGCCCAGTTATTTTTTCCCAAGTGAACTTATATAGGCAAATGAATCAGCTAGTATCACACAACATGAAATGCTGGAAGAAAGTGCAGAGTTATTTCTCCCCAAAAACAAATGCAAAGGAGTAGGACATTTAGCTAAGCCATTCAAGTATGCCTGAAATGCTGGGAAGAGAACAGTTTGTGCAACAGGTTATCAATATTCTGCTTGCCATCACACAGTGATTTATGTTTCATTCTGTTCTGTGATGGCAGTGATCCAATCTACTTAACATAGTCCTGGGCAGTTTTAAAATTGGAACTGCATAATCATTTGTATGTTATATTTTTCCTATTTTCCAAAAATTATAAAAAGGTGAAAAAAACCCTAGACATTATTTTCAGGGAAATGAAAACTAGATTTTCTTCCTCCTTTTCACCTAGGTTGTTTGGAGATGGTGCATCAAATACTGCTCTTGTTAAAATTCAAGATGAACATGCTTCTTTCCTTGCATGCAGCGGCATCACTGTGAACTACCCACTGCGGTACAGTTGCAAAAGAGGCAATGACAACTCCCAGGGAAAGGCTTTGGCAGTACAGGGATTTTTTTTCCAAATAGTCTGCCCCGCTCATGCCTCAGCCTAACTTAGGAAATCGCTGCATTACAAGCAGTTGATGAAAAGAGTTTTTCTTATAGTCTGTGTCCATTTTATTAGGTATTGGTGGTCTAGTCACAGATGATTAGCTCAAATTGTTTACTTTAAAAATGAAATGGTTAAGGAGAATACTACAGCTTCACATTCACCTGCATGAGCTAACTAACACTGACTTGCGGGAAGCTGCCTGCTTTGTTTATATCACAAGAAATTGTCGAATCCTCTAGTTTTTCCACCAGCAGTAATTGGGGATTTGCAGTTTGCTAAGTATAGACAAGACTGACAGCTCCTGGATCAGCAAAACCGGTAACTAAGCGCTAGTCTTCCTGGTGCTAACAGAAACGTACCTAAGATGTGCCCTTAGTTCATTTTTTTTTTAGCAGGTCTTCAGTTTTGCAAACCTGATAAATACCCCTGTATGTAACATACCTTTTCCCAGGTCTGCTCCAAACTACTACATGGTCAGCGTGCATCTCAAAAGCCACATCTCTTTAGAGCAGCTTCAGCTGTCGGTGTCAAGTGAATACTCCACCTTACACTGCCTTAATCTTCACAATAATTGTCTAAATCTTGCAAGGTCTACAGTAGACTAGAGTGGATGTAGATGTCTGTTGGATAATTTGGCAGGGGAGAGGGTGGAGTAGGAGGCATACTCCCCATATTAAATGCTGTTACACTACATTAGAAATAAAAATAAAATGAAAATCTGTACACAACTAGAAAGCTTACATTTATACCTTAAGAAGCCCTTTTCATTCTAAATGACAATTTGGGAAGAACAAGCCCAAGCCTGTACAGTCCTGATGTTAAGACAGACACTATATCCATGGAGAGAACAGCTAATGGTAAGCTGGATAAAAAGAAATGCACCAGTAACATTACACAACCACGCTGGTTTTCTCCATGAAAGGTTCATAGTGGGAGCCAGTTAACATGGTCCACACCCCAATATCTGCCCTTAGAAAAAGGTGGGCTTCAGTAACCCTGAACACAGGAGCTGCTGTGTTGAATTAAACCCCAGTTTTCCCAGTCCAACACCCTGTCCTTGACATTCATAGCAGATGCCTCAAGTGATGGTGAAAGCTTATGGGATTATAAACTAGCACATGGCATCAGGCACCAAGCTTTCAAATCCCTAAGTGGGGAGGAAAAGGTTAAATCCGTTCCCCTTAATGCAGTTCTGGATTGGTCATATTTAGACTAACCTACTGCACACAACAAATTCACCCTATGTACAATATATGAGAACAGATTCCCCAAATTTTAGAATACTTGCATTTGACCAGGAAATGCTCTTCATGCTTTACCTTGCTAAATCACTTTATTTTTACTCTCTCCTCACAAGAAAACCACTACAAGTTACCACAAGCAGCTTGTGAGCTGGCTCAAACTAGATTTAATAAACAGATCCTGTCAGCCCAGATTGAGAGGTAATTCCCAAAGTCAGCTCCAAGTCACGATCTGGGTTTGGTGTTTTTTTTTTTTTTTTAGTGTGGTGCACACTGGTTTGTACGTCTAAATTCCTAAAACTGCAAAAACTGATTAGAAACCCAAGTGTTAAAAATCAGAGTGAGGAAGGACTCTGTACCTCTGCTTGAATACTCGTGACTGATCCTGCAATTCCGTTCTCAGTGCTTATGTTATTGGAGCTGTTGTTTGGAGAGCTGGGACCAGATCCAGGAGCACTGTTGCATGCAGAGTCTAAAAACACATCCAAAACCAACTTTTAGTGTTACAAACAATCTCTGTGATGGTATTTAGACAGATAACAACCCCTCGAGTTTTGTTTCGGAGGAAAGCAATCCTCCTCCTCCCCATTTCCCCCCCTAAATCTTCCCAGGGCTCTTAAAATACTGACAAACATTTTCAAATGGTCTGTCCAAGTACCTACTTACCATATTTATGTCTTCTCCTCATGGGGATTTCTCTTATAGTATATTAATAACTTTAAATATGATTGGAAGATAATAAAAGACATGGAAGGCTTGAAGAAGCCAAACTGGATGATGTCAGATCGTCCTGCTTCATTTTTCTAGAAGTGGTTCTCTCACCCTTTTTAGCCTATAACCCTAACAACAACCTTTCACCACATATTGCATCAGACTTCACGCTGGAACAACCAGGGAACCACCTCAGAATTGACATTTTCCCATGCAGGCTTCTGGTGCATCTGGATTTACTGGAAATAAGCCGCCAGCACTGAGCTCTCATGCTGTTTGTGCATGAGAGCTGGCCTCCGCTTTTATAAAGAAACACCGAGATTTTCCAGTGCAGGTGAGTGGGCACGTGTGATATCCCTGTCCCTGTCACCTGGGAAGTGCTGACACCATGCTGGGTCCTCGGAGAAACATGACCTGCCTTGGGCTGCCTTTCACGCAGCACAGCAGCTCCCATGGCACTTGAGCTGCCAAAAGCTGCCTGGGGACTGACTCACAAAGATGGTATTTTGCCAGGATGGCAAATTAAATTGTTTTAAGAGATTTAAAAGCTGCCTGAGTGACATGGGACTGGACGGACAACTGGCCATGGCTGAGCACATTTTACAAAAATCAGGCAAAACACGACAGGGTCCAACATAGTAAATCTGTTTCAAATCACTCCCTTTTTTTTTTTTTGGTAAGTGTTCTCTGCTCAGGGAGTAAAACACTTTCTCATTGTAAAGACCCAAGGCAGAGTTAATCCCCCCAAACAATTCTGTTATCACCTGAATGCTCAGAAAATCCTCTCAGCATTGTATATTTTATCAACACAGTCCCTGTGAACTCACTAACAAGAACCACAGAGATGACCAGCCTGAAATCAAAGCCTCACCATTAATGATACAGAAATAATAACAAACAGTAACAGCACATGAAATTGCTACAGCCAGAAAACTTCCCTCAGAAGGTGTCTCACCTGGTGTATGGCACAGCCTCCAGTGTTTCTCCTTTTATTTTGGAAGATAAATAACTTTAAAACTTTTTTTCTGAACTTTCCTCCTCCCCAAGCACAGGATTTGCCCAATGCCAGAACAACCTCCCAGCAGCTGCAATGGTTCAGGCTGCAGCAGTCTCATAATTGCTCTAGGATGCCCCAGTAGAAATAAAAGCCAATTGTTACAATTTGGGAGATTTAAAAAAATTATTTCTTTTGTGGCATTATTCTGAATGTACTATTTTGCTGTTTTGATCCTTGCAAGTACCTCCAGCAAAGTCACAAAACTCCCTCTTTTTTATTTTATTTTATTTTATTTTATTTTTTTTTACAAAAAGAAGCCTTTTTGCTTTTTGTTGGCCATGCATTTGGGGAAGCATCTCGCTATAAAGAAAACTCAGCACTAAGTAACACCCAACCGAGCAACTAAAATTGATCTTCTCCATGGAAAGCAACTTCAGAGAGCCTCGGTGTTTTGAAAAAATATTACGACTGCATGGAAAATACATGCTTTTTCTGGGACCATGTCATTAACTACAACATATTAGATCTTGTGTATATTACCTAGACAGAAAAAGTAGCTGGCACATTCAAACTGTGACTGTATGAAGATGTATTCTTCAAGAATTAAATGTAACTTCTATTCCCTGAAGTGGGACTTCTTTTAAAACTTATTTTCCATTCAAAAGTCCCCTCTTACTGTAACAATTCAGATATTTTTCTAGCCAGGCTCCAGGCTGGCTTCTTGAACCAGGTCCATGCTCAGTGGGAAGCTGGAGCTTCCACTGCCATTTCTGAAGGCATTACTGGGACCAAATGGTCAGCCATTAGGGCTTGATTTATCCTAAAAGCTGTGTGACGTATAGCAATATATGAGGAGTGAAGTAAATTCCATTTTCAGATCTGATATAAATTATGCTTAGCTGTTAAAATCATCTATTCCCTCTGCAAACAGAGAGGCTCTGACAGAGTGGTGCACAGCTGCCCCAGGGTCTGCCAAAACCACCCAGCTCTCTAAAGAGAGCTCACTTTGAGTTTGTTTGAATGATGATAGTGTGCCTTAAAATGAGACAAAAGTCTGGAAAAGCTGTCACATAGTGGTACTTACACAGAGGCATCCCTAGATGGTGCTAAGAATTAACTTTATGGTAATCTATATCATCTACTTTACTCTGATCCCTCCTTACAAACTTTGCTCCCAGAAGAATATTATTTTTGAACAAGAAACTGTCAAATAAGTAGTCAGAAATATCAGCTATATATATAAAAAAATGCCTTACATGTTTTAAAACTTAAGCGAAATTACTTAACAAGGAACTATGGCAGTCTGCCCAAAGCCTAAAACAAACAGGGGTTGTAAAGCATTTACTGATGGAGGACGACAGCCGTGAATTATGGCCTCCCCGTGGATATTAATAGGATAACCTTTGAGAAATTTTATTTCTCAACAACCTGTTGCTGAAGATCATAGAAGTGCTTGGGGAAAAAAATAGCACTCTGGCGGCATATCTACATCTGTCTGTGCATGTCTTAAAGCAAACTACAAAAAAAGCTCACTGCGTTGTTAACGCTGTCTCAATAGATGGGTACCCAACGGACCAACACTGCTGATGCCCACCTGCATCACTCACTGCTGAACTCTGCCAACTTCATCCAGGTTTCGCCAACATTGAGAGGCATACAAGAGATCCAGGCTGCACAATTAACTGGATGCAGGAATTAATTTTGGAAAGGGACATCTCATTGAGTATGTGGCTGCCAGCACAGATTTGTTGCTTACCCGACATACCTGTGACATCCAGTGGGCGCTTCTTAAGAGCAGTAACCACTGGACCATCTTTTCTGCGCAAGAGGGGGCTGCTCCGTCTTTCAGCAACTTTTTGCTTTAGTCTGGATCGTAACTTCAGGTTGGGTTCAGATGCTGAACGGAAGAAGGAAAAGCAAACAGTGTTTTGGTTAATATTATTTCAGTAGTTTTTTACTCAACGCAAAGCCTGGGTTGCAGTTCAGCATTTGCAGAAGCCTAAACGAAATTAGTCATTTGATAGCATATATTTGGAACAAAGACTTCTTAATATAATGAGCAGGTCCCAGCCTATGTTATATCTGAATTCACTGACAATGAAAGTCAATAGCATTTTAATTAAAAAATAATAACCATCTTGCAATGTCTTCTCTCAAGCGAAGACACAGACTTACAATCTGCTGTGAACTCATTTGGACTAGTGCAGAGAGCACCACTCACATCCCCCAGTTTCCTACCTCTGCCCAGCGTGCTTCCAAACCAGTGGTAAACCTAACTCATGTGATCTAAAAAAAAATCAGTACAGGAATTGGTGAAACAACTGAGATGGTGCTGTTTGGTCAGCATGGAGCATCACCGTGGGGCTGAGACACTATCTGCGACATGTTGCTGAAATGGGCAGCTCCACACCCTTGGAGTCATCCGACCCCAGGGTGAGCTGGCTTAGAGAGGTACGCCAGGGGAGGGGGAAAGAAAATATGAAAATCAAACCCCACAACCAAAACAGGTGAATGTTTTCCTGCTGGTTCACCTCCCTGAAGCAACTCACCTTGAAGTCAGATGAGCTTGTGTCAACTGGAGCCAGTGTCAACTCAAGAAAAAGGGCATGAGAGCATGGCCAAGGTCAAAGCCAATGCCAGGGAGGAGAAGATTTGTTTATCTGGGGAGCAACTTGCTTACACCGTCACAGCTGCAAAGTTAAACCATATCTAAAAACACATCAAATACTTCAAAAATTCAGGGCTGCCAAGGGTAGGTGCACATGTATTTCCTGAGACCACAGTCTGACTTGCTTTGTGTACATCATACCTTTGAGAGATTCTCTTAAAAACTTCTGCTGTACCCAAATCCTGAGATTTAATTTCTCCACAAGTCAAAGCAGAGCTCCTGGGAATCCCTAATACCTCTGGGTTCATGACAGCTGGCAACACTGAACATGTCTGCACGGCACAGCTTATCAAGTTTTTATAAAGGTAATGAAGCCTTAAGTCAAGATTTCTCCTGCAAGATGATTTTCTCTGTAAACTTTCTGATCTCTTGAGTATATATGAAATATCTGCTTTGGTGCTTGAGGGCTCCTGACAGTTATGAGATTTGTGAACTGGCCCAATCTTTTCCCTTCCTCAACCTCTTAACAACTCTGTGGCTTAATCCCTTCGAACCGGCAAATCATGTGCTCTCACCATTAACTACCAATACACTCAGCTCCCTACATTCCAGGGCAATAATCTGCAATTCTTTAGAAGAATTAAAATAGGGTTTACAAACTGATTTGAATTAACTAAGTCTGGCTACAGATATATTTCCCTGGCTTTGACCACTGGGTCACGTAAAAGATCAAGCCTGACAACGTTAATTGCAGGGCTCAAAAATCAGAAGGCTGATGAATTCAAGATCAAATGCTTGAAGTCAAGCCATCAAAACAGTTCTTTGATGAAACTTTTGGGAGGGAAAAAAAAGAAAAAAAAGAAAAAAAAAGCTTTTCATGTCTGTTTTGGACAGAAAAATGCCAGGAAGAGATAAAGGGAGCGCTAAAAAAAAAAGTGTCAGACTCCTCAAGATGATGCTTAAAATGCAGTATGAAGTGCATTAGCAAACAGGGGAATCATCTTATAGGGCATTTGCATATAAAATGGCAGGGGACTGAATGCAAATCTGTCATTTGCTCAGAGGGCAATATTAGAAGAGCGGACTAGTTAAAATACAAACGTATGCTCTAACTAGCTACTTTATAAAGTTCTCTTCAAAACAGAAATTGATTTACTATTTTAAAAGTGGTCTTTGGGTACATGAACATTCAGTACCTCATCCCACATCCTTTAATTCACAGCTTTAATTTGTAACAAATATCGAGTATTAGTAACTGTCTAGATGCTCTGGTCAAGACTTTAAAGAATAAATAGGAACACGTCACAGCTAGATGCCGATACATCCATTTTAGGTACATTTGCACTGCCACCAGCAAATGAAATACAAGCCTATGCCACAGCTGTTGAAAGGATCTGTCTTCTGACAAAGGAAAACATGACAATAAAAACTGTACTTCAGCGCAAATTTTATTCATATGCAACTTATACCTTGCATAGTGTTCATCTGAAGTACGTTTTCTGTTGGGAACAGACAAGTAGTTGTGCAGCTTTCAAATACAGAGAATGAATTGGTTAGAAACACCTTAAAAATAGGCAGGGAAACAAAAGATCTGGGGTCACAGATTACCCAACACGACCAGATACGTCCCATACGTAAAGCCACAATAAAAACATCCTTCCATGTAACAGGAAGGGAAAGAACACAGAAAATTACAGCCTTAAAAGAGAAAACACCTCGAGAATAAGTTACGGCGAAAGCAGCATATTGTAATTTGTCAGACAAAACTATTTTCAGGGAAAACTTTTCTATATATTTCTCCTTCACTTCCTCAGCTGGAGGATCGAGTTCTGAAACACCAAAAAGTCTATTTAAAGAACTGCATTTATTTAGTTTTCTCTGATTTTGTCCTATTTATCCCCCAGATATAATCCCAAATCTAACATGTCATCAAGACCTCAGAGAGCATAATCCCTACATGCATTTAACTGGGTACTATATAGACCAAAGTAGGTGAATTGAAATTCAGCACAGGCAGCGCAGAACAGTCTCAAATTCAAAAAATTTACATATAGCATATTTTATAATAAAAGATGTAGCTGTCAACAGAGGCATTTCCAAAACTCAAACCAGTAATTTAAGCTTATTCAGATGGTTTTAAAACTACTATATAATAAAAAATATTTTTAAACTGAAGAGAGCTGTCCTTCAAAAGTATGAAATAGGAATTTAAGCAACACGTACTATCAATACCAGACAGTCAACACAGGTTCAATGTTCTCTCGGGAACACCAGTTCCACTGAAAGTCTCCTGCTATTCACCTGTCAGGCAACATGCCCAAACAAAGCCTTGTTCCCATCACTGCTAACTAGCGTAAACTTAAGAGAACTGGAGACTAAATTACAAAACTCACTGGTCTTCTACATCTTAAGGTGAAGTCTCTTAAATAAACACCGTAAAGTTATCGAAAAATCAGTTTGATTCTTGTTTAGCAAACAAATGAAGCTCATGCCCAAGTCTGAGTCATCTTCCACAAAGCCAGTGGGATTTCTTAAGCAGTGACATACTTAATTTGGCCTATAATAAGGATTTATACAAAGAATATTTTGTTTTTCTCTAAGTAAGTAAATTAATAACCAGAACATAAGCCAAAAGCTTCCCTAGTTTTCACAGGCTCAAACCCAAGTTACCCCTCTTACACGTCATCTATTGCAGCAGGACCCGTGTAATCCAATTCTTCAACATGTATGTCATTCTCATTGTTTTCTTCCTAGAATTGCATCCACTAAGCTGCTGAACTAATCTGACATTAAGTCTATGTAAGTCAAAAAACACAAAGTCCTCGGCAGAGTTTGCCCTGTTACTGGGTTACATTACCCATCCACGTTTATGGAAAAAAAGCAAACAATGCACTATGAAAACCCTGATCCCAGTCCTTGCACATCTTAATTTTGGCAGCTGGGGACTGAGAAAGGCTGTTATTCCTTTATTATTATTTTTAAGCTCCATACTAAGCCTCACAAGCCAGGCAAAGGCCAACACAATTACCTTGCCTCTCTTCTAACGTTCAGATCACCCCGTGGGTAAACATAGGAGAGGGAGAGAGAGAGCTGTCTGAAACCAGCCTTTTGCACAACCCAAAATTTTAATAAAGATAAATTATCTTTTGCTTAAGCAGGAGAGACCACATGTTCTGCAATTGAGCATTCGCTCCCCACTCTGCGGCTTCTTTGCTCCCTGGCTGGCTCTACCCCAGACCTTCATTGCTGTTCTTCTGTGTGCACGGTGTGGTCTCTCCTCTCCAAAAATAGTGGATCATGACCTATCTAGTCAAGAGGACCTGGTAAAGCTGGACATGGCAAAGTTCACCTATGGTCAAACAAAATGATTGAAAATTGTTTCACTGTTATCCCTCTGAAGCCCAAGTGAGCCAATGTTCTTGATTTTCAGGACTTGTAGGCATCAACATAGAGGGGGACAAGAAGAATAGGGTCCCACAAATGTACCTAGGGGAGACAGGTATCCACAGGGCAAAAGTGGCAGCAGAAAATTCCCAAGCTAGAAAGAAAAACAAGAATAAAAACAAGACAGCCTGTTGTTCTGCAGAAACAAACTATTTTTTATGATCTTGGTACCATGTTGGATGGCATCACCTGAAATAATATGTCTAAGAACATAGGTACATAATTAGAAAGGGCTAGATAAAGATATTTGCTTTTCTCCTAACTCTGTGTTGGCACAAGCACTGTGTAAGAGCTCTGTGGAAGGGCTATTTATGGAAGTACTGTGTCCTTAAAATTAAAACTTAAAGGCCAATATTTGGCACTTTTCATGCTGAAGTTTAGTAGTCACAGCATCTCAGCAGTAGAAAGAAGGCTTTCATACCCATTAAACTGAGCACACAACGTTGACACTTCTTACAGCTTCACTATCCTTTGCTTGCCTGACTACACAACCACGCAAAATCAGTGTAATGGAGCACCACGAAGGTTTCTGCTGTGCATAGCCAAAACTGAACTAGAAAAACAAACACGTGGAAATGCCACATCTCATCTCTGTCTTTCCCTTTCCAAAGCCTAAATAAAGACAGCAGCTTTGCACAGTTCAAAGTATTATCTGAGAGGAAAGATAAGAGACAAGGGGAAGGGGATAAGGAATAGAAAGGAAAGAAGGAGGTCCTCCAAGCGCGTTTCTCCAATTAAGTGTTTAAAACAGCACTGACCTCTACAGAAGGTAGGAGAAAAACATGCAATTTATGTACAGCAACCAAAAAGCTGCAGTGCCTGTAGCAGAGGGAGCTACCAGCTGCCTGAACGCAAGGGCAGGGAGCAGCTACAAAATCAAGGAGATCCCGGCAAGTGACCCACAGTGGCCACAACTTCTGGGGACAACCTCCTTACATTAAAATGAGCTTCTCCCAAAAAACCCTACAGGCATTTTAAACTCAAAAACTGCAATGAATTTTAGTGAAATGTAACTTGTTAATATACAAAAGTCCAAGGTGGGTCAAAACACACACGGTGGTGTCCCCTCCACCCTTCGTCAGAGTCTCATGGACCAATCAAGCACTTGTTTTTGAGCTGCAATCTGTTCTGTACCTAGAAACTTTTCTGCCATGGCTGTGATGACCGAGTCCATGCCCTGCCCTGCCAGCTCTGTGCAGTTTGCCTTTTTTTCCCTCCTCCTTGCCCTGTCCCACAAGCATCTTCCCCTCCCCTTGCCTGACGCTGGGCTGCTCCTATGGGAAGGAGCGACCTGCCCTACCCCCAGTCTCCTCCTGCCCTGGATGCTCTTCCAAGGAACTGTAAGAGAGTAATATAAACCCAATAAATCAATCTCATGCTGTCACACATGGCTGCAAACCGCTGAGGGCCAGGAGAGCGGAAACAGTGCACTGAGAAGCTTGTAGGACATGGCTCGAGTGATGCATGGTCTCCTTAGAGCTCGGCTGTTGCGATTCATTTTAGAGAAATTACTCCAAGTTACCACAAGATGCCATTCACGTGGTGCTCATAGTCAAAGCTGTCCCACAGAGGACAGACATGCACTTGTCACGCCCTCCTAGCTCAGACTTGATTCTCCTTTCTGCTAGATGCCCAAACGCCAAGTGCTGCAGCTCTAGCCAGAACAAACCTGGGTGCATGCATATATATGCACACACACATATACATATATATATGCACACACACACATATACAGATGAAAGCGTGCATGCTCCTGGCAGTCCCTGTGAAGCAGAGATGGAGCTGAGAGGACCAAGAAGGAGAAGGTTGGGTTCACTGAATGATTGAGGGCTAGGTCCTGAGCCTCCTGGAGGCCCTGCTCCCCAAAGGCGACACTAAACCAGGCGGCTTTGTTTGGTCTTCTACTGGAAGAGGTTGCTCCTTCCATGCACCACTGACTACTCCTCAAGAAGTGCTTTGATGCGAAGTGCTGGCTTTCCCCCCATAGATCCCCAGCACTCATGCCAAAAACGCACCTGCTTTATCAGAGCCCTGAGCAAGGAAAGGGGGTGCGCTTCCTCCTTCCGCCTCTAGGCAAACCTCAGCACCAGACACGAGTGAGGAGCACCCATGGAACACAGTTCATAGCTGCTGGTGCCAAAGAAAAACATAGGAGCGAAAAATTCCCTAGCATGCATTTAGACATGATTGTCAGAAGAAGTGGAAGGACTAAAGCAAGCATTTGCTGGTCCTCCAACTGCACTTGTTCTGCTCTCTGAAATTTCAATGGGTTGGTCTGAAACTATGCTGTAGCATCACAGTAATACAGTAATTTTTGGCTTTAATAAGTTATTTTTGGATTAGAGAGACTGACGTCCTCCACTTGGAGCAGAAAACAGTATTTATAACAATAGGGATTTATCATGCAGGTCAGTGCCTCCTCTCAGCAGAGCACACCCCAAGGCAGTTCGTGGACACAAGGCAGCATGGACACAACGAGCTGCTCAGGAAGGCCAGACCTCCGACCACATCAGCTGGAGGGACAACATGGGTTGAAAAGCAAAGATGCTCTCGAACTTGAGTGACACTCCATGCTGTACAAAGCTCAAAGATTTTCTCTAAATTCTACTCCCACAGTACACTGGGATTTCAGCTTACCCTATTTTCCTTGAAACAATCTTTGTCATAAAACAAACCACTTAAAACACTCCAATAATCATAACCAACTTGGAGCAGTATTATGCCTTTCTTGACAAATGCAGTGTTTTAATTACTGACAAATCCTTTCACTTTCCCTTTTCTTTCTTTTAAATGCAAGAAGTTCGGAACAATTTCACCTGCTTAGCTGCAAATAATACTCAAACAACTCTGTGCTTCTGCAATCGTGTGAGGAAACCAACAGCATCACAGGATGCTGGATGCTTTCCTCCCTCAGGGTCCTCTCTTTTGCATGGAAAAAGAGGAATATTAGCTAACAGGAGATGGTTAGTGCCAGCCTGTGGGCTCCCCATCACGAGCCAGCAAGTGCACATCATGCACAAGCTCTGATTTCTGGTGCCTGGCAGGGATGTGCAGACAGGGAAGGACCACGCTGCCTGTTTCATGGCCAGCCCTGGGTGGGCAGCAAGTGATTGGGACCCTGCAGCCTAGGTACATCTCACCATCACCCATCTAAGTGCAAGCTGAGGCTTAGAAGAAGCTGTTACTCTCAATCTGCTCATGCTTGATTCAGCCAGAACAACAACATTGACCTTTCTATTTCTTTTAGGAGGCTGATGGGCTGGAAGCTGAAGTAGTTGCTGGGACCATCAGCAGGGGCAATGTATTTGTCAGATTTCTTCTGCAGTAGGTCCCAAACAGTGGTGAAATTCAGGAAAACCACTGGCCAGGGCAGCCCTCCAAGTGGCAGATGGGCCGGACTCTGCCCATTTGCACCACATACGGGAAAGTATGAGGAGAAGACTCCTTTTTGTTGCATTCCTTTACTCCTTGACCAGCAGCCAGCCCAGGGCAGGGGAACTTAGCAGCAGAAAAGGGAAAGATCCCTCCCACACAGGCATGAGGAGGGTCGAAGGAGAGCGGCTATCTCGGGAAAGGTATTTGCTTTATCCAACAGCAGGAGCAAAACCACAATGAGATCTGAGTCTGCTTCACATCCCGCACAAGTCCTACAGATGCAGCCATTTTTACATTTATGACTTTGGAGAACATCTTTTGTGAGTACTTCAAAAGAAATTAGCTGTTTTGCTCTCTTTGGGGTCAGGTTTAAATATAGATACAGGGATATGTTTCCAGTTCATACATCCCAGCGAGCTGAATGCGTGTTGGCCAGGCAACTCTAGCAGGTGCTGAGTTTGGCAAAACTTCTCCTGATTTTAACGACAACTAATTGAAATGCTGTGGCTTTCATTAGAAATTTTGATTAGCTGTCAAGTCCCAATGAACACAAGGTATCCTTACCCTACCTCTATGCAGGAGTAAGTGGGTAAGCTAGTGTCTGACAGGACGTGGTCCAGCCCTGCACAGGATGTAAAAAAAACCCAAACCAAACAAAAAACCCTACGTAAGCAAGAGGAAAAGCATGTTGTAAAGTTAAATAATTCTTTTCAGTCTTTTACGAATCTCAGTGACGGTGGTTGTGTTGGCTTTCTAATTAAAAGCATGTTTTAATACGTCCACTGCTCAAATTCCACAAAGTAGAGAACACCATGAACCACCTTGCTCCTGGGGAGAAAATGAGGACATCATATTCCTTAGAAACACAAAACTGAAGAGCTACATTTAAAATAACTTCAGCAGCTCCAAGAAAGCTGTTGACAAACAATTCTTAGGGTTATCAAAACAGACTACAAAAGACTGCCCCAACCCAGACTCTAAAATCACTCTGAAAGGATTTTCCAGAGATTTTGTTACAGGGTCCCAGTACAGCACGTAATGAAGCTTCATTAAATTTGGAAGGCACCAACCTTGATCTGGGGGCAGAAAAGGTCACTTATATTTTCCCCTCTCAATAGCTGTCAACAAAATCCATACTCTAAAGGAAACGTGTTTATATAATAAAGGAGACCACACAAAAGGGGAAATAAAAATCCTTGTGTTAATCCAGTTATTTAACAGCAAAAGCATGAGCAGCACCAACCAAACTGTTCTTAGTTCAGTTAAAAAAAAGGAGGAGTCCCAAAGTGTTTAGATAGAGGGAACTCAGTGAAATGCATCCCCCAGCCAGGCTAAAAACAGGATTCAAGCAATTAGTAACTGCATCAGCCAGCAGCCTGACAGGAAAACAATTTCATGCAGAAACCAAACGGCCAAGAAACTGGAACATAATTTAGTAAAACAAATCAGACAGGGTAGGATTTCAGGGGACAGGATACATTAGGAGAACATTGCAAGCATTGACTGTTTCCCATGCTGAACGTTTTCAAGTGCTCTTAAGACATTACTCATGCACACATCTACTTCTACCAAAGCGAGTGTGGCCATTTCACCGGGTCTCTCCCACAACATTCACACTCGAGTTTTAGACTAGCAAGTTATCTCCAAGTCTGCAGAGAGGGATAACCCGTGACCACATCATGATGCTTTAAATAAGAGAGAGTAAAGAAAGGTAGTATTTTTAAAACCCAACACAATGACATATTTATTCTTCCTGAACAGTTTCTCAACATGCTTGACATACTGCCAACTCTGAAAATGCACCCTAGAAGAAATCATCATTCAAACTGCCTTCCCGCAGCCCCCTAAGTCACCCTACCCCTAACGATGATGTTGGTCGGATTCCAGCCCTGGTAATCAGAACTGTACTGTGATGGACTCTGTTATATCAACTGCAAATATTTAATCAAATTTAAGAAAATTGGACTACATGATATGGAGGTTTTAAATTACAAACACAAAGCCAGAGTTTTGCCTGGTGCCAAAAATCTGAAAAGCTCACCCGTAATAAAGAACTTTATTTAGGATGGGCTCCAGCCTTCCCTGCCTTTTGTTTACACCAGACTGTTCAGGAGCCTTTCTTCTCCAAGCAACTTAACATTCTTGGCAATGGGATTTCTGCAGGATATCGCTGTGCCAGAGACTGAAGTGCTGTTGCATTGAAAGGAAAATAAAAGAAAACAACAAAAAAAAATTCTCCCCTGAACCTTGCAAGTGAACTTGTATGTATCACAGACCAGTCCTCAAAAGATCAATGCTGATGCCCAAAAAGAACAAGCAACAGTGTTCTGGAAAAACAAAATCAGCTCAACATCTTCCTGTTTTAAAACAACAATGATTTTGGTTGCTTCCATTTTTAATAATGTGATTAGATACATTTATCATCCTTAATTCACCCTGTCTCACAGGGCTTTTATTCAGACAGAGCCTTACTGAGAGCTCAGTCTGGGACTCAGCAGGGGGGTGAGATGTGCAGACACTTTCCTTCTCCTGCAGAAATCCCCTTCCGTAACACTGGGAGTAAGAAGGGTGACTGATCCTCAAACTCAATCTGACAAGTAAGGTCCCCTGAAGTGATGAGCAAGGGAGGTTTTGGAGCACGTCAAAGCCCATTTATGCTGCTGGGATGCTAACACACTAGAAATGGATCACCTGGTTTCACAAAGTATAGGAAAGAGATAAAAATCTCTTGGAATCATGCTGTCCACAAGCCCTAAGCAATAGGTATGGTGCCCAGGGATGCTTCCCTGCGTGGAAACACTGCAATTTCCTAGAGGAGCCTGAAAGCATTCAGCAGAGGAGAAGCAAATGACAGCAATGGCTGCTAGCAGCCCAAGCTTGAATTTCTCCTCCCAGGCAGACATGTACACCAAGCACATCTTTGTGCTTCGCCGGCTTTAGAGCTGAAGAAAGCCTCCTTTGAGGGCAATCCTCCCTCAGCGCTCACCTCCCCAAAGAAAGGCAAAGTCCTGAAGCCCAGACAGCGTCACTTCGGCTGTCTCGGGCACTGATGATGCAGCAGCATCTACCGCACCTAGTGGGGTGTTTGGTCTTTCATTATCTAGAAGCAGAGATTGGAGGATGCCCTACCCTTCAGCAAATCCAGTTTTCTAAGCTCTGCTTTTGGAGTCCTCCAGAAAGGGCAAAGTTAAAACTACCACCACCAAAGACAGAGGGTGTGCCCAGGAAAAAAACAAATCCTGGAAAGGGCTTGCCAATTTTTGATTGACTTCTTGTGCAGCTGAAGTGTTTGGCACTTGCCACCCAACCCACCATGCCCAGTGAGGGGGAAGACAGTCTACTGTGCAGCAGATGGGAACCCATCCGCAGATTTGTCCAGCAAGCCAGGTGCTATGGTCCAAAATGAGAAGTTCCCAAAAAGGTCTTTAAATCCACAAAACTGGGAGGCAGGAGGCACAAGGCATGTGTGTGGAGGTGTATTTTTTTTCTCATCAGATAGTAAAAGAAGAAAAAACACCCCAAGTTTACAAAGGTAACGAGAATTGTGTTAAAACATTCACTACGCCTAAGAACTGCTCTACTTGTATTAGGAGAAGTGCCATGAGAACACCTACATCCCTCCCAGAAGGAAATAGAGGGGCTGCCAGCTCTTGGGAACTGACTTAGGGCAGCCGATTTGAGCAAAGACAGTAGCAAACACACAGAGAGATTTGGTTAACACACAATCACCGTTTCTAATCACAAAGATGATTTGAGTACTGGTGCTCACCCCTCCACACTTGAAGATCCACAAAGCATACCTGAAAAATAGCTAGGCCACACTTGCAGAAGGTACAAAGTTCAATCACACCTCTGCTTTCCTCTTACCTCCCCTCCCTCTTTTCAGAAAAGTTTTTTTCCTATTCTGAAGCGATTTCCACACACAGCACTATCTGCACCATCCACACGAGCAGCATTGCTCCCCAAATCGGGACAAGCTCATGGAAGCTCAGCTATTCCCTGAAGGACGAAGCCGAGGATCACGAGCTGGCCAGGTTAGAAGCTGAGGCTGTGTTGGCTTAGGCATGCAATATGGAGCTGAGGACCACAGCCAACCAAAACAACCTGGTTTACATAATATATAGTTGAGAAATAACTGACCTGCTTAGCCACCGTGCAGGGAAAAACTTAACTGAGAAATAACTGTCTAGGTGTGAACCAAAACCCTTGCAGGAAGTCCCGACGCTATGACTGGCAGAAACATTTTTATTTATTTTAAGTATAAACTTGTATATAAAATGCAAATCCCAAAAGAAATGAACTTTTCTCGGTACTTTTCTCACTCAGCAAAACATACTTCGACTTCAGACACCCAGATCTCTGTATTAGCTTTGACTTTGTGAAAATATCTCAAACTTTGACACACAACTCCGCTGTCTCCTGCCTGCAGCTTTGCATGTCTGCACACCCAAAGCAACTCCAGCCTCCCTCTAACACTGTGCACACAGTGACAGATGAAGGGGGAGCAGGATAGAGCGGGTGCTTGTTAAATAAATCACCCCATGAAATACAGCTTTTTGGTAACATACCTTTTTTTAAAAAGAAAAAAAAATAATAAGAGGACCAAGTGTCACAGCAAAGACAGTAGGCAACACAGAAAATCAACAAGAGCGCTACCTGTTTTTCTGAGTGGGAAGTCATCTTTGGAATCGTACATCCCCAGTACAGGGTGATTGTAGGTGCCAGATACGCCACTTTGGGGTGGGGAGCTCTGGTCCAAAGAGCTGTGCTGTGTCTTCCTGCACAGAAGGAAAGAGAAAGAGAAGGGAGAAGGCTTTACACCAGTCACACACAAAGGGAACAAGTGCAGCTTCACCTTGTCTGTTATCTTAGTGGGGAACAGTGCAAAAGAATGGTACTAGCTTTCTCCTTCTAGGCACTCATGCAAAAAAGAAACTAAAGCCTAATATACAGGGAGGTAACTAAACATATGCTTAATTTTCAGTATAAGAATTACTCTGCTGAGCATGGCTGAACTCATGAAGGTATTTAACCATGAGTATAATTTTAAGCGTGTACTTGGGCTGGGTTTTGCTAAGTCATATTCTTGAAGCTAAGCATGGGTGCTGTTACCCCCCTCAAGCACAGCACGAATGAACAATTTCCCTTCACTGAATAAAACCCAGACATAGCAGACAAAGTCTAAGGATGAAACAAAATCAAAGGATGAGCACATTAGGTGCCACACGTTTAAACTGGCTAACAGCAGCCATGCTGCATAGGTGGTCTTCTGCCTTTTGCTTTGCTGCCTCCTGACCCAAGCACTTAGCAGAGATAGGGCCAAAGTACTCAACACCTTTCCAGATTAACTTCTTGAAGCTGATAATTTATAGCTTTGTTTGAGCAGGCTGCTGGAAGTAAATTACAGTCTGTTTGCTAAGGATATTAAATAATGAATGAGTTTTCTAAGCCTCCTACCAGTCTGTTGGCTGCATCTTTCCTACTTAATGACTTGTGCCCAGCTTTGCCATTTCTCAGCAGCTCTACCAACCCCGACCAGTACAGGCTCCAGACTGTGTGTGTTAGCGGAGTAGCTACATCAACAGAATAATTGATTTAACAATACAGGTGACAGCCACATAACTATCAAAAAATCATACATTTTAAGCTTAAGTAAGCAGAATTTAAACCCTGTATTACTTCTTCAAAATACTAAAGAATACGGGACAACAGAAAGCAAGCACTTTGCCAAAAGAAGTAAAGATTTGACATTTTACATTGCTTAATAACCAGGCATTCTTGAAGAACTTGGTTAAAAATATTCTCCTACAAAAGGTTCTTTAAGGAACCAAAATGAGCCATTCCCCAGTTGAAAGTTACACCAATTCATGCAATTCCTTGAGCAATATGATTTGAAAACTCAGATCAGAAGTAGGCTGTTTGGTGAGATACATAGCATCAATTCCACTACAAGTTATACCCTTCAAAAAATAAGGGGCTAATGAAACATCAGGAAAATGCATCAAATTTTCTACATGATTTTGTTAGAAAAAACCTCTGAAAAGTTTATTTGAACATCTACATCAAAATTTTCTATACCCACAATTCTTACCAAGCAGTATGATTCACCGTGGTTTCCTAATCCTCCCCCCCTTTATATTCCAAACTTCTCTGTGCATACAGGCAGAATAATTTTTCAGGCTCTTATACAGTTGTATTTTTCATTAGCATTCATGCACATCGTGTACTCTTTTACGTTCGTACCAATAAATGCCCACATGCACGCACAGTTTAATCATCACCTGAAATCAAAACAGAACCAAACTGAAAAATATTTGAATCCCTCCTGAAAACAGAAGTCGCTTTCTCTGCCCGGATCTGTTCATACCATGGGAAGGCAGCACAGAGAGATGTTTCACAAACAGGAAGCCGGGACGCTGCAAGCCAAGAGCCCTCAAACCCACCACGTCACACAATGGCATTTTTTGCTCTTGCCTATACAAGCAATAGACTTTTTCTTTCGTTTTTTTTTTTTTCCCCCCCAATCATGACTTAAGCTGTACAATCATGTACATTGAAGCTATTTTCATCACTTTGTTAGGGAATGTGCAGGAACTCAAAGGGCCTGTTTAGATGTGCTTCAGAGTTGCTGAATGACAGATATTTAACTCTGAAAACAGGAATACATTATATTGCTCGAGGACTGGGATCCAACACCCTACACTGCTTCAAGCAAAATGCACTGGTCTGCATGCCCGTTCAAGAATTTCAGAGGTCTTGAAAGGGATGAAATTGTATACTACATCGAGTTTGCAGGCACTCCTGAAAGCACATACCTTCACATAACACATCCCCTGTTCTTTGAGCTCTGAGGTCCTTCAAAAACCCGTGTGCATGATACTTCAAACACATTCACACAACGTAAACGGAATATATATTCAAACATATGTATCTGTGCTAGAATGTTTTATGTACAGAGACTGCAGACACCTATGTACATTGGAATAATTTAGTGTGTAATTATCTCTCTCTACCTCCTTACCATGCAAATACTCAGTTAAACTCCCTTTCATGATTGCTACTGCATTGAGTGATTACTTCCCAAGTGCATTTCTGACAACTTCCTAGGGAAATAATAGCCCTGTTTGCTAAGCCCAAGGTGCTCTGTCTGTGTTCCTGCTAAACCACTCTTACTTATGTTAAGTATCTTGAAGAGCAAAACCTCCTGGGAGCAGGGCTGTCCAGTGGGTTCAGAATCCACAGGAGGGACAGTCTGACAATGAAACTCAAGAGGATCTCTTCTGTTGTTGCCTATCATCAACGTAATCTGAAACTTAATAGTCCACAAAGCTATTTTAAATAATTACATATAGACTGGAGCTGTATGTGTTCAAGAGTTTACAAAGTGGCTTGAATACCATAGAGCTGAAGATTAAGCGAGACCTCTGTGAAAGCCTCCAAGAAACATTACTGAGCATGACCAAGTTCCTTTCTGTCATTTAGTAGATCCTTTGGACTATGACTATACTCTGCAAAACCTCCAAAACTGGACCCTTTTCATCTCAACGGTTGAGTCGCATGTGTGCGTGCAACGGTGGCCTTTAACATCAGTGATCAATTAGAAAATATTCACCGACTATAAACACTCAATGCTGTACCAGCAACCAACGGTGTTGAATGAAGTTCAAACAGATAGGAGATACCGAAGGCAAAAGCATCTGGACATCTCAGTGGACAAACGAAGCCTGGCCCAAAGGGCCAGGGGAATGACAGCTATTTCACATCTAAGTGGAACATATTTCATGTCACAGCCATTGATGCAGAACCGTTGTGGTGTTCAATACCCTTAGGAGACCTGGTTTTTTCCAAGTAACGCTTTCAATTTTTTAAAAAAGGAATTCACAAACCTTAATAAGACCAAAGGAAGTGCTTAAAAGCAGGCATGTCATTTAAAAGACTACTTCAGCATCTGTTACCACTTAATTGGCTTGCCTGCTCACAGCAGGAGCATCAAGTCTATCTTCTGCAAGCCTCGTTTGCGTGTGTTAAATCCAAACACCACCCAATTGAATCACATTAGAAATATGTGTGTACATAAATATCTCCATAACCAAATTGGTAACCTATGAGATGCCATATAAATAAATACTAATATACAATTAATTTAAAGATTTTTCTCTGTTTTAAAAAAAAATATTTTTTAAATAGAATGGAAACTAAAAATCTTCAGCTTCTGCCTTAACAACTGAAGGGTGCATTTAAAAATCCTCCACCACAAGATAAGACACTACAGTCACGCAGCCCTGCTGCCATCTGCCCTCCTCAAAGGCTGAGCAGAACAAGCTCATGCCTGCCTGCAACTTATCACTGAGACAGACCCTTAGAAAGATTTGTGAGGCCTCCGAGGCTCTTTCTTCCCTCTTCACATCTTGTGTTAGAAACCAAAATACTGATCCTCTCCCCACCAGGAAACAGATGGAGGGAAGATGAGGGGATGGCAAGCCTGTTAAATCCATAAGAAAAAGGATGGCCCCTTGTCCAACAGTTTGTACGTTGTCTCTACCTGTTGGCAACCCTGGAGCATCACAGGAAAGGGATGTTTTGATTAACATATGCCACAATAAACCTAAACAATATATTGGCGCTCCAAAAGTTCTCAGCATTAGCTTAAAACAAAGCAGCAAACATACTGAAATCCTAAACACGACTTGGCTAAACAACCTCCTGCATCACCCCTGGCCCTCTAACACATACGGTATTACAGACTGCTGCTCTCCGATTCATCTTTGAATGCTGGATTCTCAGAGAAAAAGCAGTTAATTGAAAACTGTGCAAAACATAAGGAATTCAGATCACTCCCAAATTTATTTTTCTCTTTTTTAAATTCACCTGTGATGGCAATTCTATGCCAGGCTTCTCTAGGCCCAGAGGATCAAAGTTTTGGAAGAAAGTACTTATTTACTATCCTTAATTCTAATTGACTTTATACCACTTTTGCATTAACAGGCATTTTAACCAACTAGAAAAAAATGGAGAACATAGTGGCTCAGAGAGTCTTCAACCGCCTTTAATAAAACCCCCAAATTTCTTGGTCAGGCTCTATTAAGAACAGTGGAAGATCAGTTATCTAAAAAAAAGATATTTGTTGTCTTGACTGAAATTCAGTTCCTCCTAGTTCTTCTACTATCCTTCATACCGACCTAGTGGGCCTTAAATATTATCTTTGCATAAACTAACAACATTTCACTACTTTAACCGGTGCCATAACCATACAATTTTCAAGTCTCTCATTAGATTTACAGAGATGTGTTAAAACTGCTCAATCTCACCCTACTGGAATAATGTTTGAATTTTTCTGCCAACTATACTTCAGCATTTCTTTAGTGGCTCATAGCTGGGATATCTTTCAAATTTAATTTCAGCTTAGTTTCCTGAATTTGGAAACATCTTCTGCCTATGACCTCATTATCCCTGTATACATGTTAATTTCTTAAGACTTAAAATACTGTCAGACACTCAGCTTGAACACAAATTTCACAGCAAAATTTCCTTGACTTTTGAAATTCAAAATTTCATGAATTTTATCGTCCCTAAAGACAACGTCCAAAACACACTTTTTTAAAAAAAAATATAGATATTCACAATGTTACAGTAGTAGAAGTTTTCAAATCATCTCAGATTTCCATATACGATGGAGAAGTGAATTTCTGGAACCGAAACTTGTACCTTGTTAATAATGCCATTGTTTATATTTGCTATTTGGTGCATTTGAACTAATCGAAGAAGTCACTTTGTTCCCACGTCATCATAACATCAGCTGTTACCTTCTCACCCCACATGACATTTGGGTTTTCTTGGAGACCAACAGTTGAATATTTTCAGTTGAAAACGTAGATGTTGGGGCAATTGCAATTAGAATTGCAGACAACGCAGTTGATGTTTCCAACAGTTTATAGAAAAGAGCCAAGTCAACAAAACTTCCAACTTTGAGAGATTAAGACGAGCAGTAAGCATTAAAGGCTTTAAAAATGTAACGCTAGCTCAACTATCCTGAGTTGCAATTCACTAAACATAAAAAGTAATTTCCGCATTTTACTAAAGTTCAAGTTTTGTAACACCTGGCAGGACGAAATCCTGCGTGAAAAGCTAGAGAACTTATAAAGGTTGATCTTGATGGTAGAACTTGCGAGTTTGAATAATTGTGGATTAAAGATGACAGCAAAGACTCACAAAAATACTGTGACCATCACAGAAGATATGAAAGTTATTCACACTGAAACCCTCTGAAAAATGCATTTTGGTAATGTACAGCAAAGTCAAACCCTGGTTCTATCACTGTTTAGGTTCATCCAGTAAACACATCAAGTCTATTCCCCACATCTCCAGCAACTGTGAAAAAAGGTGGCACCGGCTGAATCATAAAGATAAGCCCAGTACCACTTACCCATACCAGAAGCGAGGATCACTGGATATACAGTGGTTGAGATTCCGGTGTGCCAATGCCTTCTTCTTATTTAAGACAAATTCTTGTAATTTCATCTTTACTTCTGTGCTTGCCACTGCACCTGAAATGTCAAAAATAGAAAAGGTTATTTAATCAATTCACATACTTTAAAGAATTTAAATTTCTAAAAAGATTCAGAATTAAATCTTTGATTTCCAGTCCAAAAGAAGAACTTTTCTTTCAAAGAGAAAAGAACAAAGCGCCTCCATTAAGGAGCTCTCCTTTTTTTTTTTTTTTGCCTTTAGCTTTGCATATAATCACAACTTATGTTTGAAAACAGAGATTTCAGGGATTTATCATTTTACTATAAAAGATTTCTGAAGAGGATTTTTACACTTGCATAAAAGTACACTTAGAATAAAGCACTTCTACTAGGTATTCCAGCTTTCTTTTAATCAAAGGTATTTAAGAAAAAGGGTCTTGTGCACACTCAAATTTTTAAATGTCACATCTGCAAGCAGAAGGGGAAAGAGACAAATGTCTCATATGTAGATTTTGTCTTGAAAACTCTTGTAAATAGGGACCCCTTTGTTCAAAAGTATCTGCGTACAATAAGACCTACATAATATTCCAATTCATTTACAAGTGTGCAATCTATTTCTTCAAATAGAAAATCTAACATTTAAAGAAGAAAGTCAGTAATTTTGTAGTGTAGAGTTAAAATGTCAACTGTGTAATTTCCAATCATTATTTCCTCCACAATAGAGACCAGTCTGTTTTACTACGATGATGGATTAAAATTATCATTCGGTTGACAGAACAGATTCGCAGGCAGAGTTCCTGATGGAGTAATGCATAGAAAGTTTGGCAAGCAGAACATGTGGAAAATGATGGTTCATCTATACCACAGCATAAAGCAAGAATTCCAAAGGAAAATATCTGGGATACAAGAAAATGAAAAGGCCAGGAAAACTGTCTGCTCTACTGGGAATAAAAAATTAAAATACCACAGGGTGATCTTTTGTCTCCTGGATCCTATTCAACAATGACATTTGACAGACAGGGAAAACAATTTTTTTGTATCTCCACAAGAGAAGAAAACTGCAATATTTCTATAAAGCACTGCCTGAAGATGTAATATTGTTCAACCACTGAAGCTGTGTTGAAAAGCTTGAAAATTCACCTTTTTGGAGCCCTGCGTTTCTCACTAGCTCTACAAACATAGGTTTGGCATGTAGCCTAATGGGAAGTTCAACTGAGGAGCTGGAGATAAATTCATATGAGTGTAGCAAGCCACATGGCTAGACCAGAATAGGTGACAAATTCATGCTTAAAGGCTTTCTCTCTCCAAAAAGTGTCATCTTTAATCTATTAACATCTTTGAAATAATCAAATGTGGCTGTGTCCTATCAGTTTTGGATAAATCTGACATTATTTAGAAGACTTGAAGCTAAACATTTTTGGATCCTGAGGTTTACAAAAGCTCCCCTGGCATGTCTTCCTCCTTAATTAGAAGCTGAAAGGCCCCATATATGCTTAACAAGACAAAAATGTGCAGGCTTCCCCTTCCCTGGGCAATGCTGGAGCCATGGACCAAGCTGTCACACAAGACCTTCTGACCGTTACTCAGATCTTGACCCTTGAGTTGAAAGATCAAAAGGAAAAAAAAGATCTAACTCACTTTTAATATACTATACTATACTGGGTTATTTTGGACCCAGTCACATTGTTACAGGCAGCGCTGTGCAACATCCAGTAAAGGTGTTAAACAGGACTCTAAAGGCAGAAAGGGACAACCTGTCACATACGCAATAGTATACACCATGCAGGTGTATAAGCAAAGAGGACAAGAGCAGAAGTCAGACATCAAAAGCCCATACATATGGAATAAGTCCACAGGCAGGAAGCAAGACACTCAACCCCAATGGAAGCAAAAGGCACGGCAGAGTAAAAGGATGAGAGAGAAGGAACTGGAGAGCAAGAGCCCACGCAGCAGCCCTGGCTGGGGGAGCAGCTATGCACAGTGGGGAAAACCAAGCTGTGAAGCTGGCGTATTCATTTCAGAGGGCCTGAGTGTTTAAGAGGAGCAGGGAGCAAAGAGCACATCAACTGATAAGCCTGCAAACAGGAGAGCCACAATGAGCAAAGTACTGCAAACAGGATGGCTCTAAAGAGCCAAAAGACTGAGCCAGGTTACTACTGCAGGGACAAAAACAAATTACGTATTGTCCCATGATCAAGTAGTATCCGAATATAGGATAAGGCAGGGGTAGTGGGAAGAGAATAAGGGAGGGCAGAAGCACGACCAGGCTCTCATGGAAGGAGGAGGTTGCACAATGTGAGAGCAGAGGAGCAGAACAAACGGAAATTAACGGGAGAAAGCCCTTAATGATAGTGTGGGCTGATCACAGCTGGCCAACTTGTAGAAGTCCAAGACAAGCCAGGGTCCAAGGCTGCCTGAGCAGCAAGGGATTGAATGGTCAGAAGTGTCTCGAAACACCAACGCACAGGACCGGTTCTAGGTTCAATCCTGACAGCGTAAAGACAGAACAACCAACTATCGCTCCTTATCCTGCGCAAAATCCACCTTTACTTTCATATACATTTTCCTTCCTTTTGTGGAAGTCATGCTTTTGAACAAAAGCTTTATGATAGCAGATACCAGTTTATGAGGGATAGGTTAAGGCTCCCGAGATGAGAATGCAAGGAGCTGATATTATGTTAATCTAAATCAATTTGTGATTTGCCTTCTAAAAGGTAAAAAACAATGTATTTTGGCTTACAGTGATGGAGGAAGGAGGGAGAATAAGCTATACTCTACATCTATTTCACACTCTTCATATTTCAGATCAGGACAATTTTAGCTGTGTTGCGCTTAGCAAAATTTTCTGATGTGAGAAAAATAACTTAAGTGTTCTTAAGAGCTGAGGTGCTATAATGATTATACACCATAGTACTTCTTAAATAAAAAGTAATTCAAAAATAAAACTGTAGCCATGGGAACAGGATCTTCAACTTAACATCCCCAAATTCTGTTTTTTTCCTCTACACCTATGCGTTTCATCCAAAAGGTGCTTCGATGCTTTTGCCATTTTACAGAGATTCAGGCATTTTTATTTATTTGCAAATTACTTTAATGAGAATAGCCAGATATCAATTTTGCAGAGAGGCCCAGCAAAACATCGATACAATATCAACAGCTGATCAGAACAGCAGGGTGAAGTGGAAATGCTTATAGCTTTCATCCAGTTCGAACTGACTGCCTTTACTTTGGAAAATAACACAAAGCAGCCAGAGGACAACAGAAAGCATCGCACGTGGCAGCCAACTGGGCACCAGAGTAGCCAACCTGCATTATCATCACCTTTCCTCACTCCTGAACGTTAAACTGCTTCTTTTAACTAGATTCTGATCCTTTGGTCTTTCTCCTACTATTTAAAATGAGCGAAACCCAAACCAAAACCACACACAGACACGTTGGACCTACTACAACCTGCTTTACAAAGATATTGGGATAGGTCTGTGCGTTCCCTCATTTTGGCTGCAGCTTAAAGTCTGCCATTGCAAGAAGTACATGCAGGGAGTGGGGAATTCAACCTTCAGATAATTTTTTTAGTCTCCTAGACCCCAGTCCTTTCTTACTAGAAAAATTCTTCTTGGAGCTTTATGGTCCCCAGACAGCATCCCATCTCCTGGTACCCTTCAGCCCTCTCTGCTTCCTCCATTGCAGGCTTCTTTATTTCATTTGAAATGAAGACCTAACGAGTTGATAGTACAACTTGGCTGGTATTTGTCCTCCCATTCACTCCTAAAAGAAAACCGAACAAGCAACCAAAGTGTCTTTGATAAGGGGATTTGTGAGGCCATAATCATTTTACTGAATCTTGCGAAGTGCATAATGACATGTGGGAAAGCCAACCACAATCTGTAACCTCATGAAAGAAGTACTTTCTGAATGAAAACACTTTAAAGCTAAGAACTGAGAACTCGGCTACATCTTAAAAGAGTGAAATTAAGTAAAAGAAACGCAGTGTGCATCTGGTGTATTTTATGGGCTTAATATTCTGCCTCCATTAGGAACGCTGCCAAAAATACTTCAAAAAACGTTAAATCAAGTAAAAAGATGATACGCTTCCTTTTGAAAAACACTAAAATGGCATTTAGTAAGACAAAAATGAAGATAAAGCATAGAAATACATTTCTCCCTTACCCTCAATACCTCCTAACAGTTTACATAAGCTCCCTGTGCAGCCGAGCTTTGTAGAGAGGCTATCATGAAGGTTTCTCCAGCTTTATAAAGCTGCTTTATGGCTTCCATTCATCTGCTCTACCTGTCATCACTGAAACAAGTGAGCTTTTGCTACTTACTCTCTTTTCCTTTCTCTTTGTTTTTTAGCTGCTGAAGTTTCTGTTCTCGGTGCTGCTTCTCCAGCTCCTGCTCCTGTCGGTGCTGCTCCAACTTCCTCTGGTGCTCCAACAGCTCCTGCTGATGCTTCATTGCCAGCATCTCCTGCTGCTGCTGCAGAGAAGGGACGAGGGGAAAAAGAGCAAATTAACACAGTCAGATTACCCAGTGCTAAACCAGAAGCTGCTATCAGGTGACAATAGCATTGCTTAATTAATAGAAATAGGAAAAATGGCATTTTCCTCGTCTAGAGGCTCCTGCACTAAAACTCACAGGCACTTCGTGTAGCCCCATTTCTAGTCCAGGACAGCACTTATGCTAAACCATAGGCACTATATGCTCTGGGCTTCAGGGCATGGTCTGTTTACAAGCACAAGCATACTGTTCAGAAAGCACCTAATTTGAAAAAGCAACAAAAAGCTTCCATCCAAACAGGTGCTTCCCCAACCACTTTGCTGCTGCCAAAGGGTGCGGCTGGGTCCCCACTTCTCTGCGAGCTGTCTGCTGCCCCCCCTGCCCTGCCGGAACCTGCTGCCCAGATCCTGCGCTGAGCCAGTGCAAACCGCTATTCCAGGTGGACCTTCATTTTCTCTCCATCGTCTGTTTTAAGTAAAACCCCAACGGGAAGCTTTAATTACAAACACTCATATGTTCACCATGTACAAACCCTATGCTGAAGGAATACTGTTGAGCTCACCAAGTCAGACATTCGCAGAAAAATACGCCGTCATCAATGCAGGCTTTGCAAGACCAGTTCAGATCCCTTGCGCGTATGATTTTTTGAATAAGCCTTTAATTATATGACTTTGCACTCTTATTTCTCCAACAGTCCTTCTCTCTGTCTCTGTATATAGAGGAGTTCCCATGAACTGGGACATCTATATCTTTTTAATTTCATCAAACACTGGTCACTTCCCATCTGCTGTGCAAACCTCACACCCCAAGCTAAATGCAAAAGTTCTAGCTGCCTTGTGGGCATGATCACCACCCATTTCTGAGCCTAATTATAAAAGAATTGATTCATTATAAAAAAAAGTTCCAATAACCTCTCAAGGAAGGATTTACCCAGCTCTCGTGACTCATACACATTCACAGGAAGAAACAAGAGACAGGCTGCCTAATTAAGGTCAAGATTTGCAAAGCTGTCATCAAATGGGACATTCAAGACTTGAAGCACCAAAGGCTCCTGCCCCCGTCCACTGTGCAAGTACCCCCTCGGGTCTCCAAATCCCAGCACCTGGAAGATGTGCATGGACACACCAACCTCCTGGGAAATTTGGGGTGGATCTCCCCAGCCCAGAACATCATTTCTGAGTCCAGGGGGGACTCCCACAGGGATTGGAGGTGGCTGTTTGATCTGCGGGGCCCTGGGGCGGTACCTGTCAGTACTCAGAGAACACCCCATGTCTTGGCAGCCGGCCAGGAGCAAGCTGGGCTGTGGAAAAGCAGAAGACAAATGACAAGTCTCAGCAGCTTGCAGCTTGGCTAGGTGTGAATGGATCTCCATGGGGCTTGCAAAAGGCGCTTCCCCTGGCACAGGGCTTCTCCCTTGAGTTCCACTGAAAACTGCTTTTCCTTAAAAAAAAAAAAAAAAAAAGCTCAAACTAAGATTTACCACCTCCCAATTTCATTTGCACCCTCTCCAGCAAGATACACGCTAAAGCCAACTACTTGGGCTGCTCCGATTACCCTTGCAAACCCCCCTGAATGTAGGAGCGCTGGCTCCTGCCAGCGTAAGGATCACCTTACATCCACCCCGCACTCTTTACGTTGGCAGCTTATAAACTAGCAGATTGATTTTAAGCTGGCAACCTTAACCTTCAAAACCCTTACCACTCTGGCGATGGATGAGACTTCTCCGAGGCTGGATTTAATGCATGCCTGTGCTCAGATACCACCCACTGCTCCAGGTTCACAAAATCCTCTACATGGAACAGGACTGGGCCAAGCCATGGCTATTAAGAGGGGGAACCTGCTCCCTCCAAAAATGTGTTTCACTCCATCCTTCTCCAAACCCTGACAGCATGTGTGTACACAAGACTCCCACCCCACGCACACTGATTTTTCCTTCTCCTTTTGCACATTTTTCTATTTATGCTTTTAACAGCAATTTCTTATTTTAATTTGTGGTATTGTACATTTGTACCATCCAATGTTTCAGCCATGGATACACTATATACGATACATATAAAATTACACAATTCTATATAAAGATGCAAAAAAATAATGTAAGAGGTACTTTACAATCTGCCTGGCTATCTGCTGGAAACTCTTGATGGAGGAGTCCCTGCTGCTGCCGTTTCCAAGCAGGCAGACTGTTGTAAAACACCGAACCTCAGTTAGCAGAATTTGCGGTGATTGCACCTATGTTTCCTTTCCTAATTCTATTGAATTTTATGTAAACAGCAAAAAACCCAGACTCTAAAAACCTACAAAAGGAAAAAACAAAAAAACCTAGAGAAAACTAGTTATTTTTGTTTTATAATTAAGCAGCAGCTTCCACTAACACATCTCCATTTGGAGAAAGAGTATCTTTTCAGACTTCCAGCAAGTCCACCACATGGTGGGCTTTTATAACCTAGCCATAGAAAGTATGTAAATGAACAATATTTAATGCACAATATGTTAAAACAGGTTTTGTTATTTTTATGAAATCAGGAGCCTTTTCTCTCCATCTGCAGTCTTCTAGGCTTTGCACACTACGCTTCCTGCAATGGTTTACATACATTAGGATGCTTTAGAAGGAACTGTGCTTTCATTGACATCTGTAGTGAAATGTAAATGAAAAGACCAATTTGTATCTGGATGGCTTATAGAAGTTTCATTAGAGATGTATTGTTTCTGCTGATTCTGACCCCAGTTTCCACAAAGCCTATTCTTAATATAGTTTTCAAATCTTTTCAAAGTTGAAAAAATAAAAATAAAAAAAAAGAGGCAACCTCTCCAATCGTACCCATGAAAAGCGAAAAGAAATCACTTTGTTGGTGTCTGTCGTAGCCTCAGAAAATGACTAAAGAAAACCCATTTGAGTGCTCTGTCTGAACTGTGATGTCTTCTTACAGCATGAATATTTCTCCACACTTAGGGCTGAAAACAAACCACACAGACAGTATTTAACAGGAAATATATGGTGCAGGCTCAGCAAAACGCAGGGGTGCTGGCGATGCAGTGCCTTTACCAGCTTACCAGCCCAGGCGATCCTGCTGCACAGACTGCATCCAGGTTTCACAACTGCTCCAATGACCTCGGATAAGGATTTGGGATGCTGACCCAAGGTGAGGCTTGCATTGCTCATCCTTGCTGCTACTGTTACCCATCTTGTTATGTTAGAGCCAGAAGGAATATATCACATTAAATCACAGCTTTCTGTGCAAAAAGGCCCTTCTTCACTTTAAAAGCATAAGCTTTAAAACTTGCTTGATGCTAGACTGTGCCCCGATTTTATATCTTGGGGGGTTTACAGTTTAATTTTCTGATTTAACAATGGTTTTTTTTGCTGATGCTTTCTGAATAAAGACCTATAAGCAGCAAGAGAACCCACCACTGACTGACTAACAGGAGAAGCAGGAAATCTGGTAACATACAAAAAGCTGTCCCATGCACAAAATAAACTGAGACTTCAGAAAAATATGAGCTTCTGCCTCAGTTAAAGCAATCGAGGCAAATTTTAACAGGTAGTGAGCATTCAGACCTGTGCGTGGTCAACTGCAGCAAGGTCTTACCCCCCTCCAGCACCACACACTAAGCTGCTTCTGCCAAGGTAATGCCCACACGTTGTGGGCTTGGTCTGGCATTTAACCTTCCCTTGACTATCTCAGTGGAAAAAAAAAAGCCTACTGGTGTCTAAAGGAAAAATGTTTCAGAGCTGCATTTGAGTGGGATGCAATCTCCCACGCTCGGTTCTTTTGGAAAATGCCTGAGTTAGGAATCCATAAGCATCTCTTGAACTGCAATTCATGGCATACCAACAGACGCTTGGGTTGCTCTGATAAGGATTATTAATTAAAGAGCGAGATCATGCTCACATACCACATAACACATTAGATCTCTCTTGCTGGCAAATGAATCAACACCGACTCTGCAATGCCTGTGTGTTAATTGCACATAGCTGGAGCAGTGTGTTTTTTCCCCAACTGTAATGGAATTTAAATATTTGTGAAATACAGTGATACGCCAAGGGAAATCCCTTGCATTCAGACTAATTCAACTATCAATTTGAGGAGCATACCGTATGACAGACATGCACACTGTATTAGGGAGTGCAGCTAGAAACATCTGAATTAGGTGCTCTTGCCAAAATAAGTATTTGTAAATATTTATAACTATGGGGATTCCTGCATATGTTTAATGACACTGCTTCCACTATTTATGAAAACTGCACAAATGTTCAACTGTACCTGTAGTTAGTGTTGCTGGTGCTTCTTTAGCATATATTAATATTAATAAATGTAGTAAGGAGAATGTAGAGCATTTCCAGGTATTTATCAACTGTCAGCTAGCCGTGAGAACTCAGCGGTGCAGTGGATTTTGCCATCACATTCCTCAATTGTCTTCAGTTCTCGAGCATGTCTATCTAGAATGGGGACTAACACCTTATCAGTAAGCACACTATCAACTTCCACTGCACAGAGAAACCTCTCTTTAAGCAAAGTGGAGCTAAAACGGTTTCCTGTAGTCGTTACAACAGAAGTGGAAACTCCAAAATCTTTCAGCAGCCTCAGCCCAGAAGCCAGCCTGTGCCCTCCTGGGAAGTGAGCGGTGCTGACAGCAAAGATCCCATTGACCAGAGAGAACGAGGACATATTTCATGGAGACATGTTGCATTAAGACTTGCATAGCCACTCCTTGATTTGCTAGATGAGTAGCAAGAATGTGGGTCCTTCCTGCATCCCAGTACCTTGCATAAACTACCTTATTCTCCAGAAGCCAGGCACTGCACTCTGCCTCACTCCTCTGCTTCTCCCTTCCCATACAACCGTCATTTTAAAGGTGCTTCTGTCATTTGCTTCACACGCCGTGGTAAAGCTGATTAACATCTGCAAAGCAGGAGGGGCTTTGAAGCTTAGACTATGGCTCCTAGGTTTTTATAATATGTATTTTGAATAGCTTACTGCAATTAGTGGAAGACAGCGTAAAAATATCTGTACCCAGACAGCTCACACTTACTCATGCAGATCATCACACATGCACGTCTGGGTGAACAACAGTTGGCGTACTTATTGCCAATAAACATTTCCTGGGATCCAAAGTAGCTTAGTGTTGTGTCCAACTCCTAACTTGCATCTCGATCTATGCCTGAGATCATCTACTGAAGGTGGTCCAGCGTGGTGGGATGTCACCTTGAGCACTTCTGCTGCTCTTCACATTTGCAGGCAATTCCTACTTCCTCCCAGCACAAGGCAGCTAGGTTAAGAAGAAACACAGATGAAAAGGTAGTCTGATCCTCCGCCTACAGGTCAGCGTTCCTCCTCACACATACACGTGGTTTCCTTCTCAGACTAAGGTCATGCCAGCACGGTCCAGCCTGTCATAAGATTGCAGTCTGAGGACTTCTTCCAGGCAAGCTCAGAGACTTTGTACAACTACTTCACCTGCCACCCCTGAACAAGAGGTTAGCCTTCTGATGGAGGCGATAGCTTCAAAGAAGTTGTAAGGACGTATAAGTTAAATACTAGCTTCAAAACCGACAATTTAATGCTAGACAAGACCAAAAAAAAACCCCAAAGCAGATCTTCTCAGCACCCCCCGAACTTGTACTCTTAAAGGCTGAGTTAAGGCATGACACAGTAAATGCTTTCGAAAGCTTCATGTAATTGTCCTCTCACCTAGCAGGCAGCGAGGTTCAGGCTTTGGTACAAATAGTGTTTTTAAGGCAAATCATCTGCCACCCTCTTTGGCAAAGTTCTACAGTTTTGGTGGGTTAAATCAGGTATTTACAAGGATCTGGAGCTCAGATTATGTGAAAATAAAGGAAAATCGTAGGTGATAGCCAAGAAAGAACTCATCAAAACATGTACACATCAAATCACCCCCAAAAAATTATTAGCTATGGGTGGAAGCAAAGCACAGATGTCAACAGATTTCTGGGAGAATTGTTGTACTGGGTTATTTTAGAGCCATCTCAACGCCATTCCTTTGGCCGGACTCTCTGCTACATGTTCTCCCCATCCTGTTTACTGAAGTCTCAGGCTGTGGCTCTAGTTTCAGGATTCGCTCTCTTGGCTCCATCGTGGCGTGTTTCAGATAACACTTGGAGCACCGGAGGCTAGTCAGAATTAATCAGTTGTACTGGGAGATGGGAGTGGAGGGGAAAAGTTGTGGTTTTCAGCAGAAGCCAAGACACAAAAATCTGAAAGCACAGCTCAGAAGAATGAACGTCTATCATCTCTTTTCTTGGACACATCAGCAGCTGAACGTATATTCAGCGTGCCGCCTTCCAGTTATCAGGCAGGCTGACAGCAGACAGTCCCATGCCAGAAGTTCCCGCAGCCAGCATCTCTTCGGTACACAGGGAAACGATCCTTCCCAGCCGACAGCTTCCTGGGCAAGAGACTGATCTTGGTTAGACATATCCTACTGAGAATGTCTGGTGTTCAAGTTTATGAGGCTCAAATGTCTCCAGGAAAGGGAATGATGGTTATGTTCCTTGATCACCAGCTCTAGGTGAAAAGGTCCCATGTTATTAGTTTGGCAGCTTATATATGGATATATAATTTTGTATCCCAGTTTCCTTCCTATCCCATTACTGCTCACCTCTCCTAAAAGGCTGAAAGCTTGCACAGCAGCTTCGTCCCTCTAAGCCCTGAATATCTGCAAAGGTATAGCACTGGGAATGCATTTTGTATGTGCCTTTTGCTCCCTGACTGCCATTCGAGTCTAGTTTTTACCCTTTCTCCAGAAGCAGAGTTTCTGAGACCCTTTGTAGAAAGCAGTGAGCTCCATTTCTAGTATTCAGCATATTCAGTTCCTTCTCCCATTTTCCCCTCTAAAGGTGAGGAAAACTCCTTTGCATTTGCCTCTGCTGTGCTTTACATGCTTTATTATAGAAGTGGAGGACAAATCCGTACACCTTGCACCAGGAGCAGGGAACATCCATCTGACCACGGATGGCAATAAGGCATCTCTGTTAAATCAAAGAACCATATAAATTGTCCTATAAAGGAAAGAGCCTCAGATGTTTAATGCTAAATGAGATTTTATCACGCCATGAGTGATCAGACCTCAGTCCTCGACAGAGTAATTATGTTCTCTGTGAACTGTTTCAGGGTGCAGGGAGTAGAGGAGCTAGAATGGGAATGTTATGCTAAAATCAGCATCAGGAGCAGAGATGTAGGACAAAGAGATCCTGCAATGGGAGCAGCTAGAGGAGCCACCACTGGGTTTTGGTCATTTCAAAGAAGGAAATATGAATAAAGAAAAGGAGGAGCATGGCTGTATCCACGGATCCACCATTCCCGATCACCTGTATGAAGGAAAAGCAATGAAACCTGCCAGCTGGCAGGGATGGAAGACCTCACCGGAGTGCTCCTGCCAGGCTTCTCAAACAACCGAGGAAAAAAGAGTCGGGGGGAAAAGCAGCGAGGGTGGAGTACTGGCAGCATGGCTGCTGACACACTTCATCAGCTGCTGTTCCTGTGTGATTTCGGGTTCAGCTCCATTTGACAGAGGGTGGACATGGCGGTGAAGCGGACTGCAAAGTGCTGCTCATTGTCTGACACAAGGCAGTGATGGTCCCAGCACCTACGGTGCCTGGAGGAAGGCTGCATGCTAAAAATGGATGTTCAACATCATCTGATGCTCATGCAAGTGCAGCAGAACCATCATTTTTAAAGGTAACATGCCAGCAACGTAAATACCAAATATTTATCATTTTTACACACTGCCACTAGTTCAACAGGAAACTTAAACATGGAGATTAATCCAACAGTGTTGTTCATACTGTGTGTTCACGAGTGAAGTTATTCACAACACGATTTACCATTCTCCCATACAACAGCTGAATTTTGTTAAAAGACCATATTCAGCAACAGGACTTAAAAGTTTATGAACATTAATTTATCAGTGATGGCGTATATTAACAGGTCAATATTCCTGGTATAACAGCAGGATTCACTTGGGTATTTCTTTACTCGTGCCCTGATTCTCTATGTGTTCTCTTTGACTACTTCCAATCTATTTTATCTAGTTCAAAAATAAGATCGAATTGGAGTTGAAAAGTCAGAGGTGTGAACTGCAAAATATTCCTTCTTCTGCTGTTTATTTTGGAATTCCAAACTGAATAGAGACCATAAGGCTTCTAGCTTTAAAAAAAAACATAAATCACTGTGCCCCACACACATTTTACTGGGAGACAAACTCATGCTATAAAGGATGAAAGAACAGAAATTTGACCACTTCAAAAGCTGTTTGGACCTCACAGAAAAAGCGAGCATGTGCTACCAAAAAAAAGATCCTGTATCTGTTTGTCAGCCAGTGAACTCTGACATTTCTGCCATTTACGTCAGATATTCAGCCTTCAGAACACCCAAAAGTCAACCCAATTTAAGTTCAACTTCAGGAGATTAAGTAACAAGAAAATGCACTGGGTGAGTTTCTCTTCTCTGGCTTCACCAAAGGAACATGGAGCAGCTGAGCTGAGGGGGCAACAGGCTTTTCATCTCCTACCGCTGATGGGTCAGAAAACCTCTGTGTTCTCCTGGAAAGCTGTGAAGCCCCAGAGCAAAGACACTTGAGTAATAGTGCAAGGAGGATAAGGGTAGCTGTACCAGCAGACTCCATGGACACCAGTACAGGGATTCACAGGATGAAAGCCACCACGTCCCACTGGCTGCAGCAAGATCTGTGACTTCACTTTCAACTGAGGTTTTTGCGTCTCAAACGTGGAAAAATCTGGAGTTCTCATTCTGCTCCTTTCAGCCTACAAACCGTGGCCCATCTCAGAAGAAGCCAAAAGGAAACGTGCTTCTTTTACTGGGTTTAAAGTAGGTCTGTAAGGACTAGGGCAGACAATCTTCCTGGCTGAGCAATCCAGCTTCAGTCCAGAAACCACCAACGCTAGGTAGGAAGATGCTCAAGTTAACCCAGCCTGCTGCATGACTACTTCTTCAACCAAGAGATGGGGCTTACAGGTGTCCAAGCTGCTATATGAATTTGTTGACACTACCCACCCCTCTGTGTGCATATTTGTCCTCACTGTTCTTGGAAAAGATCTTGACTTTGAGACTGAGGAAAGTCACCCCCCTTCAAAGAGAGCAAACGCTCTGATCTTACAAAAGCTTTCCCCAGGGTTACTTTCATCAGAAGTTAAGTTTTGCAGGATCTGGGTCTAAGTCTTGGAGTCAGCTCTGCGTACCAGAAAAATGAGGCAAGGTCACTGAAAAAGAACGGGAAGCCATCTAGAAATAGCAAGGGAGCACAGTACAATGCATTCAAGTAGTAACAAGGCACAAAATGTTCGGGCTGTTTTTTTACCACTGACTGTAGCCAGCTGCAGTTTTCCAAGATGAATAATCCTATCATGTTAGAATACAGACAGAGGCGGACACCTGGTATCTCCGGGCTTTTTAAGTTTCTCTTGAAAACGATGCAGGCTGTGAGGAACGAGTGCTCTGTACAAGAGAGGCACAAAACTGAGCAGAGGGAGTCCCTCCGTGCTGGCTGCTGCAGGCAGGAAGGATGGAGCAGACATGCTCAGCAATGTGAGTCAGGGCACGGGGGTGTAAAATGGAAGTTTGCCCTTCCAGAGTCCAACGTGAGGAGCAGGACACAGGGAGAAGGGGATGCTTTGCAGGAACTAAGGTGCCACCTTCAGCATTCCCAGCCTGGGTGCACAGGGAAGGTGCCACCCAGCATAGCTGCAAGAGAGAAGCAGATGACACCAACCCTATCAGCAGATTTGAAACAAGCACATTTTTTTCCTGTTAAGTAGGAATCGACACAGAGAGGCCACCAAAAAGATGCTCTAGATACTGTCAAGGGCTACACTGAAAGCAGCCACACTAAAAGACGATGTGATTTGTGCCCAATGAGCTATCCTGCAAGCAAAGCTGCCGTTCCAAGGGCAAGTGTCTCCAAATGAAAACAAAGAGCAGTTTCTCACCTTAACATCAACATGACACCTATTAAGTCTAGATATCTTTGGGAAAAAAATTACATTTTCTTTACAGCGTTGCAAAATCTGTTCGGAAGATTCCCTGAAAGACTTTTACTCTCCAAAACAAAAATAAGGAATGGCCAGAGAGTTTCACCCCATGTCTCCGAACAAGGGGCTAACACCTTAGATGTGTTACCACCTCTCAATCAGGGCTTGGAAGCTACACTGATGAAAAAAATGTCATCTGAAACCAGCAAAAACTAACAAAACCACTTCTACAGGCTTTATCTGAACGTTGCTATATATATATATATATATATATGTATAAAGCCAATGTCTGAAAACATTCCATGAATTTTTATTTATTGGCATAAAGCCATTAAGCAGCATAGCGTACTGTTAAACATAGGAAACCACTGTGTTAATAAAAAGAAAACAATTTCAGAATCACTCCTCAGCGAACATCGTTACAAAGCTCCTTTCGTTGTTGCTGCTCATATGCAAACCCATGACTTCTCTGACCATCCTGTATACATTGCATGTACAGACTAGCACTCCCCTCTGCTACTGATGCACACAAATACTCTTTTCTCAGATGACAGGAAAACCAGGAATAGCATTGCATGACAGAATTAACATCTTTGCATGCCTCCAGGTTAGGATTTCAGGTCCACGAGGAGCTGTGAGGCTCAGCTGTTTGCCTGTGTTGCTACTCCATCACCATCAAGACTCTTCTGGTGTCTGCTGTCATGTGCTAACGCTGATGTGCGTCAGCATCCTGAATAAGTTTCCGGCTTTAGCTGTAAAACAGCCAGAGCTGGGAAGAGCCCTGCTTCGAGCTTGGGCAGTGCAGGGACGGAAGAGATTAACCGCATTACCCACCACGTCCTTTGCTTCTCTGCTAAGCTCATACCGCCCAAGGTGCCGCTCACCCTGCCAAAGCGTGGATCCTGCCCCTCTTCAATCATTTTGCTCCGGCCCTTGACCAGAAGGCAAATGGAAAAGCTTTTGGTAACTTCCAGCTGATCTTGGCCAGGAATGAATGACTCACAAAGGAAAAAATTCACTGCTGATTCCTTTGCAATCAAAGGTCAAGCAAAGCTCACACTGCGACCTGCAGAGAGGCTCTCCACTGTCTCACCAGGAACGGCCCAGGTGCCAGACTCCTTATTCCATCCTTGGTTTTGTTTAGGAAGGCAGATTTGAAGGCTATAAATATTGTTACACATCTGGCAACGCACGCCTGAGTGGAAGATCCATCTTGCTGAAGGTAAGCAGCTACAGGAGAGAGGAGCCATCGCCTCTGCCTCCAGCCAGCCCGCAGCAGCCTCCAGTGCTCACCAGCTCCGGCTTCCTTTCCCATGCCGCTTTCGGATGTCGAGCCTCAGCAATCTGCAAAGCTGCGCTGTAGTTGTGAAAGACAGTTTTCTCTATTTCCATATGGTGTGAAGTCTTCATAAGGCTCGGCTTATTTCTCCTAAGCATGTCAGTGTTTTCTTGTTACTCCCCACGTGCAATGATCCCACTCCCTCCATGTGCTGAGCTCTAACTGCGTCCATTATACTTCCCTTCCACAAATATTTCACTTGTAGCCTGGCTCTCCAAATTGCACGATCTTCTGGAATTTGCCACCTTTATGTGGAGGCCATTTCTTCCAAAATACAATGTCTATAAAAGCAAGGACTGCTTGGGGGAGAAAAGGGAAGGGATCGCATGTGCAGGCAGAAGGACTGTGACCATCCCATATCTTTTCCTCTTGCACTATATCAGACGATTAAAACTGGGCTGCTGGAATAAAACCAAGTTCTGGAAGATACCGAAACTTCAGATTTCAATAGGAAATAGTTATCTACTTGAATAGAAAAACAAGAAAGACACGCCAGCATTTTTCAAGCCAAATTTCATTTACTTAAGACCTTAAGATGTTTCTTATACTAGGTGCTTTGTTTGGGGGGTGGGAGGGAGAGATATTCCCCCCCCTCTTAATTCACATCCCATCAGAACAGTTCCTCTTTCACACCAACACCAAACTAATAAAAGAAAGAAAAACACAAAACCTGATTCCTGTTGTACTAGCTAAGTGTTTAAACATTTAAAATGAGTAAGCTCTTTAAAATCTTCAAAGTGCTGTTGGCTGTAACTTAGCAGTGCTGGCTGTATGTACATCTGTTCAAAATACAGAATTTCCCCCCCGGATACAAGAGCTGCTTCAGAAATGCATCAAAAATATTTTTTTTTCTTTTAGCAGCAGATGCCCAGCCACTGAATTCCTGTCGACAAAACTATTCAACATCTCTAAGTGGAAGAGTGCAAAGGTACTTGAACCTGAACGTCTTGCCAAAAGAGGGATCCAATGCAGTGTTTTCTCTGTATATGTAACTGTACCTAGATGCTGGTCTGCTATATCCAAAAACATGCTTACAATCTAGGAATTGTAAGCAAAAGGATTTAGAAACAGGCATGAGACAGAATAAAGCACAGAAATTGCCGCTCAAGTACACAAACAGACGAACAAATAAATGCTTTGCACTTGTTGATTAAAATGGTGGATGCTAGGCTGTAAAGAAAAAAGCCATGTTAATTGGTTCTAGATAGTGCTAGCTATGCAAAAAGATGCAGAAATTCTTCCCGCTTCACAGAAATAGTTTACAAAGCAACTGCAGGACTTAATACTATGATTAACGAAGGCCCTGATCATCTCCAAGGAAACCAGTGCCAGGGAGAAAGTCAAAGAACTGCCATTTTGTTTGACATCAGAGTAAGTTTAGAGCTTTCACATTTGCATTTTTAATTTTTGCTGTGTTTCATTAGATTTCGAGGTTGTTCTGATGCTGAAAATTCTAACCAAACTGCAGGAGCCCAAAATTTTTGGAAAGGAAGTAAGTTTGCAAAATGCACAATCACCTTGCAATAGCTGCTGAAAGTTTGCTTTCTGAATCGAAAAACCCCAATGTCAGGGAAGACAGTGAAGATGTCCATGAACCAAACCTGGTACAGCAGTAAGGCATGCTGCAAGCTCACTCTAGTCATTACATATAATCTTAATCAACAGAAATCTGGGTAGGTTTAGGTTCCCAAGCCTTTTCTTACACAAAGTGAGATTTCATCTCAGGAAGAAATTTGAGAACAAAAGTTTGCAAAAGCGATGGACTTGTGATACCTTCATTACAATACCGTAAACTCAGGCTATGAAACACTTTCAGCTTGAATAATCTCACAACTACATTGCTCAGTCTAAACTATTTCTGCATATTGAACACTTTGCTTTGGAGACAAGAGACTAATAAAATTCTTAATCTTGTCAGCGATGCCATAAGCCAATCATCAAATGAAACGAACTTATTCTGAGCTCCCAAAGAGGATGTCAAGAATTTGCTGTTTCCTTCATGTATTTAGTCTAAAGATTCAGTGTTTGAGGAAACAGAAAAGATGATAGACTGCATCCCCACTCCTGCTCCTCCCCATGCCAGAGACACGCCCAGCAGTAGCACAGCTGCTTAGACCTTTCACAAAACAGGCAAGTTTGCGTGCTGTGCGCTCCCTGCCCGTGGCATTAAAAGATGAAGAAAGAAGCAGTAGGAAGCATTTCCTTGATCCAATGTATGTGCAAGAGCAAGTCCTCCCTTGCATGCTTGGAGCAGCGTGTTGTGCATGCATGCATGTGTGCACATGGGATGTTTACGACACACCCTGAACAGCTGATTTTTAAAACACATCTCAATTCTTCCAAAAAGAGCTCTGCATCTTCATTTAGGACTATTTCTATACCAAATTTCACAGTTCAAACCCTAGTGCTTCACTTACACAGGATAAAAGTTTTTTATTTGCTTTAATATCCCCCCTGCTTTTTTCTGAGCCATTAAAGGAGCTGAACAGCTCAAAGTTCAAAGTCCAAACACAAGGTTATAAATTTTAGTTCTCTGGATAAAATAATAGCTTCCCTGCACCTACAGTCACTACACTTAACACAGCTGCCCGTTTCTGAAAGTTGGTTTAATCCAAGAGTCATCTAAATGTGGGCTGACTTATGGACACAAATGTAAGAAGTATGTTTTCCCAAAAAGAAGTGCATCACAATGACATGTTAGTGTACGGGTTTGGATTTATTTTATTTTTGAGATATCATGGGGTTTATTTCAATAATGTGCTGTTTTGTTTTTAAAGCAATTCTGGGCACGATGACACACTTACTACTATGGGAGATCACCTTGCAGGTCATCCTTTTTCATACAGGATTATATCATTCCTATTTTAAGTTTTTCGCTTAAAAATTAGAGGAAGAACCTCATTACCTAATGGTCTCGATATACTGTGCTAACTAGCTTCTCAAAATTTGATCTCAACTTCCTTCTAACACAGACTTTTACCAGAATCAGTCATAGCTTTAACATAAATGACAGCAAATATGTTCCTATCATCAGTGCTCAGAGCTTGTCCATTAAACCTGAACGACCGTTTCTTATTTTTAATAGACAAGTATCTAAATGCACATGCAATTACAAGGAAATAAGGGAATGTCACAGATGTTTCCCATCCTTTCCTCTTGAATGTACTATGTGAACCGCAGATGCTGTAACTGTTCTTGTGCTATTCACGCACAAATGCATATACATTTGTGTATATGTATGTACATATACACATGTATATGTACATAACTACATACATATACACACACATACACTTATTATGCATACATATGAGTGTATACATAAATGTATTTACACACATGTGCCTCCCCACACCTTTGTCCTGAAGAGAACACAGAGGACCCACTAAGGACACAAGCATTTGCTGTTAATCAGTCTTCAAACAGCAACTGTTCTTGCAAACCCAGACTCATATCTGTGTTTGAAAAGTCTGTAAATAATATACCATTAACTTTTAATTCTATCTTCCCCACTCTGACGTGTATTTTGTATTAAAATGAAAGTTATATAAGGTTGAATTGAGGTTGCTTTTTAATATTACATTAATGCTATTTACCATGTGCAGTGCTAATCCCCCTTTGAAAAGAGAGCGTATTAGCAATTCTGAAAGCTTATGTTACCATAGCAATAGTCTATCACTGTGAAATATTTATATAATGTCTAACGTTTTCACTATGCAACAGCCATCTTCTAAACTGTATTTCCTACTTATCCTGTACGTTACATTTCCTCTCTGTCCCATGTAACAGAGCAGCACAAAGCACCTAGCCGGTGCCTAACTTGCACCGCACAACTCCGAAAAATCTCATGGTGTGCAGACCTACCTGTACCCGCTGCATCTGCGTTTCCTATTCCTGCAGACACTAAGGTCCAAACGTTTGGTTTGCACTTGCGCTGACGGCGTATGTCCAGCGAGCAGTTTATATGCCATTCTAGTCCCAAATAATGATATTAGTAACAGGTAACTTAAAAGTCCTCCTGTTGGGTTAAATTCTACTGAAATTTCCCAAATCGAGGGAAAGCAGGCCACCTGTTGGCCATGGGACACAGGACTCCTGAGTACATGCAGACAGGTGGATAACGTTTAACATGACACCAGCTTACCTTGTTTCCTCTCCTCCACCCTATCCCCCTTCTAAATCTTGGTGCTCGCATCCCTTTACAAAAGATCATTCTCTAAACAGGTGTTAGCAAGTCCAGCACAGTATCTCCACCCCCAAAATAAATTAGTTTGTGCATCTCCTCCTGGTGAGGGGATGCTTTCACACACCACCCAACACAGGGCTGCCCATCACTTACTTTGATGTGTTCATGCAGCTGGGCTTCGTGCTGCCGGGAGAGCTGCTCGTGCTGCCGCTGGAACTCGGCAATGAGGATCTGTCTCTGGATCTGCTGTTTCTGCTTGAGAGCCAGGAGCTCCTGCTGGAGCTGCTGTTCCCGCAGCGTCGGCTCCGTCACAGGCATGGAAAACTGGTGGTCCAAGCGCAGATCCATCGGGACTGAAGTTGGTGCAACTTGCAAGGGCAGTGCTGTGGTCACATCAACTACAACGTGAAAACACAGGAGGAGAGATGAGTGTACTCCCCATTGACACAGGGATCTAGTTCTCATACTGTGTCCAGCAAAGACCTTGAGGAACCATGGATTGAATCAAGAACAGCACCATCAAACTCGCACCATTTCTTAAGTGGTAAAAAAGCACTACGGGAATTCAGAGTTCAAGAAGTTTTCCTCCAGCCACCACCTCCTACAAATATGTGTGTTTTCTAAAAGCAAAGGACTTGAACGCATTGTGCATGACCCTTCCTGATACCATTCTACATCTGTGTATTCCAAACATACACCTCCGTTCCACTCTTCTAGCATCACTTGAAATAAGAAGGATAAAGATTAATCTAAGACTTCACAGAAAGGATCAGTCTTGACTTACAACGGATCAACTGATGGACTCCTATGGTCAGGGACATGAGGGTCCCACTTTAAGAAACTTATGCAGAAAAACACTATGTGCAATATCCTTTATAACCAGTTTTGGAAAGGAGCTTAGCCAAAAGCAAATGGGTAATGAAGCATCTAGGAAAAATTGTTAAGTGCTTTGGTGACAGACTAGACTTCCTCACTGCAACCACCAGAAAGGTGCAAATGCGTCTCACAGGCAGCATGGGGATGCTGCAGAGCAGGCAGAGATAGGAAGCAGGTGCCCAAATGGTAACTATGCAAAGACTTGCTTCTGTTGTTCAACCTCCAAGTGGGACAAACCTGAAGCACAACCAAGACTAAGGTAGAGAATAGTAATGTGTACCAAGAGACGTGTGCTAACAGAAGAAAAAAGAGAAAACTATCACATTGATTATCTGTGTAGTAATGATCAGTTCTTTGCTTACACAAAAATAATCTCCCTGAAGACAAGGGGCTTGTCATAAAAAAGGGCAGCAACAGACATCTACAAAAAATACCTTTGCAATAACTGAACTCAGCTTGTTTCTGCTAAAAAAAGTTACTGCCATTCCATGAATGACTAAAGATTTCTAAATTCCACCTGAATGACAGTTCTGCATTTCACATGTACTCCATACATTTGCCACATTTAATGCCTCTCTCTACAGGGCAATCACTCAATAACTCTTCTGATACCTTTGAACAAACATCATCTGCAGAATAAAAGAGACTAACCCTTCAAAAACATTGACCTTCAACAAAATTGGAAAATAAAGGGTTTGGGTTTTTTTTCCTTGGTTGGTTGGAGTTTTTATTTTATCTAGTGTTTTCTTTTTTAATATTTAAGATGTGTTTCTGCAAGACTGGGAGGGAGCATCAGCAGCATCACTGAAGCTGGCTCAGTCACACATCTGCTAAGACACCTACTCCACGTGAAAGGGTTACCCGGAGTTTGCCCAGGAGACTGCGGGGCTCCTGCATGTGCCTGGGGAAGGCATCTCACGGGGGTAGAGATGCCACCCTACTACAAAACCATCTGTACAAGCTACCACAAGGCCAGCCCCAGCAGGACAGACATCCTTCCAAAGCAAAAGCAAAGGCAATTTTAATAGGTGAAAGCTAACTTCTCCCTGCCTACAAACGAACTAGCTGGTGAAGTAAACTCCAATTCAAAAGGAAAAAGCATGGAAAATGTTTAGGAACTGCAAAAGGCTTAAGGAGAAGTTTTACTAAGATGGACCGCCAGCTTTCACCGCCTGTACGTCACCCGTGGAAACACTACTTGAAGAGGATCTTTCATTTTATACGAAATTAAACTCTTATTTCACTTCAAGCCTGATCATTAAATCTTAGGTCTGATTTCAGCCACATCCTCAAGGATGCGAGACAGGAGTGCAGAACAAGTTGACTGTGTTCTTCCAAGCAGTGTGTCCTCAGAGGTCACCTGAAATCAACTGTAAATTGTTAGAAATAAATACTGTGTTGAACACAGCATGCAGCCCCGGTCATACAAGCCACTTCACTGTCCCCTTTCTGTGCCATCCCCCAGAGAGAGCAACAGCGATAGGCAGCAAATGTCCACACATAACGTTACGAACTCTACCAGGACATTAGTATCATCAATCCCAAAGAAAGAGTTTTAATAGAGTTTTCCCCAAATGCCATCCATTTATATACTTTTGCCAGTAACTGATGCAAGAGAAGTTGATGCTGGTAAAATCTGAAGCTAATGAAGCACAGAGGCAGAGAAAAAGAAAATGAAAAATAAAAATAAATCGTAGAGTAATTCAGAAAAATTGGGGGTGTTTTGTAAGGTGGCCCCATGTAAACCAAAATGCATTGCCAAGGGCAAGGCCACAATGCAAGGACAGGGACCACAGGAAAGGCAACTCCACCCTAGACAGCAGCTCCTTGGAAAGGGGGATGTTGAGCAAAGTGGTGGCGTTTTAAAAAGCACAGCCAGGCCAATGCTGCTGGAGCTCGTGGAGCAGCTGGAGCATCCAGTGCCCTGCCAGGCCATCCCTCCTGCCCAAGACACTGTGAGCAGGTCCTGCCTGCACCCACAGGGTGCAGGGGCTGCCTCCTGCTCCATCACATATGACCCCCCCAAAGCAGGCTGCAGGAGTGCAGTATGCATGCAAGAGCAGCATGCTTCCCCCTCCCTATGTCCAGCTTGTGCTGGGGAGGAGGAGACTTTTTTTTTTTTTTTGGATGGAAACATTTTCTGCAAAAGGTCACTTTACTGGAAGCGTTGCTATTTTTCAACCCACAAGCTCTTCCCTCCACTTCCCTATTGTTTTCCTTCCTGTGGCCTTTTCCCTGCTCCCCTCTCTCCCCCGCACGACCAGACCCGGAATTCCTCGCCACGGGTTGCTGAACCACAGCCAGGGATTTCAGGGAGAACACCATGCTCTTGCCTATAGATAACCATTCAAACCCACCTAAACAACATGTTCCTAAGCCCTCCTCGGGAACAGCCAATGCTTTCGTACGTGGCCGGTACCATGGTCAGCCCCTTCCCACTCCTGCCCACATAGCAGTTGCATCCCTATGGCAACTGCTGCAGCCACTCGCACAGAAAAAAACCCTTCATCCGTTTTCCCCGCACGTGAGTGGGAGCTGACACCTCGAAACCAGCCCTGTGGAGGCTATCTCGTTTCACGGACTATTGCTTCAGAAACTTCTCATCTCAGATGCAATGCTTTAAATTAGATCCAGGTTTGCCAGGATTTCAGTATTTCAGAGTGACAGAAGAATGTTTTGGATTCCTCCTGCACTGCTCAAGCTCAGGCAAACCCCATAACGGCCCAATATCTATACGGTACCTGCCCCGGCAGCACGGTGTACAGGGCAAGACGTGCACTCTGAAACCATCGTGTGTCCCAAGGACTGTGGAAAAGGGGATGCGTCCTGGAAAAGTACAAGAGTAAAGTTTCCATGCCAGCAAAAATCCCATTACTATGTTGGACCTTTACAGAAACTGGGGAGAGAGAGAAAATAAAAAAAAGAGTCCTAATGCAAACTAGGTATTTACAGCTATTTGGTCAAAACAAAAAGAAGCCCCCAAAAGCAATCCACCTTCAAGACTATGATACACCGTGGCTATCAAAAATCCATTTTAACCATCTGCATATGAATATTATATCCTGAGTATTACTAATGTAATTACTATACGTTACGAAAGACACACAGTGATTATTCCTGGAATAACAGCAATTTTAGCCGGTGGCAAATCTAGGGGAACTCCACAGGATGCAGCACCGTTTCACCAGGGCAGCAGCTTTCCAGCATGAATTAGATCTACCTTTAAAAGAAGCCAAAACAGAATTGTACAACTCAGCTCGGTCTTAGCCCACCAAATCAAACCTATAGTGATCACCCCAATGTAAGGACGTAGACACACATCACCATCAGCAATGCACGGGATACACATGGAACAACATCCAGGCAAGCACTGGATAGACACGAGCACAGCGTTACCTGGAGCTCTCCTATTACTCCCCCGCTCCCCAAATTTATAGACAAATACCCCAGAGCTCCAAAACTCCCCAAAGATAATCTTGAGTATGATTTAATGCAACTTCATATAGCCCCCAAGGGTCCAGGAGAGCTCGAAACGGTTAATCCTAGAGCATCAAACCCAATGAGTCAGTAAACCAAACAGCGCAGCGGGCTCCGTGAATCACAAGCTTTTTAAATGCATTGACTATTTTTATGTCCAGCTGAAGATTTCTGAACACCTGGCAATAACATCGCCCATCTTTTATACATGTGGACTAAAGGTCAGCATTACTAATACAGAGGTAGCAGTCACTCGCTCCTGCTTACCCGGTCTCCATGTAAATCTGTTTATCTTCAATACAGCTCACTGAATTTGTCAACGCTATTTAGGCTAAATGCAATTTTCCTTCAAATCCGCGTGCATTTTCCTACATGCACCTTTATGATCCAAACACTGTGTTTCCTAGAATCAGAAAATAAAAGCTTTCAACATGTTAAAATAAATCCAATTTCAGCCAGAAGGAATACACTACTACTTGTGATCACTACTACTTGTGATTGTGTCTTGTGATAAACAGCTCCTGCTTTACTCCTTAGTAAGAGCCTTAACTTGCACCATGCTGGATAACGGTCCTGAGAAAACTTAACAAACCTCCCATTTCCTATCCAAAGGGACTCATGCCCCCCCAAAACGCCCAACGCGCGGGCACGGGGCACCAGCTGCAGAGATCACAACCACAATTCCCATTCAGAGTCCCGGCAGAGGCTGCGTCATCCCCAACTCTTACTATTTCAGTCTCAAAAAAAAAACCCTATTTGAAATGCCATGAGTTCCCCACAGAAGCAGCAAGTGCTTCTGACCTACAGAGCCCTCCCGAAAACAATAAAACCTTCTCTGCTTAACGAACACATCATCAAAACAAAAAAGCCTGTATTCTTATGAATATTTTATGGTAGACTAGAAAATTGCTTTTATAGGTTCTGCCTTGAGAACATATTAATACAATCAGATTCATGACGTTAGCAAAAGCACAAAGACTATATTCAGAGTTTTAATGAGAAATGCCAAACCCATGAATTAGAAGACAAGATCGCGATCATGAATAATAAACTATCTCATGTTCTCCCTGCCTTTTCCTTCCCTGTACGAACAGAAGGAGAAAACAGGAGGAATTTTTTTTTTTTTTAACCTAGGCATGTAGGGATTTTTTTTTTCACAGTCAAGTTACCGTTATTTTTATACCAAGTTAGAAACACTCTGCTGGTTTTTCCCTCCCAAAATAAATAAAACATGGCTACACATCAAAGACTGCCTGTGTGTTGTACGTTAATTAAGACCTAAAGCATTCTAGTCCCTATCGATTGCAGGCACAGAGCGGCCTCGTGGGTGAGATTGTAAATTTGACATCTCGCAGCTTGCCCATAACACCGCTCAGTGGAAGTCATCTTAAATACATTTAAGCTGTTAAACACATTTGCTGTAAATAAACTGATAAGCTCAAACCTGAAAGCAAGGGTGTGTTTTCTACAAAAAAAATTTTGATATTAAAATCATTTCACATAAAGGCTGCAGATAAACACATTATCAGATCAGTCATACGTTGAGCTTCTTCCATGCTCCAAAAAGGAAAATAACTTCTCGACAAGTACTGAGCATTTTGGATGGGATTAGGGGAAGGTGACACTACTTAAATATGTGCATACATATTTACATAAAACTAACAGTAATAACTGTTCTGATAACTAAACTAACAGTAATAACTCTTCTCTGATACAGCATTTTCACGCAAGCCCTTAAAGGACTGAAATATAGAAGGATTCAGTCCTGAAAACACATCAAAATGTATGTTAAAACAAAGTTTCAGTACAAGATGGACAAAGGATATTTGAAACAGATTTAAATTCAAATCTCTTTTCAGCATAACTTTTATTTAAGCTGAACTTTAAAAATATTTCTCAAACTAGTTTTTTTTAAAAATCAAAATCGGTTGCCAGAAAGACTTTTTTTTTTTTTTTTTTTTAAATTTAAGCAGCACAGAAAACTGCCTCTCTCACATTTTAAATACAATGTCACCTTCAAATGGTAAGTGCATGAAATGTTTCCCCCGAGACCTCCCTCCCTCCAGCATGGAGCGAGTCCCACAGAATTTGTACAGCTCCTTCCCAGCCACCCTGCTCCTCTTTACTTGGCAATTCCCTTCAGCTCGAAGGGAGAAATTGCATCAACCTCCCCAAATCTGCTGCAAAATGCTGGGGATGGGTGTCTGGTCAAGGCTGGAAGAAGAAAAGCAGCTACGTGTCTGTGACAGAGCGAGCTTAGGAGACAGAGTGCACAAAACCCAGATAAAAGAGCATTTCAGCTCCTACAGTAACTCTATAGTCCCTGGTGCCTTTCCAAATCACTGCACACCAGGGAGGGGACGCTCCTCTGGACGGCTGCGGCTGAACCTCCCCGGCCAGTGCTTTTCAGAAACCATTGGCTCAGCTTCTCCCCCTCCTCCCCATCTCCCATCCTCTCTGGACTCGGCTTTATTTCTAACTAATGAGTTCGCTTTGTAATTACTGGCATGCAAGCATTGCCCTCCAGACAGATTCTGGCAATAGCGGCACATGAGCCTTTCAGCACACACAAAAAAATAAATACAAAACCAAGAGCCCGTGCTCAGCATCCCCAAACTCTCGGCTGCTGCTGTCGGAGACGACCCCATCCTGCCC